>NC_092422.1:195915881-196214695 GCF_036169615.1 Heliangelus exortis
TAGAAAAGAAAGAAAGAAAGAAAGGAAGGAAGGAAGGAAGGAAGGAAGGAAGGAAGGAAGGAAGGAAGGAAGGAAGGAAGGAAGGAAGGAAGGAAGGAAGGAAGGAAGGAAGGAAGGAAGGAAGGAAGGAAGGAAGGAAGGAAGGAAGGAAGGAAGGAAGGAAGGAAGGAGGAAGGAAGGAAGGAAGGAAGGAAGGAAGGAAGGAAGGAAGAAGAAAGAAGAAAGAAAGAAGAAAGAAGAAGAAGAAAGAAAGAAAGAAAGAAAGAAAGAAAGAAAGAAAGAAAGAAAGAGAAAGATAGAAAGAAGAAAGAAGAAAGAAAGAAAGAAAGAAAGAAAGAAAGAAGAAAGAAAGAAAGAGAGAGAGAGAGAAAGAAAGAAAGAAAGAAAGAAAGAAAGAAAGAAAGAAAGAAAGAAAGAAAGAAAGAAGAAGAAAGAAAGAAGAAAGAAAGAAAGAAAGAAAGAAGAAGAAAGAAAGAAAGAAAGAAGAAGAAAGAAAGAAAGAAGAAAGAAGAAAGAAAGAAAGAAAGAAAGAAAGAAAGAAAGAAGAAAGAAAGAAAGAAAGAAAGAAAGAAAGAAGAAAGAAAGAAAGAAAGAAAGAAAGAGAAAGAAGAAAGAACGAGCCTATTTTTTAATTCTTCAAATTTTTGATTTATTTTCTTTGAGTCTGACTCATTGTTTCATGTTCAGGAGAGGTCACATTGCAGATCTGTAGAGCTGTCACATCCAGCTGTGGTGCTGTGTACAGAAACCTAACAGAACTTTATTGTAGGATAAATATTAAAGGAACAAATCATGATACCACAGACTTTTTTTTTTTTCCTTACTGATCTAAAACAACATCTCCTTTCTAATGGCTGGAGGGAATAAATGGGATTATTTATGGTCTGGCTTCTGCTCCAGTCATCAGTTTTGAATGTCCCAGGGAAAAGTTGTAGGAGATGTGGCAGAGTGGTTGGTTTTCCATGGAAATAGAGCTGCTAAAAGCAGAACATCTTCTAGGTGGTGTATCCAGAGTTGTTCTCTGCTTGTTTTCTCCTTTCTTGGGTCTGTAGTGCTTTGCACAGACCCAAAAATCATCATATTGTTCAGCTTGGGTGACATCATTCTGTTTTTTAGGAGGAAGAAACCCTAATTTAGTGCCTGCCCTTCCCTGAGCCTTTTGGAATACAGTTTTCCATGTCAAGATTTCTCTTTGAGAGTGCTTTAATGTGTATATTTGTAAATGCAAAGGGTGATTCATTTTAACTGATGTTTTGCCCAGAAAACTTCATTCTCAAGAAGGAAATTTCAGGTGGTTTCTGAAGTTGGGCTCATTAAAGTTGTCTTGCACATGACACCTAAAATCTGTATATTCTGAACATGTATTTCTTCAGAAGAACAAATTTTGCATAACAATACATTTGGAATGAATATCAATTATTCACAGCATTCAAGAAAAATTCACACAGTTTCTTAGAGGAAAAAGATGAAATTCAGGGGATTAAAATGGTCCCCACGTGCTGGCTGAGTTAGGATGAGTTTTAGGATCCTGAATCCAATGCAGGAAAATGTAATTCATGGAAAGAAATCCTAAAGGAAACTGTTGCCACATCCATCATATCTGTGAAGCTGCAGAATTCCTACATTTCCTGTAGATATATACAATTTTTTCCCTTATTTTTGGCAATGGAAAAAAAAAAAAGAGACTTGTAAGAAAGGAATGGAGTAAACTGAGCAGAATTTACAAGGCTGGTAGCCACAAAGGTAGAATTTTACATCAGAAAAACTTGATTCTATTTTGTCAGCTTACTACTGAAGGAGATTATCATGGTTCTGGGTATTTTATTTCATTTATTTCATCTTCCCAAGCTCGTAGGACTTGCTCTGAGGTTTCTCACACCTTGGAGGAATATAACCAGGGCTTTATTTAGAGGGTGAATTCTGAGTTCAGCCTGGGAGAAAATGTGTGCCCCTCTTGCTGTAGGAAACATCCTCATAACCCCAAAATTTGTGGGGTTTTCCATCCCAAACAAAAGGCCACGAGCTTTGAGTTGACCCCATGGAAGTGTTATGGGAAGTGTACTAATAGGAACTCCTAAGGACTTATTTCTGTCTTTTGGTAGTTAGTTAAGAGTTAATTAAGCCAACAGCTTCCTGGCTATGTGCATTCATTGTGCTCTTTTCACACACAAAAAAAAAAAAAAAAAAAAAAAAAGATTTTAAGTGTAACAGCACCAGCCCATCACAGAACACTTCATCCCTGTGAAAATGAGACCCCACAAAGCTGCCATCCCATTTCAACTGGAGTGGTGCTGGCTGGCAGGGCAGGGGGGGATCAGCAGGGATGAAAAACTGTTTTAGCAGCCCTGTTTTTAAAAAAAAAAAAACAAAACAAACTTGTTTTAGCAGCCCATCTGGTATGTGTCCCTAATCAGTGTAATTCCCACACAGGAGTTTCCCCATCCCTGCTGAAATTGGATGCAGGTTCCTCTTCCAACTCCAAACAGAGCTGCAGGAGAGCTCATTGAAGCTGAGAAGCAAGGTACCCATCCCTGAAAATGAAATTATTGAAAATTATTTAACCTGGGCAGCTACAAGCATTGATTTTAGGGGTTTGGAGAAGAGGTTTTATGGAGAGAGGCTGAAGGAGCTGGGGTTGATCACCGTGGAGAAGAGGAGGATGAGGAGAGACCCTGAAAGGTTGTAGTGAGGTAGGGGTTGTCCCCTTCTCCCTGGTGACAGTAATGGGTTTAAGGTGCTCCAGAGAGGTTGAGATTGGATATTAGAAAAAATTTTTTCACCAGGAGAGTTGTGAGGCATTGGGACAGCTTGCTCAAGGAGGTGGTGGAGTCACCATCCCTGAGGATATTCAAAAAAATATGGATGTGGGGGTGGATGTGGGGATTCAGGGGATGTTTTGGTGGGTAAGGTGGTGTAGGACTGATGGTTGGACTTGAAGGTTCTTTCTAACCATGATGGTTCTGTGATTTATGGTCGTGGGGAGGGTGAAGGCACTTGCAGAGTCCTCATTAGCACTGCCAGGCAGTTTGTGTCCCATGTTATGGGATGGAAAAATTCTACCAGGTCAGGAACATCCTGCTGGCCTCTTCCAGGCCTTATTGATGAGTTGGGTAAGGAATGTGTCAGCTGAGGCACTGCCTTCACTTCTCCTCTTCTTCATCTGTACCTAAAAATCACTTTGTCTCACTCTGATAACCTGGGCAAGGCCAAGGAGCATCCTGGGGTACATCAAGAAGAGTTTGTCCAGCAGGTCAGTGGGGGTTCTTCTCCCTTCTACACTGCCCTGTGAGGCTCCATCTGGAGTATTGTGTCCAGTTCTGGGCTCCCCAGTTCAAGAAGGACAGGGAACTGGTGGAGAGGGGACAGCAAAGGGTCACAAAGATGACTAAAGGACTAAGAAGGGATGAGGTTCAACATTCCAAGTGCCGGGTCCTGCACTTTGGCCACAACAACCCCATGGGGAGCTCCAGGCTGGGCACAGAGTGGCAGAAAGGAGCTGGGAGTCTGGATTGCCAGGAAGCTGAAGAGGAGCCAGCAGTGTGCCCAGGTGGCCAAGAAGGCCAATGGCATCCTGGGCTGGCTCAGGAAGAGCGTGGCCAGCAGGTCCAGGGAAGGGATTCTGCCCCTGTGCTCAGCTCTGGGGAGGCCACAGCTTGAGTCCTGTGTCCAGTTCTGGGCCCCTCAGCTCAGGAAGGAGATTGAGGTGCTGGAGCAGGTCCAAAGGAGGCAACTGGGCTGGGGAAGGGATCCAGCACAGATCCTCTGAGGAGAGGCTGAGGGAGCTGGGGGTGTTGAGGCTGGAGAAGAGGAGGCTCAGGGGAGACCTCATCACTCTCTCCAACTCCCTGAAAGGAGGTTGGAGCCAGGGGGGGGTTGGGCTCTTTTCCCAGGCAACTCTCAGCAAGACAAGAGGGCACAAGAGGTCTCAAGTTGTGCCAGGGGAGGTTTAGGTTGGACATTAGAAAGAATTTCTTTCTGGAGAGGGTGATCAGCCATTGGAATGGGCTGCCCAGGGAAGGGGTGGATTCTCCATCCCTGGAGATATTTCCAAAGAGCCTGGATGTGGCACTCCAGTGCCATGGGCTGGGAACTGCAGTGGGAGTGGATCAAGGGTTGGACTTGATCATAGAATCATAGAATCATAGAATTAGCCGGGTTGGAAGGGACCTCAGAGATCATCTAGTCCAACCCTTGACCCACCGGAGCAGTTGCTAGACCATGGCACTGAGTGCCACATCCAGTCTTTTTTTAAATGTCTCCAGGGACGGAGAATCTACCACCTCACCGGGCAGTCCATTCCATAGCCTAATCACCCTCTCCGTGAAGAAATTCTTTCTAATATCTAACCTAAACCTCCCCTGGCACAACTTAAGACTGTGTCCTCTTGTCGTGTTGAAGGTCGTCTGTGAAAAGAGTCCAGCTCCCACCTCGCTACAGCCTCCTTTCAGGTAGTTGTAGACAGCAATGAGGTCTCCCCTGAGCCTCCTCTTCTTCAGGCTGAACAGCCCCAGTTCTCTCAGCCTCTCCTCATAGGGCCTGTGCTCGAGTCCCTTCACCAGCCTGGTTGCCCTCCTTTGGACCTGTTCCAGGACCTCTACATCCTTCTTAAACTGAGGGGCCCAGAACTGGACACAGTACTCGAGGTGTGGCCTCACCAGCGCTGAGTACAGGGGAAGAATCACCTCCCTGGACCTGCTGGTGACGCTGTTTCTGATACAGGCCAGGATGCCACTGGCCTTCTTGGCCACCTGGGCACACTGCTGGCTCATGTTCAGTTTCTTGTTAATGCAGACTCCCAGGTCCCTTTCTGCCTGGCTGCTCTCCAGCCACTCTGTGCCCAGCCTGGAGCTCCCCATGGGGTTGTTGTGGCCAAAGTGCAGGACCCGGCACTTGGCCTTGTTGAACCTCATCCCGTTGGAATCAGCCCATCTCTCCAGTCTGTCCAGGTCCCTCTGCAGAGCCCTCCTGCCTTCGAGTTGGTCTACACTTCCCCCCAGCTTGGTGTCATCTGCGAACTTGCTGATGATGGACTCAATCCCCTCATCTAAGTCATCGATAAAGATATTAAACAGAACTGGGCCCAACACTGATCCCTGGGGGACACCACTGGTGACCGGCCGCCAACTGGATGCAGCCCCGTTCACCACCACCCTCTGGGCCCGGCCTTCCAGCCAGTTCCTAACCCAGCACAGGGTGCTCCTGTCCAAGCTGTGGGCAGACAGCTTTCTCAGGAGGATGCTGTGGGGGACGGTGTCAAAGGCTTTGCTGAAGTCCAGGTAGAGCACATCCACCGCCTTCCCCTCATCCACCAGGCGGGTCACCTGATCATAAAAGGAGATCAGGTTGGTCAGACAGGACCTGCCCTTCCTAACCCCGTGCTGGATGATCTCTGAGGTCCCTTCCAACGCAGCCACTTCTATGATTCTATGATAAGACATCTCTTATGGGAAGAGCCTGGGGCACTTGGGCCTTTTTAGGCTGGAAAACAGAAGCTTGTTGGGAGGATCTTATCAATCCTTATCAATACTTCAAGGGTGGGTGGCAGGAGGAAGGTGTCAGCCTTTTTTTTAGAATTGTCCAGGGATGGGACAAGAGGTAAAAGGCACAAACTTGACCATAGGAAAACTCACCCAAACATGAGGAGGAACTTCTTGACTTTGAGGATAACAGAACACTGGACCAGGTTGCCCAGAGAGGTGATGGAGTCTCCATCTTTGGAGACATTCAAAACCCAAAAACCAAAACCTGGACACCATCCTATGCTCTGGGTGAACCTGCCCAGGGAGGTGATGGAATCTCCATCTCTGGAAACATTCAAAACCCAAAACCCCACCTGGACACCATTCTGGGTGAACCTGCAGGGGTCTTGGTGTTGGATGATCTCCTGGGGTCCCTGCACACTCCTAAAATCCTGGGTTTCTGTCATTTGACCTGATAGTCTGTGATTGCAAGTTGTAGTTTTTCTTTTTTTACAGCTCTATCTTGTAGAATTATCTATTTAATGCACTGAATCCTTTGCTGACCTTTGCAAAATAATTAAGGGGTAATAAAACTGACACACTAATGAATATGAAGTGACATGGACCAGGGTCAGAAAATAGTTTTCCCAGTAGCAATCCAGCCCTTAAATGTTTGCACTGTGCTTTCCAGCAACTTCACTCACTTTATTCAGTTGATGAATTCTGTGTGTTTTATAAGGATCCACTCTGTGGCCAGAAACCAACAGTCTGGGCAGAAGACATCATCTGTCATGTCATTTTTTCAGGATCAAAGCTTGAAAAAAGATGTCCTAGAGCCCTGGGACTACACAGGGAGTTGGTTTAGCTCAATCAGTTTAATTTGCAAAAACGTGACTCCTGGTGTTGGAACTTGGTGGGGACACTGAAGCAAAGAGTCCCCCTCTTCTGAGAAGAGGAATGAGATCCCTTATGGAGGTGCAGCATCCAATTTGTCCAGATTTGCTGCCTCCAGCAGCACAGCATTGTTGCTCAGCTCCATGATGATGCAAAATCCATTTGCCTCATTAGCTTGGACCAGACCCTGGATGCCAAATGAGGTGGATGATCAGAGGCACTTCAGATACCTCCTTTTCCATCTGTGTTTACTCAGGAAACTGTCTTTTTTTCCCCCAAACACATCCTTCAGGCATCCCTCCTTTGAAAGGAGCCCTCTGAGCTCAACCCTTCAGAGAATTAGTGGAGGCTGCTGAAACTCTGCTGTGTTTTCCAGGGAAACTTCCCAGCCTTTCTTTTTCTGCAGCTCTGGCTCTGGAGACAAGGTGCACACCTATAAATGACTGAAGCCTGGAGCACAGCTGGTTCTTTGATCACTTTTTCCTGCCTTCCCAAACAGCAATGTTGGTGTGTCCCTGCTGAGTTAAATTTTTCTGCCAGGTTCCTAATGACTGTGATGAGGTTACAACTTCGTGTGGCTTAGCATCACCTGGCTGGCTTTGCAATCCAGATCTCAGAACTTGCTGTGTCTTTGTGCCATCAGCTGTTTATATTCAGAAATATCTGATATATTCATAAATACCTGATCTATTCATAAATACCTGATCTATTCATATCATTGTGTTCCTGGGCAAATAACTCCAACCCAGCATCACAGACACGGTTCTGGGGGGTGCCAGATCCATGGCCTGAAAGCTGCCAAGGTTTCCTCTGGGGTGTTGTGTGGTTTCAGTGAGAAAGTGAAATTCTTGTGCTGAGATTTCCCTCTGATAGTTGTGTGCTGGCTCATCTGCCAGTCCCAGGCACAATCACAAGCTGGGTACAGAGAGGGTTGAGAGCAGCCCTGAAGAGAAGGATTTGGGGGTGTTGGTTGGTGAGAAGCTCAACGTGAGCCAGCAGTGTTTAAGGAGGATGGGTAATTCTGTTTATTCTGAAGTTTGCTGAGAGGAATCCTAACTATTTTTACTGTTGATTTGAGTGCAGTGTTAATTTAAAAGACACTTTTCCCCTTTCAGTACAGATGACCAGTAGAGAACTGGGATAATTTATAACAGGGACCTTTGCAGGATTGAGAAGTGGGCAAACTGCATGAGGTTCAACAAGTCCAAGTGCATCCAGGTCAGGTCAGTCCCAGTTACAAGCTGGGTACAGAGAGGGTTGAGAGCAGCCCAGGAGAGAAGGATTTGGGGGTGTTGGTTGGTGAGAAGCTCAATGTGAGCCAGCAGTGTGCTCCTGGAGCTCAGAAATCCAACCCTGTCCTGGGATGCATCCAGAGGAGCAGGGCCAGCAGATCAGGAGAGGGGATTCCCAGCCTCTGCTCTGCTCTTGGGAGACCCCCAGCTCCAATCCTGCCTCCAGGTCTGGTGTCCCCAGCAGAAGAAGGACATGGATCTGTTGGGATGAGTCCAGAGGAGGCCACAAAGATGATCCAGGGGCTGGAGCAGCTCTGCCATGAGGAGAGGCTGAGGAGCTGGGAGTGTTGAGACTCCAGGGGGACCTTAGAGCTGCCCCCCAATCCCTGAAGGGAACCTCCAGGAAGGCTGCAGAGGGACTTTTCAGAAGAGTGTCCAGTGCTAGGAGAAGGGGAAATGGTTTGAAAGTGCAGGAGAAGAGGTTCAGGCTGGAGCTTAGGAAGAAGTTCTTCAGGAGGAGGGTGCTGAGACTCTGGAACAGATTGCCCAGAGAAGTTGTGGCTGCCCCCTCCCTGGAGGTGTTCAAGGCCAGGTTGGATGAGGCTTGGAGCAGCCTGGGCTGGATGAGAGGTTGGAGAGACATTAGGAGGAGATGATCTCCAAGGTCCCTTCCAACCTCAGCCATTCTGTGATTGATGATACTTTGGGCAACCTTGGAGTTGCAATCTCTTGGTTTGGGATTTTCATTTGCCCCAGGGTTTTGGGGTTTTTTTTGGTTTTTAACCCCTGATTTCTCTGCTTGGCCATCCCTTTGGGATGAGAAGGCTCATTGAGGAGGCTCAACTGAGGCTCATTGCCCAGTTGGATGACAATGAAAGACCACACCATCTGCTTGCTTATTTAATGGAGCTTCAGCACAAAGAGAAGAGGAAATAATCAGATTGTCAGAGATGGAGCCAATTATCAGACTTTTTGCCACCTGATTGGGGAAGGCAGAGGAGCAGGGAGGTGCAGGAAAGCTGCTCAGCTCATGGCTGGGGTTGGAAGCATTCACAATCCCCCATTCCAAATTTATGGGCATTGGAAACCTCTGGCTGCTTGGAATTGTTCCTCTCTGCCAGCCTCTCCAAAGCTCTCCTTGCACGTGGATTACAAATCATTATAGCCCAACCTAATAAAAAACAGTTTGCATAAAGATGGGGCCCATTTATAAAGCTGTCACCACAGCTCCTCTATTAATAGAGCTGTTTTAAAGATTTATAGTCAGCATATGTCACTTTTTACAGGGGCCAGATTGGGAGCTGGGAGGTTCAAGCACCAAGAACGTGCCACCAGATCAGCCTTAAAAATAATACCAATAATAACTTGGTTTTAACAGAGCTGAATGGGAAGTTGAGGAGGGGGGGGGGGGGGGTATCATTGCATTTCAGAAGTGGTCAACAAACATCAAAGAGAAGAGGATTTAATAATACAAAAAGCTAAACTTCATATTTCAGATCTCTTTGGGTAATGGGATGACATTACAGCACGGTTCTGCTGGCATCTTATCGATGCCTGATGCTGAAAGGTTTTATGTGCATTTAATGAAACCTCACAATATTTCCAGGTAATAGGCAGGAATTCATTTAGAATTGACTGTCAAGATGGTTTAAAATTGGAATTCTTTTCAAACAAGGCTGTATTTTCTACCTTGGACAGTACCAAATGCCTCAGTAGTATTGAGATGCTTTTCCTTGCTAGAAGAGGTTGGGAAGTAAAGCAACATCCTTACTTTTGTAATAACTTAGAGACAAAAACAGTGGGGGGTTCTTACAGGATTGACTTTGTCTCATGGGCACAAAGTGCTTCTAAGCACCCACATACCCTGGGTTCACATAAAATAAATACATCCCAGAGCTTCTGTAGAGAGAGGTTGATTGGGCATTATTAGTAGCTTCATCTTCTGGTTGCTGCAGGATTGGATTATAATCACAAATATATCACTGGTGGGTAATTTAGCTCATTTTGGATTATTGCCTCCATCATGAAGCAGCCTTGAAACTTTGAGGCAGTTGTGGCAGATTTTCCTCAACATCAGTTTAGCTTTGGGCTGGGAGCTTCTGGTTTTAGGGAGCAGGGTGGAGAGATTTGGGGGCTGCAGCTTCAGAAGAGCAAAGGGGTGATGGGTGGTGGGAGCTGCGTTTGCTGAGTGGGATATAAACTTCAAACAGATAAAATAAGATTTTTTTTTTCAGTTGTGGTTGCTGAGCTCTGATTTCCCCGTTCAGCAGAGGTGCAGCTTGTCACATTTTCCTTTTCCCTGGATCTGCAGAGTTGGGGTTTGTTGGCATCTTAGTGATACCAAACCTTTCTGAGCACCTCTTGCTTTGCAAACAATCCTTGCTTAGAATCATAGAATCATAGAATAGGCTGGGTTGGAAGGGACCTCAGAGATCATCGAGTCCAACCCTTGAACAACTACCACCACAGTCACCAGACCATGGCACTGAGTGCCATATCGAGTCGCTTTTTAAATGTCTCCGGGGACAAAGAGTCCACCACCTCCCCAGGCAGCCCGTTCCAATATCTGATCACCCTTTCCGTGAAAAAATTCTTTCTAATATCCAATCTGAACTTCCCCCGGCACAATTTAAGACCATGCCCTCTTGTCTTACTGAGAGTTGCCTGGGAAAAGAGCCCAACCCCCCCCTGGCTCCAACCTCCTTTCAGGGAGTTGGAGAGAGTGATGAGGTCTCCCCTGAGCCTCCTCTTCTCCAGCCTCAACACCCCCAGCTCCCTCAGCCTCTCCTCAGAGGATCTGTGCTGGATCCCTTCCCCAGCCCAGTTGCCTCCTTTGGACCTGCTCCAGCACCTCAATCTCCTTCCTGAGCTGAGGGGCCCAGAACTGGACACAGGACTCAAGCTGTGGCCTCCCCAGAGCTGAGCACAGGGGCAGAATCCCTTCCCTGGACCTGCTGGCCACGCTCTTCCTGAGCCAGCCCAGGATGCCATTGGCCTTCTTGGCCACCTGGGCACACTGCTGGCTCCTCTTCAGCTTCCTGGCAATCCAGACTCCCAGCTCCCTTTCTGCCACTCTGTGCCCAGCCTGGAGCTCCCCATGGGGTTGTTGTGGCCAAAGTGCAGGACCTGGCACTTGGCCTTGTTGAACCTCATCCCATTGAAGTCAGCCCATCTCTCCAGTCTGTCCAGGTCCCTCTGCAGAATCCTCCTGCCTTCCAGCTGATCCACACTTCTCCCCAGCTTGGTGTCATCAGCAAACTTGCTGATGATGGTCTCAATCCCCTCGTCCAAGTCATCAATGAAGATATTGAACAGTACTGGGCCCAGTACTGATCCCTGGGGGACACCGCTGGTGACCGGCCGCCAACTGGAAGCAGCCCCATTCAGCACCACTCTCTGGGCCCGGCCCTCCAGCCAATTGCTTGATGCATGCATGGGGAAACTGAGGCTCTTTATACCCAAACAGCCCCCAAAAGCTCCTCAATAAATCCAGAAGAGACAAAAACCACTTGACCAGGGGTTTCCTGCTTCCAGGTTCAGATGATAAAGAACCCACTCCTGCCGAAAAGGATGAAAAGGAGGTTCACGGCCTAGAGGGAGTAAAACTGCTTTGTATTTGTTCTCAAGATGAACTCCGAGGCCTTGCAGCAGAGTTAGGAGTCTGCAGGGGGTGAGCAGAATAAAAGTGGAAGTCAGCTCTCAGAAGCATCCCTGTAGGTTGGGTCGTGTGGGCTCTGCACTGCGCGCAGCTCCGCTCGCGGCCGGAGCTTCCCCAAAATGCAGCCCTGGAGGGGGGATGCAGGGGGAGCAAATGTAACCTGCTGCTCCCTGGAGATACCTGAAGAGGTTTTTGGGGTTTTTTTTAGTGCTCTAGGATGGAAACCGATCTCTTCACAGCTATGCTGCAGAGGGGCTCTGAACAAAGCTCTGATTGTGCAGGTTTGAGCTTGAATTCGGCTGTGAAGATGGGGAGGAAACAGTTCACCTGCTGGAGGGTGCTGGAGGTTGACACCAAGGGGTGCCTCTCAAACTGGAGCTTTTCTGTTCCATATTGTGCTGGATAGAAGCCATCCAGTGTCCCTGCCTGTGGAAGGGAGGATGGGACAAGGTGGTCTTTAAGGGTCCTTTCCAACCCAAACCATTCCATGATTCTGTGAATCTCTGCTTCCCACCAGGGTGCTCTCAGGAGGGAGCTGGGAGTTCATATTTTTCTCTGATGAGGTGAACACCTTATAGGATAAATAAGTGGCTCCAAAACTCCACACCCCTCCAAGGATGTTTATAAGGATGGATGTTTACAAGGATGTTTATAAGCTGGGAGTTCAGGAGGAAATGAAGAGGCCAAAGAGCAACTGCATTTGCTTGTAGAAGGCAGTGAAGTCTTCTTGCTCAGTGTTGCCTTCTTGTGCTTCCAGTGCTTAAAATGTGCTCCTTGGGCTGGTTTTTAGGTGGTTTTTGGTTTTCCAACCTAAACCATTCCATGATTCCATAATTTACTCTTCTGTCAGGAGCCAGGATCCAATCCAAGGGATTTCTGATGTTTCAGCAGTGTTTCCTCTAAGCTCACCAAAAAGTTGATCCCAGGTAGTTGGATGTTTTATGACTAAGTGGGAAAAGAACAGTTTAGGATGATAGAAAATTAAAGAAGCTGAAATATAAATTTGGGCTGAATGTCTGTAAAAAATTTCTTAGTAAGATTTCAGAATGTTTTCTCTTTTTGCTCTCAATTCAATTTTTTGTGGAGGGAATGTCAGGTAATATCATCACCAGCATCATGAGCAGTAGTTGATGTTGTGCACTTTCAGTGCTGTGTCTTCTATTCCTGTAATGATATTTTAGAAGACATCTGATAATGAGAAGACAGAAGAAAGCTCAGGGAAGGTGAGAGCTTTAGATTTCTAAATCAATCCATGTAGCTTTTTTTGGTTTTATGGTTTTTATGACACACTTTCAGCCTAGGTATGACAGTCCTCACAGCCAATTAGGTTGTGAGTTAAATGAATTAAATTTTCTGAAATGGTTTGCCTTTTTTTTTTTTTTTTTTTTTTTAATCCAAATGACTGTCATTTGCAAAAAGAGACTTCATTTTCCTCAAAGTGCTTTTCTGAATAAGGGGAGAGCTTAATTGCAGCCACAAATCACCTCAAATGCTTTCATGGGAGGATAAAACAAGTTAAGAGTTGAGCATCATTTGGAAAATGCAGGTTCTGAATCCAGGGTAAGATGCAGATTTCTAATTGATTTATTTTTTTCCTCATCTTCTCTCTTCAAAAACTCCATCCAGCTATCTCATCAAAGTCCTTCAGAGCAGTGACATCCCTCAGAGCTTTTTTGGGGATTTCAGGCAATTCTCAGTGGTACCCACAGGGACCATTATTCAAAATCTGGTGTCACCCCTTGCTCTGCATCTTTTATTCAGAAGGAAGATTTTTTGCATCACCCAGGTCTGACATACACAGGGCTGATGTTAAATAAATGTAATTCCTCAACATTAGGGGAATTTTCCATCCTGAATGTGCCACGTGGCCACTTCTCTTGCATTTAGCAAATTCACCTTGCAGGATCTTGACCTTTAGAGAATTTTTTTTTTTTTTCTGTTTTTGTGTCCTGTTGAAAAAATTTTAAATGAGGTGGTTGATCCCATTTCAGGAACCCCACTAAATGACAACTGAATGGTTCTTTTTTGGGTAGAAAAATCAGAGCAAATGGGAAGGGCATCAAAGCTGTTCCTTCAGGGCCTTCTTTATGGCCCCTTTTTACATTGAGCTGTATCTCAATTTTCAGTCTTTAGAGAAAAAGAAGAAACTTGTAGGGAATAAAAGGGCTTAGTGCAGAATCATGGAATGTCAGGGGTTGGAAGGGACCTCTGGAGATCATCTAGAGCCAGATGGATTTGGAATATCTCCAGAGATGGAGACTCCATCACCCCTCTGGGCAGCCTGGGCCAATTCTCTGCCTCCCTCAGACTCCTGAAGTTCTTCCTCAAGTTTAGAGGGAACCTCCTGTGTGTCCAGTTTGTGTTCCTTGCCTCTCACCCTATCCCAGGGCACCACTGAAGAGAGACTGTGCCCCTCTTCTCAACAAAAACCCTTCAGATATTTATAAATATTCATAAGATCCCCTCTTTTCCAGACTAAACAGCCCCAGGTCTCTCAGCCTTTCCTCATAGGAGAGATGTTCCAGTCCCCTGACCATCACTGTAGCCTTCCATTGGACTTTTTCTACCAAATCCATCCAAAAAAAAGTGTTTTATAATTGAGGTTTTTTTCTGTTCATCTGGATTTATGCTCATGCTGGGATGTCCAAAATTAATTTCAAGAATCACATCCCCACCTTCCCAGGTGTCCCACTTTTTTCAAGTGCCAAAAAGTCTTCTCCACTTTGATTTTTACACCATTATAAGTGAGTTGTTGTGCAAAATGTGACTCCTTAGCATGTCTGCTGGTTCCCAGCCAGCCATAAATGTTGATTTCTGGGACAGCCATGAATCAAGGTGATAACTTTTTGTGCTTTTGTGATATTTTGATATTTCCATGGGTAGCTTGTATGAGTAAAATGGGAATATTGGTGGAAAAGTATTCTTAGAATTCTTTTTCTTAGATGCTGTTAAACATTTTTTTCTTCATAAGGACTGAGTTCTGTTTAAATAATTTAACCAACAGTATTTGAAATTTAAATAAATAAATAGCAGAGTGTGTGGTGGTGAATGTGTCTGCCAAGCAGAAAATAGAAGATAGCTGTTAGGTCTTTAGTGCTACCCAGTACTTCCCATTTCAAAAACTTTCATTTTTAGTTTCTTGTAATTTGGCTGCTCTTTCCTTGCCAGCTGGGAATAGAGATTTATATATATATTTTTTTTTTTAAATGTGTCTAAAATACTTTTTCTTTCTGAGAACCAGAAGGAGGAATACATCATGCATGTTGGCAAATTCTGATGACCTTTTCTTTGGCTGGGAATTTGGATCTTCCCATTGCTCAGTAAAAAGAGCTGTTGGGTGAAGGATGTGCCTTTTGCCATCCTCCTGAAAATACACCAAAATTTGGCTGAGTTACACACCTCACTCAGAGCACAACCTTCCAGTTTGTAGCAGCTGAAGATCCTGATGGTCACAATTCTGCCCATAGCAAACCAGGACCAACTCAAGGACCTTTCAAAGGTGCTGGTCCCTAAACCAAAAACCTGGTCCCTAAGCCAAACCTCACTGAGTTTTTTGGGCTCCTGTATCTGTGGATCTCCAGCTGCCTGTAAGAGGATGCTTCCTGATGGAAATGGCAAAAAGAGAAACGTAGGATAAGCAAGGAAAAGAGGAGAAGTGGTGGCCAAATTCCCACAAGGAGAAAGGATGGGAAGAAAGGAGAAAGCAGGAAGGATGAAGCTTGGGAGTGATGCCAAGAGCCCTGAGGATCTTTGGAGCAGAAGTGTCCCACAGGGGTTCATGGAGAGGAAAATTGGCTTCAGGTTGATGTTATTCCAGTCCTGCAGGAGAACCTGGCAAAGTCCCAGCACTGTGACCTTTGCTGTCTGAACACCAAATGTCCTGTTCCTAGGACAAAGACAAGGATCTGCTGATGAGAAGATTGGGAAGATCCAAATTCCCAGCCAAAGAAAAGGTCATCAGGATTTGCCAACACGTATGAGATGTTCCTCCTTCTGGTTCTCAGAAAGAAAAAGTATTTTAGACACATTTAAAAAAAAAAAAAAAATATATATATATAAATAAAAATGTCATTAAAAATGACACTGCAGCATCATGCCCAGAAGGCCAAATTAAAGTGCCACAAGCAACTCCAAACTCCTCCCTTCTCCAAATTTGTCAGTGTTTGACTTTGCCTCCTTAATTCTTTGAAGAAATACAGAAAATTCATGTTTCCCATTGGCTTAATCTGGTTTTAGTGGCATTCTGAGGAATCCTCCCCATAGAGAAGACACAGAGTGCATCACTGTTGCAGTGTAACATGCTAGAAGGGTTTTTGGTGCAAATCTGCTGTAAATCTATGTCTGGAGCCTTGGGATGCTTTCTTGGACACCCTGGTGCTCTCTGGAGTTTTCCTCTTGGTGGGATGAAGGTTGGAGCTGCTCAGTGGCTGCTGTCTCTGTTGCTTCATTTCCAAAGCAGATGTGGGACTTATCCTGAACCACTGAAGACTCGGTGGGGTCATCCTTGAACCACAGCAGATCATAGGAAATTGTAAATTGTCCTTTTTTTAGGCTGTGTGATGCTTTTGTACCCTGGGAAAATCAAATTCCTAAACTCTTAGGGCTGTTCCCTGCTGTAAGAGATGCCCTGACATCCATCCTACGTTTTTTTCTTTTACCTTTTCTCTGCTTCCATTTCCTTTGGTGGAGATCTTCTGATTAATGAAGACTTCAGAAATGGTCTGGTTTTCATCCCCATGATCATTTAATCAAGCTATCCTTGAACATTCAAACAAGGTCTCTCATCCGTGTCATCCAGTCCAGCCATGCTGAGCACACTTTCATTCTTAATAACTTTTTCTTGATATCAAGCTGAAATCTGCTTTCCTAAGCTCTTGATCATTTGTTCTTTATCACAAGTGTTGCTGAGCACTCACTAAATCCCCTTGCTGAGACATTGCTATCTGGCAGCTTTCTCAGCATCTGTGATTGCTTTATGGTTTCTATCAAATAAAACCAGGATATATTTATGCTCCTTCCCAGTAATAAGGGAAGCACTGTTGTCTTGTTTATGCCAAGAAATTAAAGCCTATTAGAATGAGGCAAGCACCAAGATTTAATTCTCCAATCAAGGTAAAGTTTGCTGGAGATGAGGCCTGTGGTCTTTAGGAAAGTTCTGAAATGGTGTTTGATGCCAGGGAACCAAAAATCCTTGATTACACCCTTTATGGCACTGACCTTTTCTACAACCTCATCCAAGCAATTTAATTTTTGGTGTAGAAAACACTTGGAAAAACCACCAAGCTCCTGCGGGATAAGGAGTTGCTGTAGGGCAGCACATCTGAAATCTCCAGGACTTTTATTTCAGGGATAAGTTTGGGGGTGGTTTCTCTTCTCTCTTCCTGGATGACTCTGCCATCCCCCTCTTGGATGAAGCCACTTCACATTTCAGATCCATGGAAACCAAGGGATAAACTTCCCATCCTTGGCACTTCTCTCCATTTGCTGCCAGTTTGTACGTGGCCATTCTGAGGAGAAGGAGCTGGGGGTCCTGAGAGACACAAAATTATCCAGGAGCCAGCACTGTGCCCTTCCTGCCAGGAAAGCCAAGGGAATCCTGGGCTTTATAAAGAAAAGTGTGGCCAGAAGGTGGATGGAGGGAATTCTCCTCCTCTGCTCTGCCCTGGTGAGGCCACAGCTGGAACACTGCATCCAGTGCTGGGCTCCCCAGTTCAAGAGAGACTGGGATCTACTGGAGAGAGTCCAGAGGAGGGTCCCTTCCAGCCTTACCTATCCTATGATTCTATGATATTGTTCTCAGAGTACTACCAGGACTAGAAAGGATGCCCCAGTGCTGGTAAATCTAGCCTGACTGCTTCATCAAGGTTGCCATTAATTGCAAGATGCTAAATAAACTTGTAGAAGCATACTGGATATATGATGTACATTAAAAGCATATTAGAATATATACCTGGACTTTTTATAAGGGCAGGAAGGATTAGGATGAGGAGGAATGGCTGGAAAAAGGGAAATTTAAATGAGATCTTAGGAGGAAATTCTTCACTGTGAGTGCTGAGACACTGACAAAGGTTGCCCAGAGAAGTTGTGGCTGCCCCATCCCTGGAATTCCAGGTTGGATGGGGCTTGAGCAACCTGATCTGCTAAAGGTGTCCCTGTCCATGCAAAGGGGTTGGAACTGGATGAGCTTTGAGGTCCCTTCCAACCTTTATTATCCTATGGTTCTATGAGATTGTTCTCAGAGTACTACCAGGCCATGAGAGGATGCCCCAGTGCTGGTAAATCTAGCCTGGCTATTTAAAATACAACCAAATTCAGTATTTAAACTAAATATTCATCCAGGTAGATCTACTAAACTGAATGAACTGCCCATACATCCATTCCTCTCCATGTCTATCCATGGACTGTATATCCAATGAGGAAAGACATGGATCTGCTGGAGCCAGTCCAGAGGAGGCCCTGGAGCTTTTATGGAGAATTCCCTAATTCACTAGGGAAAATGTTTTCTGAGTTATTTCTGCATCTCAGGCCTTGCACCTTCAATGCTCCTACCAAACATCAAGTCTCAAAGGAAGGAAGCTCAGAGAAACTTTTCTTTCTTTGCACAAAATCTGATCTTGCCTTTTTTTTTTTGTTGTTCTACAATGGATCAGCACCCCTTGGTCTTGGCAGTGCTGTGGTGCACCAAGTGCTTTTCAGGGGAGAGTGATCTTTGCACTCATGTCTTGGGGTCAAGAGCAAATACTGGAGTCCAGAGGAGGGTGACAAAGAACATAATCCACCTTTAAACTACTGAGAGAGAAGATACCCAGGAGCCAGCAGTGTGCCCTTGTTGGCAGGAAGGCCAAGGGAGTCCTGGGCTGCATAAAGAAAAGTGTGGCCAGAAGGTGGATGGAGGGAATTCTCCTCCTCTGCTCTGCCCTGGTGAGGCCACAGCTGGAACACTGCATCCAGTGCTGGCTCCCCAGTTCAAGAGAGACTGGGATCTACTGGGGAGAGTACAGAGGAGGGTGACAAAGATGGTTGGGAAATTGGAGCATCTCCCTGCTGAGGAAAGGCTGAGAGAGCTGGGACTCTTCAGCCTGGAGAAGAGAAGGCTGAGGGGAGCCCTTGTTCATGGCCCCAAGTATCTAAAGGGTGGGTGCAAGGAGGATGGAGCCAAACTCTTCTCAGGAGTTCCCAGGGACAGGATGAGGGGCACCAGGCACAAGCTGGGCCATGGGAAGTTCCATTGAAACCTCAGAAAAAAAACTTCTTTGCTGGGAGGGTGCCAAGGCAGTGGCCCAGGCTGCCCAGGGAGGTTGTGGAGTCCCCTTCTCTGGAGATATTCAAACCCCCCCTGGATGCAGCCCTGGGTAATGTGCTCTGGGTGCTGCTGCTTGGACTGGGTGATCTCTGGAGGTCCCTTCCAGTTCTGACAATTCTGTGATTCTCCCTCTAAATATTTTTGGCTGTTTTTCATTGGTTCAGTCATTTTGAAGCATTTGTTCCCAATCCCTGAGTTGCTGATTTCAAATTCAAGCTGCTCTGCCTCTCTCTTCCCATCCAAAAGAGGCTCTGTGGGGTTTGGCTGCCTGGAGCAGGTGTTGGAAGAATGAATTTATACATTTTTGAGAGTTCTTCTGTGCTTTGTAAATGAGTTTATTACAAAGAGTGGCAAATTTACTGTCAGCCATGACAAGATATAGTAAATTAATTAAATATGGTCCCATTAACTTTGACAATGTTCTCTTGAGGGCATCAGTGGTCATCACCCAAAGCTGGTGACATTAGGAATTTTATTTCAGGGATAAGTTTGGGGGTGGTTTCTCTTCTCTCTTCCTGGATGACTCTGCCATCCCCTTCTTGGATGAAGCCATTTCACATTTCAGATCCATGAAAACCAAGGGGTAAACCTCCCATCCTTGGCACTTCTCTCCATGCAGCATCTCTCTTTGGAGAGGGAATCTTCAAGCTTGACTTCCAATGGGTCCCTCCATGGAAGCAGAAGCAGCATCATCCCAAATGGGTCATTCCAGGCCCATGGAATCAACACTTTAGGGAGCAAATTGTTGAGATTTAAAGGAAACCATGCTACAAAAATTGTCAGGAGCTCCTCACTCAGTCCTCTGAAAGGAAGCTGCCTCCTCTGGAGTGCTGAATGGGGAGGGAGAGAATTCCAGGCAATGAAGCAGAATTCATTGAAGTTTTTGGGAATGTGGTTAGTGGGAAGACATCTCTAATAATGCTAAAAAAATTAAAATAAATCTGTCCTTCCTAGTGAAAAAGAGGTGGGTTTCAGGGTGCAGAGGATGTTGCTGAATATTTTGAAAGATCCAATACTTGCCTCTGCTCTCTAAAGCAATGATAAAAATAATCTCAGCCTTTCCAGGAGTGAGATTAAAGTCTAAAAGATTGTGAGGGTCTCATGTGCATTGATGAAGAGGATGGAGTTGTTGGAACAAGTCCATAAAAATGGTCAGAAGGCTGGAAAACCTCTGCTGTGAGGACAGGCTGAGAGAGTTGGGGTTGTTCAGCCTGGAGAAGGCTCTAGGGAGACTGTTAGGTCTTGAGTGCTACCCAGTACTTCCCATTTCAAAAACTTTCATTTTTAGTTTCTTGTAATTTGGCTGCTCTTTCCTTGCCAGCTGGGGCTAGAAACTTCTATATATTTTTTAAAAAATGTGTCTAAAATACTTTTTCTTTCTGAGAAAGACCTTAGAGCAACTTCCAGGATTTGAAGGAGGCCTATAAGAAAGACAGGGACAGATTTTTTTTTAGGAGGGCCTGTGGCAACAGGACAAGGGGTGATGGTTTGAAATTGAATAAGGCAAGAATTCTGTGTATTAGGAAGAAATTTGTTAGTGAGGGTGGTAAAATGCTGGCACAGGTTGCTCTGAGAGGTGGTGGATGCCCCATCCCTGGAGACATTCAAGGCCAGGTTGGATGGAGCTCAGAGCATCCTCATCTAGTTGAGGAGAGGGGTTGGATTAGAAGATTTAAAGGTCCATTCCAACCCAAACCATTCTGTGATTCTATGGTTATGACTCCTGATCCTCAGTTTCTAATTATTTGGATACATGCAGCTTTGAAAGGAAGAGTAATTTCTGGGAGAAACTCCTCTGTGTTAAACAGATGGCATCAGTGAGATAAAGAGATTTTGCAGGAGGAGATGGCAAACATTTTGTGTTAAAATATCCCCAGAATCAGCAGGGCTGTTCTGGGTGTGCAGGAATGGGATCCTAAAATGAAACAATAACACAAAATAAAAATATAGCATCATCCAGACATCCAGAATGCAGGATGATCTCAACTTTATCCATATGCACAGGTTTTTTTTTTCAGTGATAACCCTAGATTTAAGCTGCCATATCCTGCTGTTCAATTTAGAGATGGGAAACCCACCTGTAGGAATGAAATGACCAAAACCAGAAGGAAGTGAGGCTTTTCCAAGAGATTTCTGGCATCCTGAGTTTTGTAGGGGAGTTTTATTTTTTTTCCCAATATGTCTCAAATTGAGCAGTCAGTGATTTCTGGACAAATAAACACAAATTGTGCCCAGTTTCTGAATTTTTACCAATTCCCTGTGTTTTTTGTTCCTCTCCAGCCATTGATCTGTGGCTCACCAGGCATTTCATGTTGTTTGGTTGTTGGTTTGGTTTTTTTCAAGGCTTCCTTATAGACTTTTTCCACTCCATGTCCCACGTGTTGGCACAGTCTGTGGTCATTCCCCTGGCTGCTGCTTGGCTCTGGGATGTAGGAATGGCAAAGGCAACACGTTCAGAGGGATTTAAATGGTTTAATTAAATTGGAGTCTTCCTTTTCTGTTTTCCAGATTTATCCAGGAGATAGAACATGCCATGGAGCTTGGCCCAAGCAAGCAGTGTCCCCTCCGTGAGTTCCTCACCATGTACATCAAGAACATTTTCCTCAATCAGGTCCTGGCTGAAATCAACAAAGAGATTGAAGGTGTCACAAAAGCATCTGATCCCCTGAAAATCCTTTCTAATGCAGATACCATGAAGATCCTTGGTGTGCAACGACCTCTTCTGCAGGTAGGACCTGAGTGAACTGCCCATATATCCATTCCTCCATCCATACATCCATCCTGGAGCCATTCCAGGGGAGGCCTTGGAGCTGCTGGGAGGGCTGGAACAGCTCTGCTCTGGAGCCAGGCTGAGAGAGTTGGGGGTGTTGAGGCTGGAGAAGAGAAGGATCCCATGGGGAGACCTTAGAGCACCTTCCAGTGCCTGAAGGGGCTCCAGGAAAGCTGGGGAGGGACTTGGGACAAGGGCCTGGAGGGATGGGACCCTGCGAGGGGGAAGGGTTTGCAGCTGGGAGAGGGGAGATGGAGAGGAGATCTTGGGCAGGGAGGGAGGGAGGGAGGGAGGGAGAAATTGTTTGGGGTGAGGGTGCTGAGCTTTAGAACCAGGTTGCCCAGGAAAAGAGTCTCTGCCCCATCCCTGGCAGTGTTCAAAGCCAGGTTGGATGGGGCTTGGAGCAATCTGGGAGGGAGGTGTCCCTGCCCATGGCAGGGGGGTTGGAATGAGCTGAGCTTTCAGTTCTCTTCCAACCCAAACCATTCCAGGATTCTATTTCTTGGGGAGGGAGAGGACAAGGGAAATGGGGGGAGATTAAAGGGGGAGATGGGGGAGATTTGAAGGGGGGAGATTGAGGTTGGAGATGGGGAGGAAATTCTTGAATTTGAGGGTGGTGAGAGCCTGGCCCAGGTTGCCCGAAGAAGCTGTGGCTGCCCCATCCCTGGCAGTGTCTCAGGTCAGGCTGGATGGGGCTTGGAACAACCTGGGCTGGTGGGAGGTGTCCCTGCCCATGGCAGTGGGGTTGGAACTGGGTGATCTTGAAGCTCCCTTCCAACCCAAACACGTTCCAGCATCGTTTCTGTACCCCTGTTCCAGTGTCACTGCTGGTTTAGTCCTTCCTCTCCCAGTCTCTGTGTGCATGTGGGCACCTTTACATCCCTTTAGCACAGAATGTCAGTGCTCTGGGGTTTTCCTTCTGCCAGAGGGAACTTTGCTGTTGCTAAACCCATCAAGCAAGCAGCAGTCTTGGCATCTTGCCCTTCTCCAAGAACCTCGTAGTCAGTGCAACAAGTTGGTACCAGATCCTTAAACCCCTACCAAAGAAATTGTTTTCCTAGATTTTTAGTAACCTGTGTCCCCTAGAAGTTCTGGGGGCACTTGCAAATCATAGAGCCATGAAATCAGATGAAATTGAGTCCATCATCAGCAAATTTGCAGATGACACTAAGCTGGGGGAGTGTGGATCAGCTGGAAGGCAGGAGGGCTCTGCAGAGGGACCTGGACAGACTGGAGAGTTGGGCTGATCCCAACGGGATGAGGTTCAACATTCCAAGTGCCGGGTCCTGCACTTTGGCCACAACAACCCCATGGGGAGCTCCAGGCTGGGCACAGAGTGGCAGAAAGGGAGCTGGGAGTCTGGATTGCCAGGAAGCTGAAGAGGAGGCAGCAGTGTGCCCAGGTGGCCAAGAAGGCCAATGGCATCCTGGGCTGGCTCAGGAACAGCGTGGCCAGCAGGTCCAGGGAAGGGATTCTGCCCCTGTGCTCAGCTCTGGGGAGGCCACAGCTTGAGTCCTGTGTCCAGTTCTGGGCCCCTCAGCTCAGGAAGGAGATTGAGGTGCTGGAGCAGGTCCAAAGGAGGCAACTGGGCTGGGGAAGGGATCCAGCACAGATCCTCTGAGGAGAGGCTGAGGGAGCTGGGGGTGTTGAGGCTGGAGAAGAGGAGGCTCAGGGGAGACCTCATCACTCTCTCCAACTCCCTGAAAGGAGGTTGGAGCCAGGGGGGGGTTGGGCTCTTTTCCCAGGCAACTCTCAGCAAGACAAGAGGGCACAAGAGGTCTCAAGTTGTGCCAGGGGAGGTTTAGGTTGGACATGAGAAAGAATTTCTTTCTGGAGAGGGTGATCAGGCATTGGAATGGGCTGCCCAGGGAAGGGGTGGATTCTCCATCCCTGGAGATATTTCCAAAGAGCCTGGATGTGGCACTCAGTGCCATGGGCTGGGAACTGCAGTGGGAGTGGATCAAGGGTTGGACTTGATGAGCTCTGAGGTCCCTTCCAACCCAGCCAATTCTAGGATTCTATGGTTGTATGAAAATCCTCATGCCAAACTACCAGAAGGAGGAAAGATGAGGTCTGCTGAGTGTCCCTGATTGCTGTGATCTTGTTGCAGCTTTGTTGCTTCCCCAGCCAGATAGGAGAGATTTGGCTTTGGAGTTTTTATGTGAGCAGTTTCTTTTCAGACAGCTTTTTTTTCAGCTCTGGTGTCGAGTGGTGATGATGGCAACCAACAGTTTGCATCCCAGCTACAGGGGTAATGGGACAGTGTGAAAGCCCCCCCCCAAAAATCTGAATTATTTGTGTTCCGTGGGACTGAAAGGAATGAACTGATTGCCAGCTCTGAGTCTTGCTGTGATTTAAGTCAAGCTCTTTTAATCCTTTTAAATTATTCCCTCTTATCTGTAAAATTGTCTCTTCAAGGAGGAATAATATTTGTGAAGTTCTTAGGAAGCAGTAGGCATCTCCCAAGATTTCTTTGGCCACTCTCTGACTTCTTTTATACCTGTAAAACGTGTGTATTATGATATATAACAATAACAGCAATAATTGTTATTATTTGGGGGAAATCAGGAGGATTTTTGCATGTGTTAATGGTCACTGACTCTATGGAAGTTTTTCCTGACTTTCCATTGTCCTTTTGGTCCTTTCCTATGAAGCATCTCCTCAGTATTCAGAAGTGTTATGGGTATGGGATGATTTTTTCAGAGGCAAAGCAAAGTTGGGCTCTAGCTTAGGTTTCCAGAAGTCTTTAGAGGAGAACAGCTTCTTAGAAAGGGACCAAAACTGTCTTTATGTGGTTTAGAAAATCTCTGTGAGTTAAAATGATGGTTTGGAGCAGCACAACCTCCCTGAATGATTTTCTTCCCAAGGTAAAGCTTTTAACAACCTTTATGGGTACTCAGGTGTTGAAACTGAAAAGTAGAGGAATAAAACCTGTTGTACCAACATCAGCCTTGTTTCTGAGTGTGCAAGATGCAAGATGGGACCAGGGCATTGCCCCAGGATCAGGTTATGTCTGGATACATCATGTTGGTCCCTCTCCTGAGCTGGAAGTGGGTTTGATGGCATTTATCTCTTTTTTTTTTTTTTTTTTTCTCCTTCTTTTTTTTTTTTTTTTTTTTTGTTTAACTCTTGGCACAGCAAAAGTAGCACTGATAGGTGTCAGATTTAGCAGAGAAAAAAAACCAAACATCACAAGATGAGCAGAAAACTGAAACCAATAAGATGGTGGTTGGAGATGAAGAACTCAAATGCCATGGCTGGGCAGGGATGGAGGAGCAGGGCAGAGAGGGGATGTGCTGGGGAAGAAATTATAAGGTACATCTTCATTTTTCACTTACCTACAATGCCAGTAATTCCTCACCTTTGCAAGTGTTTAGGAAAAAAAGAAATCTGCCAAATCTGTGACCCCTGTAGAAGTCTTATCCATGGGCTGAGGAGTGTGTCAAAGATATTACTGAAGTTTTTTTGAGGGAGATCTGGGAATAACTAGGAGTGGTTTATATTGTATTTTGTATTATTTGCCTTTTTTGTTGTTTTTTGAGACTGAAACTGAGTGAAAAACCCAAGCAGGGCCTGTGCAGACCTTACTGAGCACTGAAAATACTTGATGGTCACATTAACATGTAAGCTCTGGAGGTTGTTAAATTTATGAATTTGTTTTAGATTCTTTATGTGATAATGTATTTTTATGGTTTCATTTGTAGCCATAAAAATACCACTATATTTTCTTAAAGTTCATTTGGGGTGGATGGCTCAGACTGGCTTGGAATTCTCTCCTCCAGTTCCTGTAATTGGTTTCTCTTGATGGTTGGAAATCATTTTGAACTGGAATTATTCTTGGTCAAAATGTACACGGTCAGAAGGTCTGTCTGTTCCTGACATTATTGATGGGTCATTTTGAGAAAGAGAAGAAAAATTGCTGCCTTTTTGAACTGAGTCATCCAAATTGCTCCCTAAAATAATTTTATTGATTTTACGTTAAAAGGAGGGGGGGGAAAAAAAGGAAAAAAAAAAAAGGAAAAAAAAAAGGGGGGAAAAAACCCCAAAAACCAACAAATTCTGCACCACCAGTGCTAGAGCCTGAATTTTTTTGCCCTCATCACCTCCAGAGTAGGATGAGAATATATTGTGTGTAACATGACTGAGCCTTGCACCTCTCTCCCAGTGCTTACTTTTTCCTCCTTGGCATTTTTGGAGGGGTTTGTGGTTCAACCTTCCCCCTCCTTTCTATCCTGAAGATCTTTCTGAAGCTCCCACAGCAGGAGCTGGGGCTGTGATTTGAACACGACTCAAGAATTTATCAGCCCCCCTTTGCAGGGCTTGATAATAGCTGCTTTTTGATAACTATCAGCACATGTTGGGACTGAATTAGGTTGTAGATAAGAGGAGGTTTTTCTCACATCCTGTGCCATCGGGTCCTCACAGATAAATCATCCATTTCTGTAAAGATTGTGCTTTAAAAAAAAAAAAAAAAAAAAAAATTGCAGCTGCCCTTTGTAAATATTCCATTTGAGTGGGAGGATGGTCTTGTTTGCCATCCTTCCCTCTTTAAATGTAAAATTCTCTAAATCCCTTTCCTTTTTTTAAGAGTGACTGAATAACTGTGAAACTTAATTTGTCTCCAAATGACTCCATGTTAAACTATGTGCTGGAAGTGTTAAAATCAATACTAAATTAGGCTGCAAACAGCTCTTACAGCCTGGGCTTGTACAGGTCGTGTGGAGGTGATAAATCTTTCCAGCTAGGTGGTCACTACTAATACTGTCCTTCAAAATGGGTTGCACCTGTCTCTGCCCAAGAAAACTGAAAAGAATTATAAATCCACAGAATTCCAGCTGGGAAGGGACCTCCAGGATCCGCTGCTCCAACCCTCATGTTATTGTTGAGCTGAGATGTCCCAGCACCCACTGAGCTGAGACTTCAAACTTCCCAAAGTGGGGGAATCCACCCTGGGAGACCATCCCAATGTCTGACTGGCCTCAGAGGGAAAATTTTTCTTTTTGTGTCCAATTGGAATCTCCCCAGGAGCACCTTGTGCCCATTGCCCCTTGTCCATGGGATTCCTTGTACACAGGGAGTCTCCATCTCCTTGGGACCCCCTTTAAGTACCAGAACATCATCATTAGGTCTGCCCTGAGCCTTCTCTGAAGGCTGAACAGACCCAGTTTTCTCAGCCTCTCCTCATATGGAAGATGCTCCAGTCCTCTGATCATCCAGTGGCCAATGGCATCCTGTGTTGGCTCAGGAACAGCGTGGCCAGCAGGTCCAGGGAAGGGATTCTGCCCCTGTGCTCAGCTCTGGGGAGGCCACAGCTTGAGTCCTGTGTCCAGTTCTGGGCCCCTCAGCTCAGGAAGGAGATTGAGGTGCTGGAGCAGGTCCAAAGGAGGCAACTGGGCTGGGGAAGGGATCCAGCACAGATCCTCTGAGGAGAGGCTGAGGGAGCTGGGGGTGTTGAGGCTGGAGAAGAGGAGGCTCAGGGGAGACCTCATCACTCTCTCCAACTCCCTGAAAGGAGGTTGGAGCCAGGGGGGGGTTGGGTTCTTTTCCCAGGCAACTCTCAGCAAGACAAGAGGGCACAAGAGGTCTCAAGTTGTGCCAGGGGAGGTTTAGGTTGGACATTAGAAAGAATTTCTTTCTGGAGAGGGTGATCAGCCATTGGAATGGGCTGCCCAGGGAAGGGGTGGATTCTCCATCCCTGGAGATATTTCCAAAGAGCCTGGATGTGGCACTCAGTGCCATGGGCTGGGAACTGCAGTGGGAGTGGATCAAGGGTTGGACTTGATGAGCTCTGAGGTCCCTTCCAACCCAGCCAACTCTATGATTCTATGATTCTATGATCCTATGATCCTCGTGGCTCTTCTCTGGACCCTTTCCATCCTGTCCACATCCTTTTTGTAGAGCATGGGCCAAAAATGACTGCAGTGCTCCAGGTGTGATCTGAAAAGCACCAAGCAGAGCAGGACGATGACTTCTTTTGTCTTTGCTGGTGATGCCGTTGATGATAGAACCCTCCATCCTCTTGGTTTGCTTTGCTGCTGAAGCACACTTTTTGCTGATGTTGAGCCTGTTGTCCACCCAGGCAGACAAAAAAATCCAAGTTGCTTTGATCTTTCTCCTCCAAAGCATCATATTGGGTGGTTTTTTTTTCCCTTTAAACCGTCAACACAACCGCTGCTTCTTACAACAACTTTGTGGAGATATTGGGTGTCAAAGTTTTCCTGCCAAAAGCTCCAGTGGCTGAAAAATTCAGCACGAAAAACTCCTTCAAAAGTCAAGAGTTTGCAGGATAATGAGTCACTGGAGCTAATTACTCCACCACTTAACTCATGCATGAAGTCACTCACTTGTGGCTTTCCAAGGAGACATCACCGGTAGCTTTGGCATTTTTTCTTCCCATCAAATTACTGGTTATGAAGGAGAGGAATGGTCACATTGAGAGGCATTTGAATGAGTCACCAGTGGGGGTGGGTGCACACTCACAGAGCAAGTGGATGTTATTATTTATTAGTTTAAAAAAATCAGTTATTTTGCCAGGCTGGCTTCCAACAATCAGAACTAAGGAGGGGATGTGGCTGATCAATTGGCGTTTTCCCCTTCAAGGACAAACGGGACTTTTGAGGCAGCACCTGTGGTTTTGCTCCTTGTATTTTAATTTTTTTTTTTTTTTTTTGCATTGACACGGG
Source organism: Heliangelus exortis (assembly GCF_036169615.1). Taxonomy (NCBI): domain Eukaryota; kingdom Metazoa; phylum Chordata; class Aves; order Apodiformes; family Trochilidae; genus Heliangelus; species Heliangelus exortis. The sequence goes on from NC_092422.1 coordinate 195,943,881, forward strand.
GGCTAAAACAGCAAGGAGTGCTTCACAGCTGTTTTCACCCCCTGTGGGGTGCTTGTTTCCACTGCAAAACTGAAATGTCAAGAGTTGAAGACTCATCCATTGGGGCTGAATTCCCAGCTGAATCTTCCAGTTTGAAATGAGAGACTAAATTCCCTGTGGGAATCTGAATCTCCCTTTTGGGTTCAATATTTCTTGAGGTAAATTTTCCTCTGGGGGCAGCAGGAGAACATTTAGAGTGGTTACTGCTTTTTGTGGAAGCTTTTACAAGGCTCCCATGTTAAGTCATCTGCAGCTTTGTAAGTTCTCCACTGAGGCTGATCATGGACCTTGAAGTTACATAAAAGCAATTGCTCCCTTTAGGCAAACTGCTATGGCACTGCTTCAATTTATTGTAAAAATCAACTTTAACTTGCACATTCAGTAAAACCCAGGTAGGAGATGTCTTGGAGTTAAATATGGGCATATTGAAGCAGCACGCCTCGCAGGCAGAATTATTTTCTTCCTCTCTGGAGCTTGAAAAGCAAAGTTGAGCTCCACAAACCATCCCACAGATCTGCCTCACATTTGACCTGAAGAAAAAATCCCATACTTGAGGTCTCTGTAACTTATTAATCCCTGCAGTTGCTGGATATCTCTTCCATAGCTGGGTGCAATCATGCACTGAAATCAGCCAGAAAATATATAACCCTTGTTTAGAGCATTAACCTGAATCCAGGCTCATGTTTCCCATCTCTCATGACCTGAGGTGGTCTTGGCCATGTGGTTTCTATCTGGAATATTTGAGGACCACTCTTCTATTTAAACAAACTCTCTGAGAGCTGCTAAAATCACAGCTGGAACCACAGAATGGTTTGGGTTGGAAGGGACCTTAAAGATTATCTTGTTCTGACCCCTGCATGGGCAGGGACACCTCCCTCTAGATCAGGATGCTCCAAACCCCATCCAACCTTTCCCTCAACAGTTTCAGGGATGGGGCAGCCAGAGTTTCTCTGGGGCAACCTGAGGGTTCCAGGGTCTGAAAACCTTTACACTAAAGAATTTCTTCCTTCTTATCTTAATTTCCTTCTTCTTACCTAAATCTCCCCTCTTTCAGTTTGAAAATCTCCCCTCTTTTCAGTTTCATTGCCCCCTCTCCTGTCACTACCTGGCCATTGGGAAATGGCCCATTACAAATTAGCACCACAGAGAGATGTAAAAACCTAAGTCTTGACTGAAATCAGTGAGAATTGGGGGCAAAATCTCTTTGGTCATCATAGTCCTACTTGAGACCACCAACTATTTCTGGTGATCTCAACAAGTATCTGTCATGTGACCCCAATTTTTGACCTGTAGCAGCATAGATTGTCTTTGAACTTCAGAAACGATGGATTACCATTATTTCAAGATCTTTAATACACCATTTTTGATTCTTTAGGGAAGGGACCTTAAAGATTATCTTGTTCTAATCCCCTGCATGGGCAGGGACACCTCCCACTAGATCAGGATGCTCCAAACCCCATCCAACCTCTCCCTTGACAACTTCAGGGATGAGGCAGCCAGAGTTTCTCTGGGGCAACCTGTTCCAGGGTCTGAAAACCTTTACACTAAAGAATTTCTTCCTTCTTATCTTAATTTCCTTCTTCTTACCTAAATCTCCCCTCTTTCAGTTTGAAAATCTCCCCTCTTTTCAGTTTCATTGCCCCCTCTCCTGTCACTACCTGGCCATTGGGAAATGGCCCATTACAAATTAGCACCACAGAGAAATGTAAAAACCTAAGTCTTGACTGAAATCAGTGAGAATTGGGGGCAAAATCTCTTTGGTCATCATAGTCCTACTTGAGACCACCAACTATTTTTGGTGATCTCAACAAGTATCTGTCATGTGACCCCAATTTTTGACCTGTAGCAGCATAGATTGTCTTTGAACTTCAGAAACGATGGATTACCATTATTTCAAGATCTTTAATACACCATTTTTGATTCTTTAGGGAAGGGACCTTAAAGATTATCTTGTTCTAACCCCTTCATGGGCAGGGGCACCTCCCACTAGATCAGGATGCTCCAAACCCCATCCAACCTTTCCTCAACAGTTTCAGGGATGAGGCAGCCAGAGTTTCTCTGGAGCAACCTGTTCCAGGGTCTGAAAACCTTTACACTAAAGAATTTCTTCCTTCTTACCTTCATTTCCTTCTTCTTAGCTAAATCTTATTACATCCCATCTGTCTGATAACAGACCAGGAGTCTTCATTCAAGCCATGTATTATTTTTATTTGTGGATTAATGGAGCCTACACAAGGTTGCAGCTCTTGCATCTGCCTGTGAATGTGAATAACTATAATAATAATACTAAAAATAATAATCCAGTGGCAACATTATGGCCTTCCCACTCCTACCTATGGTTGTATCTTGCTGGGGTTAATCTCTGCTTTAAATTATTTTGGTGTTCTTAAAACATCCCATCCCATTTTGTGCTGCTAAGGTCAGGCTTGCCACGGTGGTGATGACACTACAGGAAAAAAAGTGTGGATGGAGGAGTCGTGTCAGTGAGTCTAATTAAAAGAAGTTACAGGCAAAACAGACCAGCTAATTAAAAAAGGTCACCCAGTCTTGTATCTCTTAACAATTACATTGTGGTTTTGATTAACAAAATCTGCAGTGTTTTTTTCAGGAGTTTAATTTAATTGGTAAAACTTGCTGTTCAAAGACTGACTTTCTGACATGGTTTTATTTCTGTATCTGTGCCTTTGAAGTGCATCAGCCAACATCATTCCTAGGGTCCAAGAGTTAATACTTCAGGGTGAATTCATATCATGGGCTTCACTTCCTCAGGGTTGTGTCTGCTGGGTGATTTTTAGGAGCTTCCTTGAGCTGGGAAAGCTCCACTTCCAACCTGGAGAAGCAGCAGCAATGACCATTGCTCTCCTCCTCCTTGGGTACCAACAGCCTCAGGTTGGAAAAACCCAACCTCCTGAGCTCCTGGTGATGAGAAATTTGGCTGGAATGGTGTCAAACCTTGTGCCTGCAGGGGAGGTTGGAGGACGTGGACCAACTCCTGGCTCTTTCCATCTTCCTGCAGCAGTGTAGGTGAAAGAGACCTGGGGGTCCTGGTAGACAAGAAGATGCCCATGAGCCAGCAATGTGCCCTTGTGGCCAAGAAGGCCAATGGCATCCTGGGCTGGCTCAGGAACAGCGTGGCCAGCAGGTCCAGGGAAGGGATTCTGCCCCTGTGCTCAGCTCTGGGGAGGCCACAGCTTGAGTCCTGTGTCCAGTTCTGGGCCCCTCAGCTCAGGAAGGAGATTGAGGTGCTGGAGCAGGTCCAAAGGAGGCAACTGGGCTGGTGAAGGGATCCAGCAGAAATCCTGTGAGGAAGAAGATGACCATGAGCCAGCAATGTGCCCTGGTGGCCAAGAAGGCCAATGGCATCCTGGGGTGCATTAGAAAGGGTGTGGTTAGTAGGTCAAGAGAGGTTCTCCTCCCCCTCTATTCTGCATTGGTGAGGCCACACCTGGAGTATTGTGTCCAGTTCTGGGCCCCTCAGTTCAAGAAGGACAGGGAAGTGCTTGAAAGAGTCCAGCGCAGAGCTACTGAGATGATTAAGGGAGTGGAACATCTCCCTTATGAGGAAAGGCTGAGGGAGCTGGGTCTCTTTAGTTTGGAGAAAAGGAGACTGAGGGGTGACCTCATCAATGTTTTCAAATATGTAAGGGGTGAGTGTCAGGGAGATGGAGTTAGGCTTTTCTCAGTGGTGACCAGTGATAGGACAAGGGGTAATGGGTGTAAATTGGAGCATAGGAGGTTCAAGTTGAATATCAGAAGAAATTTTTTTACTGTAAGGGTGACAGAGCCCTGGAACAGGCTGCCCAGGGGGGTTGTGGAGTCTCCTTCACTGGAGACATTCAAAACCCACCTGGACACGTTCCTAGGAGATGTACTCTAGGGGGCCCTGCTCTGGCAGGGGGGGTTGGACTAGATGATCTTTCCAGGTCCCTTCCAACCCCTAGGATTCTATGATTCTATGATTCTATGATTTTGGGGTGGATGAGCTGGAGAGAAGTGATGGTTTCTGACACATCTGCTGACAGGGACTGAAGAGTATCAGCACTCTGTCAATCCCATCTGACTTTTTTTGAGATTTGTTTGACTTCCCATGCTGGCAAAAGCATCCTCAGTCTTTGGCCTGCATGGGAAGGGTGAGGGGGAGGAGGATGGAATCCACAGGGATCAGCTGCTCTATGGGAGCAGAAGGGACATGAAGACCTTGAGGTCACCCTGGGAGCTGGAATGTGGGTGTGAGGAGATGCTGGCTCTGGGTTTTTTTTGTTTTTCTGGCTTTTTCTGGGTTTTCTGGTCTGATAAGTGGGACTCAAGCTAAAGTGGGAAGAGAAAGAGAAGGGTTCTCCAGTTCTTGTGTGCTGGAGGTGGCCAAAAAACCCAAAACCAACCCAAAAAAAAAAAAAAAATAGAGAGAGAAATAAAAAATATCTGTTTTCTCAGCCTTGGAGATTGATGTGTCACTACCAAGTCCTGTCTGTGTCATTGTAATTCCCTGTACAGCTCCTGGATTAATCCTGTCCCTGCAGACACAGTATCCATTCAGCTGGTAGGGCTTTTTATCCCCTCTCTTTTGCTTCTGAATTTATATGGGATTTTAGGGTGATGAGAGAAACTACATGCATAGTCTGCCTCATTCTTTGCCCCTCTTTTTTGATGGGGTTTTGTTGTAAAATCCTGCAATCATCATGCACACAATGACCCCTGGCTTGGCCAGAAGATGAAGGGAGGAGGTGGGAGATGCACTGGCTGGGAATGCCTCCAGGATGCTGAACCCATCATCAGGGGAGATGCAGGGGAGCCTCAATCCTGCAGGATTAACCCTTGGAAGGGAACTTTTCTATTCTGGCATTTCCAACATTCACCCTCACCCTGGGCTGGGCTGGCTCAAGTAATCACTGAGTGGGTAAAACCACTAAAACTTCCCTGTAAATAATTATTTTTTTTTCTTTCTTTTTTTTTTTCCTCCAAAAATTGGGAGTAAACCACCTGGCTCTGCCCCAACTTTAGCCTCCCAGGCCTTGATTGATTATTTTAATTACCAGAACAAGCCAGGCAGGCTCTTTCAGCAGTCCTATTGCACTCATAAATCCTCATTTTACCTCCTGTGGCTGAGCCCACTGGTGGGAACATCCCATCCCCTCTTATCTTTCTGTCCAGAGGAGAAACCATTTAGCTTGGCCACCCTCCTGCTTGTTTAAAGCTTCAGCTGCCCATTTCTCATTTGTAACCTCATTAAATGAACATCCATGGCAGGAGAGCAGGTCCTGGGGATGCCAAGGCACTCCTGGCCTTCTCTTTAACCCAGGAGCTGCTTCTCCAAACCAAATGTGAAGTTTCAGAGGCAGCCACCACTTCCCCCAGCTCTTTTTTTCCCTCCAAATGCCTTTTTTTCTTTTTCCTGAGGTTTTTCTTCAATTTTAAACCAGTGTTTTGGCACTCCTGGCCTTCTCTTTAACCCAGGAGCTGCTTCTCCAAACCAAATGTGAAGTTTCAGAGGCAGCACCACTTCCCCCAGCTTTTTTTTCCCCTCCAACTCCTTTTTTTTCTTTTCCCCTGAGGTTTTTCTTCAATTTTAAACCAGTGTTTTGGCACTCCTGGCCTTCTCTTTAACCCAGGAGCTGCTTCTCCAAACCAAATGTGAAGTTTCAGAGGCAGCCACCAGAGATGCTGCACTTCCCTCCAGATCTTTTTTCCCTCCAACTCCTTTTTTTTTTTTTCCCTGAGGTTTTTCTTCAATTTTAAACCAGTGTTTTGGCACTCCTGGCCTTCTCTTTAACCCAGGAGCTGCTTCTCCAAACCAAATGTGGAGTTTCAGAGGCAGCACCACTTCCCCCAGCTCTTTTTTTCCCTCCAACTTAATTTTCTTTTTTTTCCCTGAGGTTTTTCTTCACTTTTAAACCAGTGTTTTGGCACTCCTGGCCTTCTCTTTAACCCAGGAGCTGCTTCCCCAGACCAAAAGTGGAGTTTCAGAGGCAGCCACCAGAGATGCTGCACTTCCCTCCAGCTTTTTTTTTCCCTCCAAATGCCTTTTTTTCTTTTTCCTGAGGTTTTTCTTCAATTTTAAACCAGTGTTTTGGCACTCCTGGCCTTCTCTTTAACCCAGGAGCTGCTTCTCCAAACCAAATGTGGAGTTTCAGAGGCAGCCACCAGAGATGCTGCACTTCCCTCCAGCTTTTTTTTTCCCTCCAAATGCCTTTTTTTCTTTCCCCTGAGGTTTTTCTTCAATTTTAAACCAGTGTTTTGGCACTCCTGGCCTTCTCATTAACCCAGGGGCTGCTTCTCCAAACCAAATGTGAAGTTTCAGAGGCAGCCACCACTTCCCCCAGCTCTTTTTTTCCCTCCAACTTAATTTTCTTTTTTTTTCCTTAAGGTTTTTCTTCACTTTTAAACCAGTGTTTTGGCACTCCTGGCCTTCTCTTTAACCCAGGAGCTGCTTCTCCAAACCAAAAGTGGAGTTTCAGAGGCAGCACCACTTCCCCCAGCTTTTTTTTCCCCTCCAACTCCTTTTTTTTCTTTTCCCCTGATTTTTTTCTTCAATTTTAAACCAGTCTTTTGGCACTCCTGGCCTTCTCTTTAACCCAGGAGCTGCTTCTCCAAACCAAATGTGAAGTTTCAGAGGCAGCCACCAGAGATGCTGCACTTCCCTCCAGATCTTTTTTCCCTCCAACTCCTTTTTTTTTTTTTCCCTGAGGTTTTTCTTCAATTTTAAACCAGTGTTTTGGCACTCCTGGCCTTCTCTTTAACCCAGGAGCTGCTTCTCCAAACCAAATGTGGAGTTTCAGAGGCAGCACCACTTCCCCCAGCTCTTTTTTTCCCTCCAACTTAATTTTCTTTTTTTTCCCTGAGGTTTTTCTTCACTTTTAAACCAGTGTTTTGGCACTCCTGGCCTTCTCTTTAACCCAGGAGCTGCTTCCCCAGACCAAAAGTGGAGTTTCAGAGGCAGCCACCAGAGATGCTGCACTTCCCTCCAGCTTTTTTTTTCCCTCCAAATGCCTTTTTTTCTTTTTCCTGAGGTTTTTCTTCAATTTTAAACCAGTCTTTTGGCACTCCTGGCCTTCTCTTTAACCCAGGAGCTGCTTCTCCAAACCAAAAGTGGAATTTCAGAGGCAGCCACCAGAGATGCTACACTTCCCTCCAGCCCTTTTTTCCCTCCAACTGCATTTTTTTCTTTTTCCTGAGGTTTTTCTTCACTTTTAAACCAGTCTTTTGGCACTCCTGGCCTTCTCATTGACCCAGGAGCTGCTTCTCCAGACCAAATGTGAAGTTTCAGAAGCAGCCACCACTTCCCCCAGCTTTTTTTTTCCCTCCAAATGCCTTTTTTTCTTTTTCCTGAGGTTTTTCTTCAATTTTAAACCGTGTTTTGGCACTCCTGGCCTTCTCTTTAACCCAGGAGCTGCTTCTCCAAACCAAATGTGAAGTTTCAGAGGCACCACCACTTCCCCCAGCTCTTTTTTTCCCTCCAAATGCCTTTTTTTCTTTCCCCTGAGGTTTTTCTTCAATTTTAAACCAGTGTTTTGGCACTCCTGGCCTTCTCTTTAACCCAGGAGCTGCTTCTCCAAACCAAATGTGGAGTTTCAGAGGCAGCCACCACTTCCCCCAGCTTTTTTTTTCCCTCCAACTCCCTTTTTTTTTTTTCTGTGAGGTTTTTCTTCAATTTTAAACCAGTGTTTTGACTTCACTAGGGTTGTTTCTCTGAGGGATGACCAGAGCTGGAGTGTCCAGGATGCTTTTAGCATCCTTTTTGGAGCAATATTTGATGAACAGCACTTCAGGGAGATCCCTATCACTCCATCACCATCAACCCTCCAGGAATTTCTTCCATAACTTCTCTTTTTACTTGGAAAACTCTTTGGTTTTTTTAAAACTCAGCAGTGGTTGAGTTTGGGCTCTGGTTTTGGACTCTCTGTGCACCCATTTGCTGAAGGTTGTGGCTATTGGAACAACACAGATTTTTTTTCCCCCTTCCTTTTTTTTTTTTCCCCTTCCCTGTAACCCAATCTCATGCAGCAAATTTTAGAGAATAGAATAGAATAGAATAAAAATAAAAAAATAAATAAAATAAAATAAAATAAAATAAAATAAAATAGAATAAAATAAAATAAAATAAAATAAAATAAAATAAAATAAAATAAAATAAAATAAATAGAATAAAAAATAAAAAAAAATAAGATAAGATAAAATTTTTTTTCAGCTTTGCTGGGTTCTTTCTAGGCTCATTGAAAGTCATATTCTTCTTTCTTTTTTTTTTTTTTTTTTTTTTTTTTCCTTGCATTTGAAGCCTGGGCCCATTTCATTGAAGAAGAATAACTCTAATTTCTAGGTTTTGAAATGTTTTCCTAATCAGAAGTGCTGGATGAGAAGAGCCATCACATTTTAAATAATTGATGGCTACTTTATTGAGTTGTCAGCACTAATTCATCCTCCTTTTGAAGTGCTCAGATGTTCAAAGGAGTAATCCTTTTACAACCTGCTCGTTTTTTGAAGAAAAGTTCATTCTTATAATTACTTTTTTCCCTTTTTTTTTTTTTTTTTTTCCCCCCCCACTGCAGTGTAATTGTGGCTGTGTGGTGAGGGGGAGGGTGAAAAGTACCTTCCAGCTCCTTGCAGGCTTTAAAATGCTTTTATTCCTCTTTTTAGTGCTGCTAATTTCTCTGCCTCTCTCCTTTTGCAGAGATTTAATTATACCTCTTTTAAAAAGTGCATTTTGAAATATGACACTGAGTTCTCCTGGAGAACAAAAGGGAGATTAATCTATCGTTAAAAGGAGCTCTTTTATTTCATTTATTTTTATTTTTTTTTTTTAAATTGCCAGAGGCTGCCCCTCCATGTCAAGATTTGGTGGGAGGGTTGCAGAGAAGTAGCTGTGATTTTGAAGGAAGGGGATTGTCAACAGGAGAATTAAAAAATAAAAAAAAAATAGATGCAGAGATGCTGCAATAGGAGTGTTTTTTCCTGCATGGTGGGTTCCTCCTCCTCCCCTCTGCTGGCAGAGAAAAAGGGCTTTGTGTATAAACATTGCCAGCATTTTTAGGGGGTAATAAAATTCTGAATTATATCTGAAAGAGTTGAGAGAAGGCTGTAAATGAGAAGTTTCTCCTTTGGTGCTAATTGTAATTAGCCCCCTTTCCATTTAAAAATAAAATGTAAAATAAAATAAAATAAAATAAAATAAAATAAAATAAAATAAAATGAAATAAAATAAATAGAATAGAATAGAATAGAATAGAATAGAATAGAATAGAATAGAATAAAATAAAAATAAAAAAATAAAATAAAATAAAATAAAATAAAATAAAATAAAATAAAATAAAATAAAATAAAATAAAATAAAATAAATAGAATAGAATAAAAAATAAAAAATAAATAAAATAAGATAAGATAAAATAAAATAAAATAAGATAAAGTAAAATAAAATAAAAAAAAAAAATAAAATAAAATAAAATAAAATAAAATAAAATAAAATAAATAGAATAGAATAAAAATAAAAAAAAATAAAATAAGATAAGATAAGATAAAATAAAATAAAATAAAATAAAATAAAATAAAATAAAATAAAATAAAATAAAATAAAATAAAATGAAATAAAATAAATAGAATAGAATAGAATAGAATAGAATAGAATAAAATAAAAATAAAAAAATAAAATAAAATAAAATAAAATAAAATAAAATAAAATAAAATAAAATAAAATAAATAGAATAGAATAGAATAAAAAATAAAAAATAAATAAAATAAGATAAGATAAAATAAAATAAAATAAGATAAAATAAAATAAAATAAAATAAATAAAATAAAATAAAATAAAATAAAATAAAATAAAATAAAATAAAATAAAATAAAATAAAATAAAATAAAATAAAACAAAACAAAATAAAATAAAATAAAATAAAACAAAATAAATCTTGGGTTTGTTCCTGCACACAAAGCTGCCAGAATGGTAGTTTTTTTTATTTTTGCCAATGATCTGCTTTTGTCATGTGAATTTTTACTTATTGGAACTTAAGGTAAAATCTTCTTCCCTTTCCATTCTGGTGCCTGGTACCAGGTTCAGGAGCCCCAGTTCTGGTCATTTTGGGTCTGATCCAGGCTGTGCTGAGGGGATGAACCCATTGAGGTGGGCGTTTTAATCCAAATATTCAGGGACCTTGTGTCCTTTTCAAGTCAACTGCTCCATGGAGTGAAAACAGAGTCAAATCCTAGAGCTCTATGGGAGAGCCCTGCCACAGGCTGAGTTATTTTAATTAATTAGGTGCTGATTAGAGCTGCTGGAAAAGGTAAAGAGAGCTGGAGAGCATTGGGTTTGTGGAGATGCTCTCCCAGATTCCAGTCTCAGCTGCCCTTGAAGTCAATGGATTTACATTGAATTTTTTCCAGTGCCAAGTGAGGTGAGATTTATCCCATTAGCTCTAAATAATGTCTGTGCTCAGTCATTTTAAAACATTAACAGACAGAAAAAAAAAAAAAAAAAAAAAAAAAAAAAAGATCTGGTCACTCAGCTGACACTAAGCTGGGAGGAGTGGCTGACACACCAGAAGGCTGTGCTGCCATTCAGAGAGACTTAGACAGGCTGGAGAGTTGGGAAGGGAGTAACAATTTGTGTTTATTTGTCCAGAAATAACTGACTGCTCAATTTGAGACATATTGGGAAAAAAAATAAAACTCCCCTACAAAACTCAGGATGCCAGAAATCTCTTGGAAAAGCCTCACTTCTTTCTGGTTTTGGTCATTTAATTCCTACAGGTGGGTTTCCCATCTCTAAATTGAACAGCAGGATATGGCAGCTTAAATCTAGGGTTATCACTGAAAAAAAAAAACCTGTGCATATGGATAAAGTTGAGATCATCCTGCATTCTGGATGTCTGGATGATGCTATATTTTTATTTTGTGTTATTGTTTCATTTTAGGATCCCATTCCTGCACACCCAGAACAGCCCTGCTGATTCTGGGGATATTTTAACACAAAATGTTTGCCATCTCCTCCTGCAAAATCTCTTTATCTCACTGATGCCATCTGTTTAACACAGAGGAGTTTCTCCCAGAAATTACTCTTCCTTTCAAAGCTGCATGTATCCAAATCATTAGAAACTGAGGATCAGGAGTCATAACCATAGAATCACAGAATGGTTTGGGTCGGAATGGACCTTTAAATCTTCTAATCCAACCCCTCTCCATCCAACCTGGCCTTGCTGATGACACTAAGCTGGGAGGAGTGGCTGACACACCAGAAGGCTGTGCTGCCATTCAGAGAGACTTAGACAGGCTGGAGAGTTGGGCAGGGAGAAACATGATGAAATTCAACAAGGGGAAGTGGAGAGTTTTGCATTTGGGGAAGAACAACACGATGTCCCAGTATAGGTTGGGGGCTGAGCTGCTGGAGAGCAGTGGAGGTGAAAGAGACCTGGGGGTCCTGGTAGACAAGAAGATGCCCATGAGCCAGCAATGTGCCCTTGTGGCCAAGAAGGCCAATGGCATCCTGGGGTGCATTAGAAAGGGGGTGGTTAGTAGGTCAAGAGAGGTTCTCCTCCCCCTCTATTCTGCATTGGTGAGGCCACACCTGGAGTATTGTGTCCAGTTCTGGGCCCCTCAGTTCAAGAAGGACAGGGAAGTGCTTGAAAGAGTCCAGCGCAGAGCTACTGAGATGATTAAGGGAGTGGAACATCTCCCTTATGAGGAAAGGCTGAGGGAGCTGGGGCTCTGTAGTTTGGAGAAAAGGAGACTGAGGGGTGACCTCATCAATGTTTTCAAATATGTAAGGGGTGAGTGTCAGGGAGATGGAGTTAGGCTTTTCTCAGTGGTGACCAGTGATAGGACAAGGGGTAATGGGTGTAAATTGGAGCATAGGAGGTTCAAGTTGAATATCAGAAAAAATTTTTTTACTGTAAGGGTGACAGAGCCCTGGAACAGGCTGCCCAGGGGGGGTGTGGAGTCTCCTTCACTGGAGACATTCAAAACCCGCCTGGACACGTTCCTAGGGGATGTACTCTAGGGGGCCCTGCTCTGGCAGGGGGGGTTGGACTAGATGATCTTTCCAGGTCCCTTCCAACCCCTAGGATTCTAGGATTCTATGATTCTATGACTCCCCCTGGCACCATCAGCCTCAAGAACCTCTGGAGTCACACACCATTAAAAGAAAAAGGCAGCTTGAAAACGAAGCAAAGCAAAGATTTAAGCCTCCAAGGGAGCTCCAGGGCACTTCTAGCAGAAGGGATTGAGTTTTCTCTGCTTAATTCTGTGGTTTTTTCATCTGGGGGTGGTGTCAGAAAGTGTGGTGCAGGCAGCTTGCTGACGAGCTGAACATCCCTCTGTGGTGTTAACATCATATTTCATCTTTTTCTTGCCTTGCTGTTGTTTTCCGTGGCACTTTGCTATCCACAAAATAAATATTTGTGAATCACCATTCTTCTAGTCAGACACTTCAAAAGAGTAAAGATGTCCCATTTGCCTGGAGGTATTAACTGCAAAATACACACGAGCTGCTGCCTTGGAGAGCTCGCCAGCTGCTACTCCAAAAATAAAAATATTTCTGTGTTTTGGGTCTTCCTAGAGTTCCTGGCAGTGTTTTTTCCTGTTCTCTAAGCAGAAACACTTTATTTTCCCTATTTGTGTTACTGCTGATCCAGCAGAGCAAGGTCTGCACACCAGAAATCATGGAATGGGGGGGTTGGAAGGGATTTTCCCAGAGATGGGGCTTCTGTCACCTCTGCACAGTGTTTTATCATCTCAGTTTAAAAAAAAAAAATCTTGGTATCTAGTCAGAATTTCCTCTCTTTTAGTTTAAAACCATCTCCCCTTGTCTTACTGCTAAAAAACTTTGTCCCCATATTTCCTAAAAGTCTCCTTTAGGTATTGCAAGGGCTCTCCAAGGGCTCTCTGGAGTTTTCTCTTTTTTGGAGGATGAACAAAAAAAAAATTTTTTCAGCCTGGCCTCACATTTTTTGTGGATTCCTCTGGACCTGTCCCACCAGCTTGGCAGAGGGGATCTCCTTCTGGGACCCTTTTTAAGCAAAGCTCCAGCTGAAAAGTGGCTCTGCTGCTCTTCCCTCTCCACTCAAATCCTTTTTTTTATCCTTCCAAGGTGAAAGGGAGCAGCCAACATTCCCCATTTCTTTTGCACCTTGGGCTCCTGCTGGGTGGAAAGTGATGTTTTGGTATTTCGAGTCATTCCTTTTCATGTGGCTTGGAATTTGGGGATTTTGAGGAGATTTCCAGGTTTTTTGTGTATGGGATTTGTAGGAGTAATCAGAGCATCATCCAGATTTCATCTCTGGTGCTCAGTCTGAATGTTAGGAAAGGTGGCAATAGCAACAACAACAATTATTATTATTGTTATTATTATTATTATTATTATTACTATTACTATTATTATTATCATTACTGTTACTATAAATATAAAAATAAAAACAATTATATAATATAATTTATGTTATGTTCGTATTATTATATTTTAGTATTACATTATTACATTTATTATTTAGTATTAATAATAATTTTACTAATTATTTAAATTATAATCAATAATTATCAAATAATTAAAATTAATAATAAATGTAAATGAATAAAAATTTAAATAAATAATTTTAAAGTAACAAAAACGATTATATTATTTAATAATTATAATTTAGTGGCATGAATAATTATAATAATATTTATAATAACTAAATATAAATAATTTTATTATATTCTTATATTTATAGTATATTGTTAATGTTGTTGTCATTTTGTTATTGTAATCATTATTAATTATTAATGTTGTTGTTGTTATTATTATTATTACAAGTCTTGCCTTGGTAGGGCTTGAGAAAATTCAATTCTTCCTTAGCAAGCCAAGTGACTTTTCCTTCATTTCCAGCAAGAAGAGTTCATACCCCAACAGGGTTTTGGGGGTTGGGTGGGCTCTTCAAGGAGGTAACAAAAGGACTGTCCAAGAGTGACCAACATCTCCTGACTTCCTAATTACCATTAATTAAGCAATGTCCCCACTCAGAGCAACATCAAAACCTTCTGGCCATGATGTTGCTTTTTAGCCCTTCCTTGGAAGCCCTGGGAGGGACAAGGGACAGGACTTGGATCAACCACCTCTCTGCCAAGCACAGGGAGAGGAAAAAGAGGTTAAAATTAATCAGCTAAAAAGAAAAAAACCTGTTCTTAGCTCAGGGAGAATCAACAGGACATGGGGATGGAGCCAGGCAAGGAGGATTTACTCACTGCTGTGTCTAAACCAACAAATAGCTGGGGGGTCTCAGGGCTCCCTTATTCTTGGTTGGGTTCTAGGAAATGATTTGGCAATGATCAGATGGTTTGTCCAGCCAAGAAAATCTCCTTTAATTGAAGTGAATTAGCTAAATGTATCTATGTTCAGGAAGCTGAAGAGGAGGCAGCAGTGTGCCCAGGTGGCCAAGAAGGCCAATGGCATCCTGGGCTGGCTCAGGAACAGCGTGGCCAGCAGGTCCAGGGAAGGGATTCTGCCCCTGTGCTCAGCTCTGGGGAGGCCACAGCTTGAGTCCTGTGTCCAGTTCTGGGCCCCTCAGCTCAGGAAGGAGATTGAGGTGCTGGAGCAGGTCCAAAGGAGGCAACTGGGCTGGGGAAGGGATCCAGCACAGATCCTCTGAGGAGAGGCTGAGGGAGCTGGGGGTGTTGAGGCTGGAGAAGAGGAGGCTCAGGGGAGACCTCATCACTCTCTCCAACTCCCTGAAAGGAGGTTGGAGCCAGGGGGGGGTTGGGCTCTTTTCCCAGGCAACTCTCAGCAAGACAAGAGGGCACAAGAGGTCTCAAGTTGTGCCAGGGGAGGTTTAGGTTGGACATTAGAAAGAATTTCTTTCTGGAGAGGGTGATCAGGCATTGGAATGGGCTGCCCAGGGAAGTGGTGGATTCTCCATCCCTGGAGATATTTCCAAAGAGCCTGGATGTGGCACTCAGTGCCATGGGCTGGGAACTGCAGTGGGAGTGGATCAAGGGTTGGACTTGATGAGCTCTGAGGTCCCTTCCAACCCAGCCAATTCTATGATTTAAGTCTCTGTGTCGTGGGCTCAGGATGGTAAATGTGGGCTGAGCATCTCAGAATTGGGGTTGTCTTTCACAGCAAGCCTGCAAAAAACAGCCAGAAAAATCTGCTTTCCATCAAGGCAGGTTTCAAAGGAGGGAGAACAAGTCCTCCTGATGGTTTTTACATTGCTAAATCTTGACAGATTGTGAGAGTTGGGGTTGTTCAGCCTGGAGAAGGCTCCAGGGAGACTTGAAATCACCTTCCAGTTCCTTGGAAGGGGCTTCAGGAAAGATGGAGAAAGACTTTGGACAAGGGCATGGGGTGACAGAGGGCTGCAAACTGAAAAAGGGGAGATTTAGGGGAGATATTAGGAAAAAATTCTTTGCTGTGAGTGTGGTGAGAGCCTGGAACAGG
This sequence comes from Heliangelus exortis, assembly GCF_036169615.1. Classification (NCBI taxonomy): domain Eukaryota; kingdom Metazoa; phylum Chordata; class Aves; order Apodiformes; family Trochilidae; genus Heliangelus; species Heliangelus exortis. The sequence goes on from NC_092422.1 coordinate 195,959,311, forward strand.
ATGCCCAGAAAAATTGTGGCTGCCCCATCCTTGGAATGTTGAAGGTCAGGTTGGATGGGGCTTGGAGCAACCTGGTCTAATAGAAGGTGTCCCTGTCTATGGCAGGGTGTTGAAAATAGGTGATTTTAAGGTCCCTTCCAACCCAAATCATTCTATGGTTCCAATTCACCAGGACTGTAGCATTGGAGATGTTCTCTGAAGCTTTGAAAAAAAAGAGATTTTCAGACTTTTCCATTCTAAATACTGATTTGACAGTGAGGTAATGCAAAGAGTCCCAACCAGGAGTTGATGTGCTCAGGTTGGTCCATTTGGGTGGCTGGGAAGATGTGAGCAGCACAAATAAATTCCATTTTTTTTGATATCCTGAAAACAAGGGCTCTTGAATTTTAAACAGTCCAGCTTTGAAGCGAAGGCAGCACTTAAAAGCACCTTCACTTTTGGTTTGCTGAACATTGGGCTTAGCCTGAGGTGGTTTTTGTAACCTCTTAGAAAGAAAAGACAGAATTCACCCAGCAGTGTCTCAGGTCAGGTTGGATGGGGCTTGGAGCTCCCTGGGCTGGTGGGAGGTGTCCCTGCCCATGCAGGGGGTTGGGACTGGATGAGCTTTGAGGTCCCTTCCAACCCAAACCATTCCAGGATTCTATGAAAATATGGTTTTGGGGTCTATCTCCAAGTGAGATATAAAAGCCCCAAGTGCTGTTCCAGGGAGTGTTTCAGAGCTGCACAACCCAGGGGCATTTGGATCTCCTTGCATCCAGTGTCCATCAGGATGCCCAAAGATGGGAGAACTTCAGTCCTTCCCTCAGCTGATTTAACTGAGCCACTTGGGGGGTTCTGACCCTGCAGAAGGGGACAGGGCTGAAAGGACCCAGATGACAGAAAAGTGACCCAAGCACAGCCCTGACCCAGATTATCCTGGGGATAAATTTCCCAGGATTGCTGTGGCTGCCCCATCCCTGGCAGTGTCTCAGGTCAGGTTGGATGGGGCTTGGAGCCCCCTGGGCTGGTGGGAGGTGTCCCTGCCCATGGCAGGAGGGTTGGAACCAGGTGATCTTTCAGGTCCCTTCCAACCCAACCCATTCTGTGATTCTGTAAAGCCACATCCCTCAGCTTGCTTTGTGCTGCTTGAGTGGGAGATGCCTACATGTGGATTATGCTGCAATAATTCACCTCTCTCTTTAAACACTCAATTCTTAAAACGCCTCTTTGTTTCCCAGAAATCCTCATATTTTTTGGCCCAGTTTCATACCCAAAATGTTCCTACCCTCTACCAAGGGGGTGGATAACCCAGTTCTTCAACACCTCCACTGCATCGGTTCTTGTTCCCCATCAGTCCCTGCTGTGGCTTTTGCTGGATAAGAAGAAAAATATTTCTGTTACACAGAAATAAAAAAATAAAATAAAAGAAAAATAATTTTAAAATCACCAAACCAAACCACAAAAAGAAAAAAAAAACCAAAACTACAAAAAAAACCCCAAAAAACTCAACCCAAGCAAACAGTAGCCTGGTAATAACTGAGCTACTTTAATTTCCCCCTTCTTCATGGAACTGAATCTTGCTGGGGGAGACAAATCTTTCTTCTTTGCATTCAAGATGCTGCTCCCAGAGGCAGAACCACAGCACGAGTGATCTCGAGTGCCACCTGGCTTCCCACTCCAGTTTTTTTCCCCTCTGGTTCACTTGTCAGCCTTATGGCTCCACTTTGCAGCCTGGCATTGCCAGAGAGATCTTGCAAATCTGACAACATTCAAGAGACAAATTATCTCCATTCAGAGTTAATTTCTGTTTCCCAGCAGGGCTCTGCTGTGACCCTGCTGGGTTTGGAAATGCTGCTGTTTGGTTAATAGATGAATGTTTTGTGGATGACTGTGTCTGTGCTCTGCTGGTGCCAAGTTTGGCTTCCTCTTGCTCCTTCTCCTTCTCACTTGCAGCCAACATCACGAGGCCTAAATGGATTTATTCACAGGACAATAACTTGACTGTCATTAGCACGGGGAAAATAATGTCTGAGCAAGCAATCAAACAAAATGCTCATTCCCTCCCATCCATAACTGCCTGGGAGGTCTCTTAAAGATGCACTTGTAGGGAACCATCTGCTCGGAAAGGGAGATGGGGCTGTCAGGAAATGATGCACACGTTAGGGATGGGAAGGGAAGGTCTATGGGATCATCCAGACCATTTAGGGAGTGGGGCTGCTCTTTATTGCTCTGCCCACTCTGGCTGGGGAGTGAGCAATGGCATCTCTGCTGTGCTTAAACATCTTTTGTAATGTGCTAACCCAGTGGGTGTTTCATTTCCCAGTTTGATCTTTTCCCTTCTTTTTCCTTTTTCTATTCTTTTCTTTTCTTTTCTTTTCTTTTCTTTTCTTTTCTTTTCTTTTCTTTTCTTTTCTTTTCTTTTCTTTTCTTTTCTTTTCTTTTCTTTTCTTTTTTCTTTTCTTTTCTTTTCTTTTCTTTTCTTTTCTTTTCTTTTCTTTTCTTTTCTTTTCTTTTCTTTTCTTCTCTTCTCTTTTCTTTTCTTTTCTTTTCTTTTCTTTTCTTTTCTTTTCTTTTCTTTTCTTTTCTTTTTTCTTTTCTTTTCTTTTCTTTTCTTTTCTTTTCTTTTCTTTTCTTTTCTTCTTTTCTTTTCTTTTCTTTTCTTTTTTCCTTTCTTTTCTTTTCTTTTCTTTTCTTTTCTTTTCTTTTCTTTTCTTTTCTTTTCTTTTCTTTTCTTTTCTTTTCTTTTCTTTTCTTTTTTCTTTTCTTTTCTTCTCTTTTCTTTTCTTTTCTTTTCTTCTCTTTTCTTTTCTTCTCTTTTCTTCTCTTTTCTTTTCTTCTCTTTCCTTCTCTTTTCTTCTCTTTTCTTCTCTTTTCTTCTCTTTTCTTTTCTTCTCTTCTCTTTTCTTTTCTTCTCTTTTCTTCTCTTCTCTTCTCTTCTTTTTTCTTCTCTTCTTTTTTCTTCTCTTCTCTTCTCTTCTCTTCTCTTCTCTTCTCTTCTCTTCATTTTATTTGTGTTGTTTGTTTTATTTATTTTATTTGTTTTATTTATTTTATTTATTTTATTTTCAATTTGGGATATGATTTTGGGGTTGAAAACCCAACTTCTTCCTTATCTTTGGCTGTATTTTGGAAGTTGGGTTTTGTGGGTGCGCTCAGAGTTCCTGAGTTAGGAGCAGGTGGCTGCCAAACTGCTGAGTTGGTCACTTAAGTAGTGAAGTTCATGGGGAGGAAATTCTTGAGTTTGAGGGTGGGGAGAGCCTGGCCCAGGTTGTCCAAGGAAGCTGTGGCTGCCCCATCCCTGGCAGTGTCTCAGGTCAGGTTGGATGGGGCTTGGAGCCCCCTGGGCTGGTGGGAGGTGTCCCTGCCCATGCAGGGGATGGACCTGGATGAGCTTTGAGGTCCCTTCCAACCCAAACCATTCCAGGATTCCATGAAATCCTTTGGAAGCAAAGGAAATGGGGTTTGAGGACTCTGATGTCTTCCTTGTCTTAGGGAATCTACTGACTGGGGCACTGGGCCATGCAGTGACACATGGAAGTTCAAGTCCTTCTTCTGATTTAATGGAGAAAATTTGGGCTCTTTTCTATTGGTTTCCTGACCACTGAGACAGGCAGAGATTGGGTTTGTCTGTAAATATTCATTTCAGTTGTTGTAGTGGAAAAGTCTGCTGGAGGGGACCTGAATTAGATCCCTCAGAAGTTGCCATGAAACCCAAAGTCCTCTGGTCATTCCTGGCAGTTGGTGTGTAAAGATATAAATATATTATAAATATATATTTATAAATATAGGGGTTTTTTTTTAATTTTGAAAATGAAGATCAACCTTAGCCCTGCAGAATCCTGTGGCTCCAAGTTGATGGCAGCTTTAACCCATCAATCCCAGCTCTCAGGGGTGATGTCCAGCCCTGCATGCAAAGGGCTGTGTGAATGTGGCCATGAGTTCTCAACAAAACCACTGCATTCAGGTTTTTTAGCAATTTTTTTAGCAAAAATACAGCTGCTGAGTTGCAGGAATCCATCTGGACTTAGTTGCTGGTAAGTGACCTTTAAAAACAGTTTGGGATAATTGAGATTTCTTTTCGTTATGCTCTAATTCCTGCATTTTGAAAAGAATCATCTGCAGATGAACCTTTTTTTTTTTTTTTTTTTTTTAGGGAAAAAAAAAGGCCTTTTTGACTAATTGAGGATGATTAAACAAGCCTGAGTTGGCCTTTAGTTTTTTTGCAAGTGCCTCTGGAAAATGGCAACATGCAGCATTCCTGGAGCTTAACCATATTTTCATCTGTGCTGGCTGATGAAGTCAAACCACAGAAAACAATGCAGTAAATTTAATTGCTGATGTTAATTTACTTCTGGATGCCTGAGCAGGAATTAAATCCATTGCATGTAATTAGCTGGACCTTCTGTAAGGGACTCTGCTCTCTCCCAAGATTGCTGTGGAAAATCCAGACTTCTTCATCACCTTAATTATAGTTAGGTTAATGAAGACAGAGGGAGAAATGAGAATTGGGGTGCTCTAAGGTGAGGTCTGGATGACCTTCATCCTTCAGGCTACCTCTTATCTGGGGTTTTATCTTCTAGAAACCCAGCAGTGCCATGGATCTTGTCCTCTACCTTGTCATTCAGCCCTACAAACAACACCAAAAAGAACTCCCCCATCTTCATGGATTTTTTTGACCACTTTGCTTCTACTGTGAAGAATTAATTTCCATTAATTCCTGTTGAACTCAGGTCATTATTGCACGGGTGTCCACATGGGCAGGAGAAATCCAGGAGCACAGTGTTGTTCTCTTTGGGGACACCCTCTGGCTAAGCCATTTTACATCTATTTTTATTTTTTTTTTCCCAATTGCTTGTGTTTTTTCATCAGCCCACTCATTGTGGGCACTGTGGTTTGCCAGGAGCATCCCATGGAGCACGTGAATGCCCTCCCTCTAGGAGGGAATTTTTAATAGGGAAGAATTCTTTAAACACCAGGGCTCCCAAGACTGATGAAAATTGACTTTGGAGCACATCAAGTATTCATAGAAATAATACAGATGGCTCTTTAGTCACCAAACTGGACCAGCCTTAGGAAAACATTTATTTAAAAATGAGGTTCACTCTGCTTCTAAAATAGATGGTCTGCTTCTTGAGCATCATCAATTCCATGGTCCAAGTTCCATTTGGATGCTTTTGCAGCTGTTTTTTGATGTTCTAGAGCAGATATTCCAAGGGAGAAAGGAACCTGTCCCTCCAGTCACAAGAAAAAAATTGTCCCCTTGCCCTGGGTTTATCTGTCATTGGGTAAGAGTGGGGTAAAATCCAAAGAAAAGCCACTCCTGGGAATATTCAGGGGGGGATGAAATGGTCAGGGATGAGCATTTCAGCTCCTCCAAGTACCAACCATGCTGGAAATGATAAAATCCAAAGAAAAGCCACTCCTGGGAATATTCAGGGAAGGATGAAATGGTCAGGGATGAGCATTTTATCTCCTCCAAGTATTAACCATGCTGGAAATGACAAAATCCAAAGAAAAGCCACTCCTGGGAATACTCAGGGGGGGATAAAATGGTCAGGGATGAGCTTTTCAGCTCCTCCAAGTACCAACCATGCTGGAAATGACAAAATCCAAAGAAAAGCCATTCCTGGGAATATTCAGGGGGGATGAAAAAGTCAGAGGTGAGCATTTTAGCTCCTCCAAGTACCAACCATGCTGGAAAGGACAAAATCCAAAGAAAAGCCATTCCTGGGAATATTCAGGGAGGGATGAAATGGTCAGGGATGAGCATTTTAGCTCCTCCAAGTATCAACCATGCTGGAAATGACAAAATCCAAAGAAAAGCCACTCCTGGGAATATTCAGGGAGGGATGAAATGGTCAGGGATGAGCATTTCACCTCCTCCAAGTACCAAGCATGCTGGAAAGGACAAAATCCAAAGAAAAGCCACTCCTGGGAATATTCAGGGAGGGCTGGAAAGGTCAGGGATGAGCTTTTCAGCTCCTCCAAGTACCAACCATGCTGGAAAGGACAAAATCCAAAGAAAAGCCACTCCTGGGAATATTCAGGGAGGGCTGGAAAGGTCAGGGGTGAGCATTTCACCTCCTCCAAGTATCAACCATGCTGGAAATGATAAAATCCAAAGAAAAGCCATTCCTGGGAATATTCAGGGGGGGGATGAAATGGTCAGGGATGAGCATTTCACCTCCTCCAAGTACCAACCATGCTGGAAAGGACAAAATCCAAGAAAAAGCCACTCCTGGGAATATTCAGGGGGGGATGAAATGGTCAGGGATGAGCACTTCACCTCCTCCAAGTATCAACCATGCTGGAAATGACAAAATCCAAAGAAAAGCCACTCCTGGGAATATTCAGGGGGGGATGAAATGGTCAGGGATGAGCATTTCAGCTCCTCCAAGTATCAACCATGCTGGAAATTATAAAATCCAAAGAAAAGCCACTCCTGGGAATATTCAGGGGGGGATGAAATGGTCAGAGATGAGCATTTCACCTCCTCCAAGTATCAACCATGCTGAAAATGACAAAATCCAAAGAAAAGCCACTCCTGGGAATACTCAGGGGGGGGTGAAATGGTCAGGGATGAGCATTTCAGCTCCTCCAAGTATCAACCATGCTGGAAATGACAAAATCCAAAGAAAAGCCACTCCTGGGAATACTCAGGGGGGGATGAAATGGTCAGAGATGAGCATTTTACCTCCTCCAAGTATCAACCATGCTGAAAATGACAAAATCCAAAGAAAAGCCACTCCTGGGAATACTCAGGGGGGGATAAAATGATCAGGGATGAGCTTTTCAGCTCCTCCAAGTACCAACCATGCTGGAAATGACAAAATCCAAAGAAAAGCCACTCCTGGGAATATTCAGGGGGGGATGAAATGGTCAGGGATGAGCATTTCAGCTCCTCCAAGTACCAACCATGCTGGAAAGGACAAAATCCAAAGAAAAGCCACTCCTGGGAATATTCAGGGAGGGATGAAATGGTCAGGGATGAGCATTTCAGCTCCTCCAAGTACCAACCATGCTGGAAATGACAAAATCCAAAGAAAAGCCATTCCTGGGAATATTCAGGGAGGGCTTGAAAGGTCAGGGATGAGCTTTTCAGCTCCTCCAAGTACCAACCATGCTGGAAAGGACAATATCCAAAGAAAAGCCATTCCTGGGAATATTCATGGAGGGCTGGAAAGGTCAGGGATGAGCTTTTCAGCTCCTCCAAGTACCAACCATGCTGGAAAGGACAAAATCCAAAGAAAAGCCACTCCTGGGAATATTCAGGGAGGGCTGGAAAGGTCAGGGATGAGCTTTTCAGCTCCTCCAAGTACCAACCATGCTGGAAATGACTGGGTTTGATTCCTGCTCATTGCAGCCTTGCACAAATTGATGAATAAAGGGAGAGCCTGGCCTGTGCCTGGCACTTGTGAGTGATATAAAGGAGGATGGATTAAAGGGTGAGAGCTAATGACTTTTCTTGTGTATGTAAGACATTAAAAGCAGCATGAAGCTCCAGCTATTTTATCATGCTGCTAATGTCCCTGACAACATTTGCTTGGTGGGAGTGAATGAATGGGAAGCCATTTAGAGAAGTAAATTAAAATACCTTAAAAAATGCCTTTAATAATAGCTAGAGAACTCAGCAGGAGCAGAGAAGTGAGAGATACAAAAGACCTATTAAGTTATCCAGTCCATCTCCCTGCCAAGGCAGCCCTGTTCCCTATGATGATGCCATTCCTACTGTAGCATTCCAGGAAGATTTAAATGTCTCAAGTGCCAGTGCCTCTGATGGGAGAGTAATCTAAATTACTAATAAAATCTAGAAGATTGGACTGTCACAAACTTTCCCCTGGCTGCAAACTGATTTTGCCTTCCCTGCTCATCTCCTCTGCTGCCCACATGGATGTGCAATGGGGATAAAAGGAGGAAAATCCTTAGTTGAGGGGGAACTTTTCCATTCCCTGTTTTTTTAAGCTTGGAACAATGCTGAATTAACAAGCTGCTTGGTATTGGGGGCTTTCCCCATTTACTGGGGAATTTGGGAGATGTGAAGAGTTACAGTGGGTTTTTTGCAGGACAGGGTTGCTAATTCTTTAGAAGAAAAGGCCCCCAACATCTTTAGATACTTCTGTGTCAGAGCTTCTGGTTTTGTTTGGCTGCTTTTTTCCAAGCATCTTTAGCCATAGAATATATTTGAGCTCAAAATCAGAATAAATGCATCTGATCTCCAGTATAATCAGCCAGAGAAGTTCACCCAATAATTTCTGCATCAAGGCTGCAACTCCAACCTGACTGCAGCTTATCTTAAAGGAAAAAACACCTCTGCTTGATTTTTAATTTTGCAAAATGGGGCACAGGGAATCACAAACTGCTCACGTGGTTTATTACCTTCAGTGTTAAAAAACCCATAAGGTTCATTTCTGCTCTGCTATGACCCAAAGAGGAGGCTCCCAGGAGACCTTAGAGCAACCTTCCAATATCTGAAGGGGCTCCAAGAAAGCTGGGGGAGGGCTTTGGACACAGGGGGGTAGGGAGAGGAGAAGGGAAATGGGTTAAAACTTGGAGAGAAAGGGGAGATTGAGGTTGGAGATGGGGAGGAAATTCTGGAATTTGAGAGTGGGGAGAGCCTGGCCCAGGTTGTCCAAGGAAGTTGTGGCTGCCCCATCCCTGGCAGTGTCTCAGGTCAGGTTGGATGGGGCTTGGAGCCCCCTGGGCTGGTGGGAGGTGTCCCTGCCCATGCAGGGGGTTGGGACTGGATGAGCTTTGAGGTCCCTTCCAACCCAAACCATTCCAGGATTCTATGAAAATATGGTTTTGGGGTCTATCTCCAGCTGAGATATAAAAGCCCCAAGTGCTGTTCCAGGGAGTGTTTCAGAGCTGCACAACCCAGGGGCATTTGGATCTCCTTGCATCCAGTGTCCATCAGGATGCCCAAAGATGGGAGAACTTCAGTCCTTCCATCAGCTGATTTAACTGAGCCACTTGGGGGGTTCTGACCCTGCAGAAGGGGACAGGGCTGAAAGGACCCAGATGACAGAAAAGTGACCCAAGCACAGCCCTGACACAGATTATCCTGGGGATAAATTTCCCAGGATTGCTGTGGCTGCCCCATCCCTGGCAGTGTCTCAGGTCAGGTTGGATGGGGCTTGGAGCCCCCTGGGCTGGTGGGAGGTGTCCCTGCCCATGCAGGGGTTGGGACTGGATGAGCTTTGAGGTCCCTTCCAACCCAAACCATTCCAGGATTCCATGAAATCCTTTGGAAGCAAAGGAAATGGGGTTTGAGGATTCTGATGTCTTCCTTGTCTTAGGGAGGCTACTGACTGGGGCACTGGGCCATGCAGTGACACGTGGAAGTTCAAGTCCTTCTTCTGATTTAATGGAGAAAATTTGGACTCTTTTCTAGTGGTTTCTTGACCACTGAGACAGGCAGAGATTGGGTTTGTCTGTAAATATTCATTTCAGCTGTTGTAGTGGAAAAGTCTGCTGGAGGGGACCTGAATTAGATCCCTCAGAAGTTGCCATGAAACCCAAAGTCCTCTGGTTATTCCTGGCAGTTGGTGTGTAAACTCCTCTTATAGATATACTTTTTTTTTTCTTTTGAAAATGAAGATTGGAACTGGATGAGCTTTAAGGTCCTCTTCCAACCCAAACCATTCTGTAATTCTGTGACAGAGTCAGTGACAACTTTGTGTATAATAGAAACTCGTGTGTCCAAATCATGGGCTGTGAAATCCTAAATCCTGGGCTGTGAAATCCTAAATAATCAATATAATGTTTAGAAGAAGAAAACATTTCTGCATGGCCAAGGGTGCACAGCAGTAAGCAGATTTTACACTTCATGCTCTCCATATTATTTTTTTTTAATGTACATTTTTCTCTTCATCAATATTTTAATTCACTGCAGAAAAAAATCTGCAGGATCCCAGAGTGGCAGGGAAATAAGAGCTATCCCAGATCTTATTTGGGATAATTTTCCTCCTGCATAATCACATTTAAAGGTGAGACACAAACACACAGGATCCTGGGCTCCCATTCACAGGCGTGGGGAAAAGGCACTCAGGACCTCTCAGAATGAAGCCCATAAAAAGAAGAAAAAAAAAAACCATCACCTGCAGTGAAACAGGCAGAGAAATGGTTTGAAAAAGAAAAATCCCTCAGAGTTAGGAGCATTTAAGAAGCAAAGTTGTAGTAGGATGTAGTATAACCATAGTAACAACCAGGATCCTGCAGAACTGAGGCTGGAAGAATGAATTTTGATGGGTTAAAAAAAAACAAAACACAAACCTGCTGGATGAGAAAAGCAGACTGTCAGATTGAGACTGTAAAAAGAGGTTTGTTTGGGTTTTTTTTTTTCCATTTAAACACATATTTGAATTGATACAGACTAAAAATTCCAGCCCTTTGTAAACCTGGGCTGTATCATAGAGGAAAACAAATTGAAAAGCCCCCTTATCTCCCAGTGTGAAATAACCATGAATGGGTAAACCAGGCAATTTAGACTGTCATCTGCCCTCTCTTAGCTGAAAAAAAATTATTTGAGTTGTTTCAGGGTTGTTTTTTTGCTTGGTTGTTGGTTTTTTTTTTTTTCCTTCTGTTTCAGTAGGCATTAACCACAGCTCTGATTTACTGCACCAGGGCTGCAGGTTGGGTCCCCATGGTGGAGCTGGGGGAGCACCCAGCCCCTGCCCCCAGGCACAGGGCTTCTGTTGGCTGGTTTTAGGCATCCATGAGGCTTCAAAAGGCAATTTATGTCAATATTCAAGGGAATTATAAAATGTCAGGGGATGGAAGGGAGCTCTGGAGATCCCCCTGTCCAACCCCCCTTAAACCTTCTTAAAGCTTAAACCTTCCTTTAGGAGAGGGGTTTAGGTCTGTCCCTGCTTGCTGAGGAGTGGGGTTGGAGATCATGGGTGGTTATGAATATTTGGGGTTGGAAGGGACTTTTGGAGATCCCCCCTGCCCCAGCAGGATCCCCCAGGGCAGCCCACACAGGAACACATCCAGGGGGGTTTGGAAAGGCTCCAGAGAAGGAGACTCCACAACCTCTCTGGGCAGCCTGGGCCAGGGCTCCCTCAGCCTCACCCTCAACAAGTTTCTCCTGCTCATGCTGAGCTGGAACTTCCTCTCTTCTCCCTTCAACCCATTCTTCCTTGGCCTCTCCCTGGCCACCCCCAAAAAGAGATTGGCCCCTTCCTCTTGCCCCCCACCCCTCAGCTCTTGATGGACATTCAGCAGATCCCCTCTCAGCCTTCTCTTCTCCAGCCTCAACAGCCCCAGGCCTCTCACTCTTTCTTCCCAGCACAGATGCTCAAGTCCCTTCCTCACCCTTGGACTCTCTCCAGTAGATCCCTTTCAGCTTGAAACTTTTTTCCCCTCTGCTTCAAAGATCCATCCCCATCTTTGCCTCCTTCCCCTTTGAAAGTGACCCAAAGGAACAGGCATGGCAGGAGCTGAGATTTCTGCAGGAAAAAAACATTGAGGGTAGAGATTGTTCCTCTGAGTGCTCCTCGAGAAGAAATTAAGAGGAAAAAAAAAATATGACAGATTGAAAACCTCAAGGTTTGTGTAGGCTTGACCTGTTAGTTTGAACTTCTTCTGCATGTTGGGGAATCAGGCAACCAGCTTTAGAGTACTGAAAGTGTATTTGTAAAGGACTTAAAAATCATACCTCCATCTGCATCAGTTTACATTGAGTGCCCTCTTGCTGTAGAGGATTTCAGTCCTGTTAAAATCTTTGGTGGGCTTGCAGAAGACAATAACCCCAAAGGTATGATGGAAATAATACCTCTGGGTCTGCTTCTTCTTCTCTGTCCCTCTGGGCTGGTGAATGCCCCGTGGTTGGAGTGGAAATTATTCCTGCCCTGGAGCTGCTTTATGTTCTCTGAAGCTTCAGCATCACTGGGAAGAGCCAAATCCAGGAAGAATAATGAACATTTGCAAAATGCATTCAGGAACCAACCCATGAAGAATGAGAGGCTCCTCCTGGCACCCCAACAGGAGCCAATGGACAGGAGGTCATAGGAAGAAATTCCTTTTTATTTTTAGCAGCCTTCAGCCTCCTTTAAAACCTTCTCCCCAATGTGCTGTGGGAGGAATGAATCCCTCCCTGGGGGTGATGAGAGGATTCAGCACCATTCAGCCTTTTCAGGGGATGGAGCTTGTTCTGGGGATGAGTTGCCTTGTTAGTGTGGTTTTTTTGTTTTTTTTTTTTTTAAAGGCTTCATTGAAGTGGTTTGCCATAAAATTATTCTTTGATCATCCCCATTTGCTCTTAATGAATCCAGATGGGTTAGAGGCAACTGGATTGGAACTCTCTGATAAGATGTGCTCTGCCTTTCATTTTCTGGCCCAGAGTTTCAGAAGATCCTGGCTCCAGCTAATGAATCCATCTCCTTACATCTCCACCTGATGCATCCTAATATATGTATGGTGTCCCCAGAGACATATGCAGATGTGTTCAGGATTGCTTTAGAAAAGGTTAAAATATTACAGAAAAATAGCCATTATTTCTGGGGGACTGTCATCTTTCATATGGTAATCACCTTTTTTTTTCTTTCCTCTCTTTCTTTCTTTTTTTTTTTTGAAATCATGCAAGTAGCTTTGTATTTCCTTTCCATCAAAAGATCTTGTTCTAAAAATCAAGATACTGGCAGGAGCTTGGCTGGGATTTTAATGTTGTAGAGAGGAGAAAGGGAGAGAAACTGCCTAAAACCAGTGATAACTTTGCTTTTAATGGAGTCTTCGGATTTTTAAGTTATTTGTTCAAATGTTGAGTTACAGAAAGAAATAGAAAAGGGTGTGAATCCTCTTCACGTGGTTGTACATCCAAGCCAGGAAGTTTTCTATCCCACAGGGATGCCTGGAAGGACAGATCCTCACCACCCTCACAGGAAAGGATTTCTTCCTAATGTCTCATTGAAATTTCCCATCTTGCACCTTAAAGCCATCACCCCTCATCCCATCACTCCATGCCTTTGTCCCAATCCCTCCCCAGCTTTCCTGTAGCCCCTGGAAGTACTGGAAAATTATCCTAAAGTCTCCCTGGGGCTTCTCCAGACTGAACAACCCCAACTCTGAGCCTGACTCCAGAGTTCAGTCCCTGGATTATCTTTGTGGCTTCCTCTGGACAAAGATGGGATTGTTCCCTACCTTTAGCCTGATGCATCTCATGGATATAATTATCCCAAATTAGAAGATAATTTGGGGAAATTTATCAGCCCAACGTACCTGCTTTTGATTTTATTGGGGAAAAGTGCCAGCTGACTCCTATTTTACTGCCATTTGGGGTGATTCTTCTCCCCACCAGCAGCTGAGCAGAGATAGCAAAGAGCCTGGAAAACATCCAGATCCTGCAGGTAAGGATCTGTGCTCCCAGTTTGGAGCTGGATGCTGTTTCCCATCAGTAGGAAAACAGCATCCATCACTATGAAAACAGCATCCATGGCTGCTGCAGCCTTTGTCTGCTCTGTTTGCCTCTGATGATTTTGGGTTGCAAGTTCTTTAGGGTTGGTTTTTCTTCTCCATGCTCATCAGGGTGGGATTAAATACTTCTTAAACCACAGCTCCATGTAATAACAGGAGGAGCAAAGCAAAGAGGAACATCTGAGAGGAAGCTACACCAGGCTGTGTTTTCCTTGGGACAAAATAATCCCAAATTGTTGCTAATTCCAATAGGAAAAGTCAGGCAAATCCTGGGATTTGCTGAAGAAGAAGCTTAATAAGATACAAGGAGAATGTTTCCATCCATGTGGAGTTGTGAGCCAAGGAGGTGGTGATGGAGCCTTCATTGAAGCTCCCACCTCCCCACACACCAAGGAGTTGTGTGCTCTGGATGAGGATGAGGTTTGCAGATTTTTTTTGTTTTTTCTTCACAAATCAAGGACAGGTAGTGGAGCAGAATAAATTCCTGTCATTCACAAGGTTGCTATGGAGGATCAGGATTATGGATCAGGGTGATGCTGTCACCCTTTCATCTGGAAATCAATAGCAAGGCAGAAGTTGGGTTTGTGGGGATGCAGCCAAGGTGATGATTTAGGGGTTGATGAGCTTTTTGCTCTGCAAAAATCTGAGTCACTGACTCCTGTTCACATCCTGATTAACACAGAGAAAGGGATAAACTCAGCCTTGGTGCAGCTCTCTCAAGGTCTCTGGGGTTCCCCCACTCTGAATCCAGAATTTCTCATACAAATCAAGGCTCCCAAAGGCTTCATCTCCTTTTTTTTTTTGCCTTGGTACATAGCTGAGGATTAACCTTTCACTCAGCTGAGCCTAATACTAATTTGTACCAACCTGGGGTTTTCATAACCTTCCTTCTGCCTGGTTTGTAGCCACCAAAATAAATATAGCAGGCAACAGTCTAAATACAAACAGTGCCAAGTCATAGAATCATAGAATCCTAGAATTGGCTGGGTTGGAAGGGACCTCAGAGCTCATCAAGTCCAACCCTTGATCCACTCCCACTGCAGTTCCCAGCCCATGGCACTGAGTGCCACATCCAGGCTCTTTGGAAATATCTCCAGGGATGGAGAATCCACCCCTTCCCTGGGCAGCCCATTCCAATGGCTGATCACCCTCTCCAGAAAGAAATTCTTTCTCATGTCCAACCTAAACCTCCCCTGGCACAACTTGAGACCTCTTGTGCCCTCTTGTCTTGCTGAGAGTTGCCTGGGAAAAGAGCCCAACCCCCCCCTGGCTCCAACCTCCTTTCAGGGAGTTGTAGAGAGTGATGAGGTCTCCCCTGAGCCTCCTCTTCTCCAGCCTCAACACCCCCAGCTCCCTCAGCCTCTCCTCAGAGGATCTGTGCTGGATCCCTTCCCCAGCCCAGTTGCCTCCTTTGGACCTGCTCCAGCACCTCAATCTCCTTCCTGAGCTGAGGGGCCCAGAACTGGACACAGGACTCAAGCTGTGGCCTCCCCAGAGCTGAGCACAGGGGCAGAATCCCTTCCCTGGACCTGCTGGCCACGCTGTTCCTGAGCCAGCCCAGGATGCCATTGGCCTTCTTGGCCACCTGGGCACACTGCTGCCTCCTCTTCAGCTTCCTGGCAATCCAGACTCCCAGCTCCCTTTCTGCCACTCTGTGCCCAGCCTGGAGCTCCCCATGGGGTTGTTGTGGCCAAAGTGCAGGACCCGGCACTTGGAATGTTGAACCTCATCCCCTTGGGATCAGCCCAACTCTCCAGTCTGTCCAGGTCCCTCTGCAGAGCCCTCCTGCCTTCCAGCTGATCCACACTTCCCCCCAGCTTAGTGTCATCTGCAAATTTGCTGATGATGGACTCAATCCCCTCATCTAAAACATCACTAAAGATATTAAACAGAACTGGGCCCAACACTGATCCCTGGGGGACACCACAGCCGCCATTTTGATGCAGCCCTGTTCAGCACCACTCTCTGGGCCCGGCCCTCCTGCTGGTGCCTCAGGAATCCAAAATTCCACATGAAATCTCAGATGTGATCAAATACATGGTGCCTCCTCCTCCTCCAAACATGCTCACCTATAGGATGGGGAGCAACATTTTTGGTTTGGAGATTGGCCCTGTTTTTATGGTTTTAATGCAGGGTTTGGGGTAACAAAAGGATTAAACCTCAACTCTTAAACCTCAGCCACCAGCAGGAAGCTTGTGCCCTACACCTGCAGCTTGTATGACCTGGAGTGATGGGTGAAATCCCTGGTTATTAGGATACTCTGCAATGGGTGAAGCCAAATTTACTGATCAGGCTGAAACACTCAGGGTTTTCAAGGTCAAGCTTCCTCTGAAAATCCCACTTTTTCATTTTGAGGTGAAGGAAAGACCTGGTGAACTCTGCTGGCCCTCAGCAAGTGGCTCAGGAATCCCAATTTTCAGATTTTTGAGATTCAAATTTGATTTCAGATTTGATATTTGAACATTTGATACCACCCTTCTTCATTTCTTTTTTTTTTTTCTATCCTCATTCATTCTGCTTTACCTCCCTGGGTGGAATGCTCCACCATCTGCTCAGCCTTGAGGAGCATCAGCTGTAGGGTTGCACCTGTGACTCTAATGAGCAAAAATTTGAGAAAACTGAAATTAAGGTGCATGCTGACCTGCTATTTATATATCAGCTTTTTTTTTTTTTTTTTTTCCAGAGCACTGTAATTGTGGAGAAGACTGTTCAAGACCTGATGAACCTGATGCATGACTTGAGTGCCTATTCAGATCAGTTCCTCAACATGGTGTGTGTGAAACTCCAGGAGTACAAGGACACCTGCACCCTTGCCTACAGGTACAGAGAGGCTGGGAAATGGATGTGTGCTGGAATTGCTTGGGAACTGGCTTTTTTGCCATGAGTTACTTCTAGAAAGCATCTCTGCAGGGATGGGTGAGAATGTTTCTTTTTAGGTGGGGAAAAAATCTGAAATAATGGTCTAGGAGATGAAGAGGCTTGTGTCAGGGTTTAACACTGCCCTGGCAATTAAACTGAGTAATAGATGCTGTCTATTAATACCCCTCTCCTCCCTGATAAAGAAAGGAGAGAAAATAAGGGAGAGAGACTGATGGGTTGGGAACTAAACTACACAGCTTGAATGGAACAGGAGTGAGAAATAGGAAAAATGACTAAATCTCTACAAATCTACAGGAAAATTGATCCCAGGTTCCTCCCCCCTTTCCCCCAAGAACTCTCCCATCCCCACTGAGGCTGCAGGGCAGCCCTGGGAAAGTCCAGGCTGGAATCCTGGGCTCAGGAGCAGTTGGGAGCTGGAGGCAGGAACACACAGATTCAGGCTGGGATGGATCAGGAGCAGAGGCAGAGGAAGGGATGGAATCCTCCCAGGATGCTGAAGCAAAGAGGGAGAGGGGAAGAAGGGGAAGCAGGAAGGGCTTTGAGCCTGGGGATCCCTCCAGTTTCTCCTGAGGATGAGGTGGATGGGATGGAATCCTCTGTTTGGTCAATTCTGGTCATTTCTCTTGTCTGTTCCTCCCCACAGGAGGGTTTCAGGTGGGACCTCTTGACTCCTTTTCTCCTTCTGGAGGGCAAAATGTTCCTCAGAGCTGAGCAGCGTCCTTGGCTCTGCAGCCCATTCTCCAGCAGTAACTATAACCATGGAGTGGGCTCAGTCCCAGCAGCAGCCACTGCCTGAGAAACTTGCTGTGAATTTCAGCAAGTGCAGCTCCTGACAAGAGACTGAGCTGAAAGCAAAAGCACAAGACAGAAAATCCCCTTTCTCCTGGCCCAAACCAGGACACCTCCTTTCCCAGCCATGGTGTGGATGCTGAATGCAGTGTGGTCCCACAGGGCACGGGGTGATCAAACTGGGATTGATTCATGGAGCAAACCTGGAATGCTGGGCACAGCTTTGGAGCCCCCAGCAGAGGAAAGATTGTTGAAAAGGGTCCAGAGAAGGGCTGCAAAGATGATCAAAAGGCTATAGCATTTCTGCTATGAAGACAGGCTGAGAGAGCTGGGGTTGTTCAGCCTGGAGAAGACTCCAGGGAGACCTTGGAGCAACTTCCAGTACCTGAAGGGGTCCTAGAGGAAAGCTGAAGAGGGACTTTTCACCAGAGAGGATAGTGACAGGACAAGGGGTAATGGTTCTAAGCAGAAAAAAGGGTGTTTTAGGTTAGATATTAGGAAAAAAATCTTCAGCATGAGGGTAGTAAGGTACTGGAATGGGTTACCTAGGGAGGTTGTTGATGTCCCATCCCTGGAAGTGTCTCAGGTCAGGTGTGATGAAGCCTTGTGCAACCTGGTCAAGTGAGAGGTGTCCCTGCCTGTGCAAGGGGTTGGAACTAAATGATCTCTCAGGTCCCTTCCAAACCAAACCATTCTCTGATTCTGTGATTTTCTGATTCCCTGGGTGACCATCAATAAGAACATCCCAGTTGCCCATCTATAAAATGACCCAGGAGTGTGTCCCCAGGCCACACGTGGGGATAAATCCCTGCATTAAAAGACACTAAAGATGCCATGTAGGATGGGATAGCTGCTCTGGATGATCTCCTTTAATGGGTAATTGAGGCTGGTGACAGCAGGGGAAGCTGAAAAAGCCCCTTGTGGTTTCTGACCAAGAGCATTATTTCCTATTGCCTGATCTCATTCAGGAGAAGCTTTATCTGGGTGGGGGGCTGTGGATAGGCTCTACTATTATTATTATTACTAATAATTATAAATAATGTATATTTTATACATTGTTATTATTATATATAATTTTATTAATTATTATTAATAATAATAATATCAACAATAGCCATGAGTGTGTGCATGGGCTAAACTTTGTCTGAGCACCCATGTTAATTGGTAGCTGCTCATGTTCCTCTTGTCCAAAATGCTGAGATTTTACATGAACCATCCCTGACTGGAGCCAGACAATAGCTGTAATTTCTTTGGCTTGAACTTAAAGGTCCTTCCTTCCTCCCTTCCTTTCCTGATACCATTCCTGGATTTGGCACCTGCTGAGGGGTAATTAGGACAGCCCCAATTTTGGCAATATCCTGATTGCAGCAGGAGGAAAAACAGGAAACATTCAAGTTTTGCTGCTTAGCAAATGACTGACTGAAATAGAAATCTATATCCATTGCAGATGATGCAGAGGGATACAGCAGCTCCTTGGCTTTCCTGGGTGCCATCCGTGGGGATATCATGCCCTCTTCAGGGATCCCAACTCCATACAGCTCTGTTCAGCCTTGATCTGGTTGCTTTTTTTTTTTCCTTGAGGGGTTTGAGACAGATTGATAAAGTTAGTGGAGGGCAGGAGCATTTTTTAGCTGCTTTAAATCAAAATAAACTCCCTGGAGCTGCGTCCTGATGCGATCAGGAGCAAAGGAGCATGTGGGTGCTCTTGAGGATGTTGAGATAACAAGAAGCTGAGAAGCCAGAGAGATGGTTTGTGCAAGGTTTGCACATGGAATTCACTCCTTCCCCACGTGCACTTGTTTTTTGAGGAGGAACACGAGCAGGCATGGATGGGATATATTCAAACACAGGCTCCTCAGAGCAAGGTTTTATTGGGAGGCGTCGGGACATCCACAGCTGAGTTGTTTGGTTTCCATTTGGCTCCTATTTTCTAGTGAATGCAAAAAAAAACCCAAAAAACCAAACAATAAAACAACCCAAACCAAAGCCTTATAGGGCTGGATATTCATTGGACATTTATCTCAGTTCAAAATGTGGGTTTTCTTGTTTAAATTGGTGATTTTTGGAATATTCAACCTGCTGCAGCTGTGGTGTCTTCTGCAACTTTGGTGTTTGTAAGAAGCACAATTTCAGTTTGATGCAAACTCTCTACAAATAAATGTCATTTATGATTCCTGGCTAATCTGTTGGGGATTAAAATGAAAAGAAATATGGGAGCTAGAGCCACCAAACCTGCTGTGTTGGCAGTGGTTTTCTTCAGTCCTGTCCAGCCAACTTCTTGCTACTTCTTCAGCAAATTTCTGTGAGTGCAGCCCTAGTCATGAGTTAAGTCACTGTAGTTAAACCATTTGTACAAGGCTTTGGGAAATACCAAAAGCCCAAAGAAGGAATCCCAGGGACAGGGATAAACCTGACCATTAGGAGGTAGCTACCCTTAACATGAGTCTTACTTTTTACTCTCTTTCCAGCCCCTTTCTCAGACAATGTTTGCTGTCTTGAGCACTAAACTTTAATTTTTTTCTGTGTTTTTCTACAAAAGTTGGCCCCATGTATGGTTCTGTTCACCTTGAAGCTGCACTTTCTTATTTTGTTCTCCAACTTGAAGCTCCATCCAGTTTGTCCACCCCCTTCTTATCAACCTTCATCCCTTGAGCAGCCAACCTCTTGTGTGCTGAGTAAGAGTAAAGGCACCATTCACCCAAATAACTCTTTTTAGTCTAAAAAAAAAAAAAAAAAAAAAAAGAGAGAGATTCACCTTCATTAAAATATGGGTGAACTTTTTGGAGGTGCCTGGATCTCTCCATTGACTGCAAAGGCAGCTTGTGGTCACCAACCTGGCTGAACTATCTCAGATTAATCTTTATAATAAAACTAGGCCTAAAGGTCTCTGAAGGATGGAGGGGGTTGAGAGGAACCCACAGATCCTGCTTTTTAACCAGATAAAATAAAACTGAGCCCTTATTTTTATTGATAAAGAAATGAAAAGCAGGTGAGTTCAACCAATCCATTGTCTGCTATCAAACAGGATTTCTTGAGTCCCCAAGAAATGCTCTTGGCCCTCAGTTTACTACTTCTTATTGACATCATTTTCTTCTTGCATTAACCTTTTGGGATTTAAGTTGTCTTTTCAGTAGTTTTTGAGAAGGAGTCTGTATCCTTCAGGTACAGAACCCACTGCTTTTAAACTCCTAGAATCATGGAACTGTTGGAAAAGACCTTTAAGATCATCAAGTCCAACAGTCAACCCATCACTGCCAAGGCCACCACTAAACCAGGTCTCTCAGCACCATCTCTTCATGTCTTTGAAATCCCTTCAGGGATGGGGAATCCATCACTGCCCTGGGCAGTCTGTTCAAGGGCTCTGGGAAGAGAAAAAAAAAATAATTCAAAAACCACATTTGGCAGAAAGCAACTGACTCAAATTAACCCCTGTGGCCCCTCCAAATGTTTTCCTAATGTAAATCCATGGCCCCCCAGCTGTGTCCAGGGATATTCCCCATCACTTTTCCTCCCAGCTCAGGGTCCCAGTGATGCAGATCTGGGACCATGACCACCAGCAGATGTTTTCTGGTTAAAAGTCCCTGAGCTGTGGAGGGCTGAACCCTCCTTACTCACAGGCCACTCCCTGTGTAAGTCTTACACCTCCTTGCACCTGGGTGCAAACAGATGGCATTTGCCTTGGCTATTGAGCTATGAATTAATTAGTTGATTATGGCACTGGAATTGTAACCCTGTTACAGCAGCAGGAATAATTACAGAGGAGTTGGGGAGGAGGGGGAAGGGGGATGGGTGTTTGAAAGGGAATGTTGTGAGCTGAACTAAAACATGTCATCCTGTCTGGGGATCATTTACTCCAGGCCCCAGGTGAGATTGACATTGCTAAGAAGTTCCAGAGGTTGAAAACTGGTTGAGTTGCTAGGAGGAAAAGGAGATTTTAATTGATGGGGAAAGCTGGGAGGCTCAACAGAGATCAGGGAATGTTCCACCTTATTGAGCATCTTCCTCTATGAGGGTGTAAATAAAAGAAAATAAAAACAAAAATAATAATGCCAATAAAAATTAGGAGGTGTTGCAGTCACAGGAAAGGGTGAGGACAGAATTCCACAGAGTGGTGGCAACATCCCAGCATCAATTAATTTGAAGATCCCTATTGATTCCAGGGGAAAGTTTGGCTTAGGGCTCCTATGGCTCATGGACCCATGAGAAAAGCAGGAATTTTGGGGCTTAAGCTCTCAGGAGACATTGACCCTAAAAAAAAGTGAGGACACCAAGCTGAATTTGCAACTTGCTTTTGCAGCTTCCCCTCTCCAAAAAGCAGCTCATGAGGATTATGGACCAGAGAGGAAGTTCTGGTCCTCTAAATAATAAAATAATAAATAATAAAATAATAAATAATAAATCCATCAGAAGATTCCCAAAGATTCCTCCCATTTGTGGACATCTGAAGGGCAGTGATAAAGGAGTAAATAATGAAAGTGGTGAGAGCTGAGGGTGCTGTAAAGGGACAGCACGGGGAGCAAGGGGATGAAAGTGAGTAAAATAAAACATGAGGTTTTTATTTTTGTCCAAGAGACTGTGAAAAAGTCTCCCCAGGGAAGGAGAATATTATTTTAGTCATTTAAATCTGAAGAGGAGGAAGCACTGGCTGATTATATTCCATGGAACAGTTGTCTTGCCTGGGCAGATAAATGGCCAGGCACCATCAAATTCAGTTTTTCCATCTCAGATGTCACAGATTCTGGTGGAGCACTTTTTCCCCCCTCAGTTTTCACCAGAGTGGGAAGAAGTGACTTTTTTTTTTTATTTTTTTTTTTCCCACCAAATTCCTAACAGCAGCAGAACACCACATTGAAATTTTGACACTGAGCTCTTCTGTGGCTGGAAACAAAATTCATTCTTTTGCCTGTGGCAGATTGAACAGAAAATTTACAGAGAAGGAAAACTGATATGTAAGCACATGTGACAAATTAATTTTCACAAATTAGGTGTACTTACTGAGCAGAGGTTTTCTTGGTGGTAGAGAGAAGGAGTGATATAGGTTGCTCCAACAAGAATCTGCTCTGTTTCAAAGTAAATCAGCATTGGCTCCTATCTCAATGCTTTTTTCACTGTTTTTCTCTTCAGAAGACAGATATTCAGTGTGTTGTTACTTTAATTTCCATTTATTGACCCAAACATACCTTTCAGGAAATTATATAAGGCCAGCTAACCCACATAACCCCTTTAGAAATGTGCAGGGTCTTTATTTTGGTCTTTCTGTGACCCTTCCCCAAATCCCCAGCTGAATGGTAATGACAACTCTGAGCAACCCTTTGCCCCATGCAACATCCTGGCTTAGGTCCCAAAGTGTTCAGCTAAATAAATGGCTCCAGAAAGCCCCAGACTGAGCTGCCATTAGTTGACCCAGTACAAATAGGTCCATATTGCAGCACCCAACAACTCCACTTCTGGGCTGACAGATCCAACGTTGAAGTTCTGCAGCTTTTCCACGCACAGTGGTTCTGTTCATGTTGGAAAAAGGTGTTTCTGCTGGGAGACAGGGACAGAAAAAGATCTGGGAGGCATTTCCACCTCTTCAACCCCTTGCATTGTAGGACACAGGGAATGTGCTTTATTTCTAGGTGTCTTGCAGCCTTCTGAGCAAGGGATGGGGGGGGGGGGCTTGAGTGAATCCAGAGAGAGGCAACAGAGCTGAGGAAGGGGCTGGAGAACAAATCTTATGAGGAAAAGCTGAGGGACCTGGGAATGTTCAGTCTGGAGAAGAGGAGGCTGAGGGAAGACCTCTTCCCTCACTACAACACCCTGGAAGGAGGTTGGAACAAGGTGGGTTCAGTCTCTTCTCCGACGGAAGAAGCGATGGGACAAGAGGTGCCTCAGGATATCAGAAGAAATTTCTTCACTGAAAGGGTTATCAAGCACTGGCACAAGGTGCCCAGGGAAGTGGTTGAATCCCCATCCCTAGAGGTGTTTAAAAGCTGTGTAGATGTGGTGCTGAGGGACATGGTTAAGCCCTGGACTTGGTAGAGTTGGACTCGAGGATCTTCAAGGTCTTTTCCAGGTTGAATGATTCTGTGTTTCTGTATCTGAGGGGAAATGCTGCAGCCTGGAGTTTTGCACAGTATTTTTGCACAGTAGAAGGTGATCAGTCCCTTAGCACATAAAGGAGGTCTTGATTCTCTTTTAAATCACCAGCTAAGCCTCTTCCCAGGAACAGGACCTCAGAGACCTTGTCTTTTCAGATGCTTCCCTTCTCATCTCACACTGTGCTGGGTGTTCAGTAGTTCCCATGTTTCCTTTACAGAGGGCAGGAAAAAATCCTACAAGCCCATTGGAGAGGTCACTGCCATGTTTTTGCTTTGTTCATGTGGACAGGTTCTATCTGCTTCTTTTTGGGTTGAAAAAGCAGTCCAGTTGGTCACCATGCAAAGCCCTCCTAGAAGGAGACCCTTCCAGTTGCTCCCCAGAGAAGGAAATCTGTGATAGGATCTAGAAGGGAACACCAGCATCTCTAACTCTTGTTTTCCTTTTCCAAGAGACTGAAAAACATCTCCCAGATCCTCGCTGAACAACCCAAGAGTGGGAGAGGACTTTCTTTAGTCACCAGGAAAGTAGCAAACGTTGACAAGGGCTATTCTGATGGTTGTTGATGAGCAAGCAAGCCCAACACAAAAAAAATAGGCAGCTAATTAATTCCTCCAAATACAGCATCCCATTTGCATCCTCCAGCTGCCAGGGAGGGATTCAGCTTAATTCCACTGCCAAAAATATTAAACAGGGAAAGTCTCCATAATTGGGGTACATTGGGATCTTTGATTCGATTTCACACACACATGTAGGATGCAGCTGAAATCTCTATTATTTGATATTTTGGAGGACTGGAGAGAAAATCCTGGTCCTTTTATTTCCCTTCATTGCTTCAGAGCTGGTCCCCAGTTGGTGTGTGATGTACTGGTGGCTTCCACCCAGGTCTTCCTGGGCAGGTGTCCATGTTGCAGTCACAACACAAAAATCAGCAATGAGGGGTGAGCTCGATTAAGATGGCAGAGAACAAATGATCCATGGAAAAATTGCCTTATTTCTCTCTCTGCTCAGAGAGTGACCTCCTCTGGTTGTCTAGATGGTCACAAGTTGCATGATGAGAGAGAGAAAATGGCTTTTTCCCTTCCATAGAATCACAGAATTGTCACAGTTGGAAAAAGCCTTTAAGATCCAACTGCCAGCATCCCCCCTCCCCAATAAAATATAAATATCAATAGCTCTGTCACCACCAGAGCATGCCCTGAAGTGCCTCAGCTCCATGGTTTTTAAATACCTCCAGGGATGGTGACTCCACCACCTCTCTGGGCAGCCCATTCCAACACCTGGCTACTCTCTCAGTAAAGAAATTCTTCCTAATATTAAGTCTAAACCTCCCCTGATGCAACTTCAGGCCATTTCCTCTGGTCCTATCATTTTTCACTTGAGAGCAAGAGCCCAGCACCCACCCCCCTACAACCTCCTTGCAGGTAGAGAGCAATATAGCTCAAGATTAAGATATGAGTCAGGAATAAGATCAAGAATATCTTATCAAAGTTTTGAGTTTGAGAGAACTTTGTATTCTGTCCAGCCATCTTGCTGTGCCCTCCACACCAGATCTTCTTTAATTTCTTTTTTTTTTGCCCCCTTCCTTAATTCATCTTTGTATGTGATAGGGATTTTAATGAAAAGCAACATAGCTCAAGATTAAAATATGGGTCAAGAATAAGAATAAGATTAAGAATAGAGTCCTTCTTGGACTTGAAGAACTCTATCAAAGTTTTGAGTTTGAGAGAACTTTGTATTCTGTCCACCCATGTTGCTGTGCCCTCCACACCTTCGTTTAATTTCTTTTTTTTTTTGCCCCCTTCCTTAATTAATCTTTGTATGTGATAGGGATTTTAATGAAAAGCAACATAGCTCAAGATTAAGATATGGGTCAGGAATAAGATTAAGAATAGAGCCCTTCTTGGATTTGAAGAACTCTATCAAAGTTTTGAGTTTGAGAGAACTTTGTATTCTGTCCACCTGTCTTGCTGTGCCCTCCACACCAGATCTTCTTTAATTTATTTTTTTTTTTGCCCCCTTCCTTAATTCATCTTTGTATGTGATAGGGATTTTAATGAAAAGCAACATAGCTCAAGATTAAGATAAGGGTCAAGAATAAGATTAAGAATAGAGTCTTTCTTGGACTTGATGGACTCCATCAAAGTTTTGAGTTTGAGAGAACTTTGTGTTCTGTCCACCCGTGTTGCTGTGCCCTCCACACCTTGGTTTAATTTCTTTTTTTTTTTGCCCCCTTCCTTAATTAATCTTTGTATGTGATAGGGATTTTAATGAAAAGCAACATAGCTCAAGATTAAGATATGGGTCAGTAATAAGATTAAAATAGAGCCCTTCTTGGACTTGAAGAACTCTATCAAAGTTTTGAATTTGAGAGAACTTTGTATTCTGTCCACCCGTGTTGTCGTGCCCTCCACACCAGATCTTGGTTTAATTTCTTTTTTTTTTTTTTTTTTTGCCCCTTCCTTAAGGTACCTTTGTGTGTGATAGGGATTTTAATGAAAAGCAACATAGCTCAAGATTAAGATATGGGTCAGTAATAAGATTAAGAATAGAGTCCTTCTTGGACTTGATGGACTCCATCAAAGTTTTGAGTTTGAGAGAACTTTGTGTTCTGTCCACCCGTGTTGCTGTGCCCTCCACACCTTGGTTTAATTTTTTTTTTTTTTGCCCCCTTCCTTAATTCATCTTTGTATGTGATAGGGATTTTAATGAAAAGCAATATAGCTCAAGATTAAGATATGGGTCAAGAATAAGAATAAGATTAAGAATAGAGTCCTTCTTGGACTTGAAGAACTCTATCAAAGTTTTGAGTTTGAGAGAACTTTGTATTCTGTCTACCCGTGTTGTTGTGCCCTCCACACCAGATCTTCTTTAATTTCTTTTTTTTTTGCCCCTTTCCTTAATTAATCTTTGTATGTGATAGGGATTTTAATAAAAAGCAACATAGCTCAAGATTAAGATACGGGTCAGGAATAGATTAAGAATAGAGCCCTTCTTGGATTTGAAGAACTCTATCAAAGTTTTGAGTTTGAGAGAACTTTGTATTCTGTCCACCCGTGTTGCTGTGCCCTCCACACCTTGGTTTAATTTTTTTTTTGCCCCCTTCCTTAAGGTACCTTTGTATGTGATAGGGATTTTAATGAAAAGCAACATAGCTCAAGATTAAGATAAGAGTCAAGAATAGATTAAGAATAGAGCCCTTCTTGGACTTGAAGAACTCTATCAAAATTTTGAGATTGAGAGAACTTTGTGTTCTGTCCACCCGTGTTGCTGTGCCCTCCACACCAGATCTTGCTTTAATTTCTTTTTTTTTTAATTAATTTCTTTAATTTTTTTTTTTTTTCCTTAATGCACCTTTGTGTATGATAGGGACTGTAATAAAAAGGGGCAAAAGGGTGTGAAAAAAGACAATTTGTTTCAGAGTGATGTGATTGCTGCTGCTTTTCCCCACAGGAGCATTGTGCAGTCGGATGAAAAGTTGGTGATCAGTGCATCCTGGGCTAAAGATGATGACATTACCAGGCTCCTAAAATCTCTGCCCAACTGGAGCAACATGGCACAACCCAAGCAACTGAGACCCAAGAGGGAGGAGGAGGAAGATTTTATAAGGTAAAATAACTTAAAAAGTTGAGGGTTTCAAGGAGAGGAGCAACAATAGTGAAACGTGATGGAAATAAAATTAATGACAGTGTTTGTGTGGCTGTTGGATCCTCAGATGTGAGAAGAGGTTGAGCTGGGGTCTTTCCTCATGGAAAAGGAAACTTGAGCCCATGGGCTGTTATGTGGTGTGAATTTCAAGCCATGGAGAATGTTCTGTGTGTTGCCTGGATTTGGTTTTGTTGATGGTGTCAAGAAATCATGAAGAAAATGACCTGGTTGGGGGGTGTTTGAGGGATATGTTTATCACTTGTATGGTGAATTGGTGGAAAAGCCATCCTGAAGGTTTTATCCTTCAAGAGAAAGGAGAAAGCAGAGCTTCTCATGCACAACAAGGACAGGAGAAATCACAGAAAGTCAGGGGTTGGAAGGGACCTCCAAAGATCATTGAGTCCAATTCCCCCCTGTCAGAGCAGGGTCACCTACAGGAGGTCACACAGGAACATGTCCAAGGTTGTTTGTGTTTTTTTAATGTCTCCAGAGAAGGAGACTCCAAACCTCCCTGGGCAGCCTGGGCCAGGGCTCCCTCACCCTCACAGTAAAAAAAATTCTCTTTGTGTTTCTATGGAACCTCCTCTGCTCAAGTTTGTATCCATTACCTCTTGTCCTATCATTGGACATCCCTGGGGAGAGCCTGGCACCTCCTCCTGGCTCTGTCCCTTTATGTATTTATGAACATTAATGAGGTTTCCCCTAATTCTCCTTTTCCAAGCTTCAGACCCCCAGCTCCCTCAGCTTTTCCTGGAAGGGATGTTCCACTCCCTCCATCACCTTGGTGGCTCTGTGCTGGACTCTTCCAAGCAGTTCCCTGTCCTTCTGGAACTGAGGAGCCCAGAACTGGACACAATATTCCAGATGTGACCAGGGAAGAGTAGAGAGGCAGGAAAACCTCTCTCAGCTTCCTCACCACCCCCCTTCCAATACTCCCCAGGTGCCATTGGCCTTCTTGGCCACCAGGACACATTTTTGGCTCATGGTCACCCTTCCATCCATCAGCACCCTCAGGTCCTTTCCCCTTTGCTGCTCTCCAACAGCTCAATCCCCACCCTGTACTGATTCCTGGGCTTGTTCCTACAAAGACTCTACACCGTGTTGTAATTCATTAATTTTTTTTCCTGCCCAGCTCTCTGGGCTTGTCTGGAGGCTGTGGTTCAATTAGAAGCCTCAGTGGAAGGTTTGTTTGTTGCTTTCCTGCTCATATTGATCATTTCTGCTCATTCTCTTGCTCAGATGGGGCTTTTTGAAGAATCATGCTTGTGAACCCAGTCAGGAAAGTACCTGGGACTGGGGAGGGAAATAAAGGGTTATTTTTCATCCATGTCCTGGTGGGTGGTTCTGCTCTGATCACCCACACAATGAAGAGAACAGCAGTCTGGGACCTAACGCAGGGACCAACTGGTTGTACTGGTCAGGAATGGCCAAAACTGGTGTTGTCACCCCAAAGTTGCCCTACATTGGAGCCATGACCTAGGAGGATCAAAGGAAAAATGATGGTATTTTGGAAACTCACTCTGTCCAACAAAAAATGAAAGTTTTCCTTGCCCCTTCTTCTCCTATTGATGTATCTGTAGAAGGACTTTTTGTTATCCTTAACAGAAGTAGAAACATTAAGTTCAAATTGTGCCTTCATCCCTCTAATTTCCTTTCTATATGACATTTATATTCCTAAACTACATTCCTAAGCTCTTCCTGAGTAGCCAACCTTTTTTTCCACGGTTTGGAAACTATGGAAAAACTTCCTTGCAGAGGGAATTCTTTCAAAGGGAACTCACTGTGTCCAAACCAGATTGTTTCTCCCATTTTCAGGCAACTCAAAGCCTGTCAGGAGCCAGATTGCCTTTCCCTGTGCACTGTCAATGGCTTGGTCTCTGAATTGTGGGTGCATCCTGAAAAAAAACAGCTCCTCTTTGTCATTCCAGCAATTCCAAAAGCTTGTCTGCACATTCCCATCACTATTCATCACTTCCTTGATTGGCATTTGGCTCAAGAACCATAGGAGGAAGTGAAGCTGTTGAAAATTGCAAGTCAAATTTACCCAGATTTGTCATTTTACTTATTCCCAGAGTGCAAGCACAATAACCTCAAAATGATGCAGCCTAAAGAGAAGAAAAAGGGAGAGGATAAAATCTGTCTGGTCACAGAAATGTTTGCTCAGGATGCAGGGGGGATAATCAGCTTTGCAAGTGTTGGGTTTTTTGTTTTGTTTTTTTTTTCTTTTTAAATCTTCAGTGATGGTGGAAAGGGTTGAGCCCTTGGGGTCTTTGTGCAGCCTCTGGTTGTTTGGGTTTTTTTTTGAGATTGATGGATTCAGCACTTTTATTTAAGTTTTAAGTTTATTTTAACTTTTAAGTTTGCAGATGCCACTAAGCTGGCTGGAGGTTTCCATCTGCCTGGGGGTTGGGAAGCTCTGCAGAGGGATCTGGACAGGCTTGATCCCTGAACCAAGGAGTTTCAACATGACCAAATATCCTGCATTTCAGCCACAAAAAACCCCAGCAGCACCACAGCCTTGGGAGATCTGCCAAGAAGAGAAGGATCTGGGGGTGCTGGTTGAGAGTTGGCTGAACATAATCCAAGAGTCTGTCCAGGTGGCCAAGAAGGCCACCAGCATCCTGGCTTGGCCACCAGCATCCTGGCTTGGCCACCAGCATCTTGGCTTGCATCATGAAGGATGTGACCAGCAGGAGCAGGGAGATGCTCTTAGCCCTGTACTAAGTTTTGGGGAGTACTGTGTGAAGTTTTGGGGGCCACAGGATGGGAAGGACATGGAGGTGCTGGAGAGGGTGCAGAGAAGGGCAACTGATGATGAGGGGTTTGGAGAACAGGTCTCTCAGGGTTTAACACTGCCCCAGCAATTAAACTGAATGCCAAATTCTGTCTATTAATGCCCCTCCCCTCCCTGATAAAGAAAGGAGAGAGAATAAGGGAGAGAGACTGATGGGTTGGGAACTAAACTACACAGCTTGAATGGAACAGGAATGAGAAATAGGAAAAATGACTAAATCTATACAAATCTACAGGAAAATGGATCCCAGGTTCCTCCCCCCTTTCCCCCAAGAACTCTCCCATCCCCACTGAGGCTGCAGGGCAGCCCTGGGAAAGTCCAGGCTGGAATCCTGGGCTCAGGAGCAGTTGGGAGCTGGAGGCAGGAACACACAGATTCAGGCTGGGATGGATCAGGAGCAGAGGCAGAGGAAGGGATGGAATCCTCCCAGGATGCTGAAGCAAAGAGGGAGAGGGGAAGAAGGGGAAGCAGGAAGGGCTTTGAGCCTGGGGATCCCTCCAATTTCTCCTGAGGATGAGGTGGATGGGATGGAATCCTCTGTTTGGTCAATTCTGGTCATTTCTCTTGTCTGTTCCTCCCCACAGGAGGGTTTCAGGTGGGACCTCTTGACTCCTTTTCTCCTTTTGGAGGGCAAAATGTTCCTCAGAGCTGAGCAGTGTCCTTGGCTCTGCAGCCCATTCTCCAGCAGTAACTATAACCATGGAGTGGGCTCAGTCCCAGCAGCAGCCACTGCCTGAGAAACTTGCTGTGAATTTCAGCAAGTGCAGCTCCTGACAAGAGACTGAGCTGAAAGCAAAAGCACAAGACAGAAAATCCCCTTTCTCCTGGCCCAAACCAGGACAAGGTCTTAGGAAGAGAGGCTGAAGGAGCTGGGGTTCTTCATCCTGGAGAAGAGGATGCTGAGGGATCATTTCTCTCTTATTCTCTCCCTTATTTCTCTCTACAACCACTTGAAAGGAGGTTGTGGTGAGGTGGGGGTTGGCCTCTTGTCCCTTGTGACTGGTGATGGGACAAGAGGCAATGGGTTCAAGTTGTCCCAGGGGAGGTTCAGATTGGATATCAGGACAAATTTCTTCACTGGAAGAGTGGTGAAGCATTGGAAGAGGTTGCCCAGGGAGGTGGTGGAGTTGCCATCCCTGGGGGTATTCAGAAAAGGAGTAGATGTGGGGCTTTGGGAGATAATTTAGTGGTTAAGGTGGTGTAGGACTGATGGGTGGGCTTGATGATCTTGAAGGTCCTTTCTAATTATGATCATTCTTTGATTCTATGATTCATTCCTAGCTTTGCCTTTGCATTTAACCTTTGTTTCTTGGCACAGGAAGGTTCTGGGATGCCCTTCTGGTTCTTTCTCTGATTTCTGAACTATCAGCAGGGGGGAACACCAGAGAACCCATGGATGCAAAGTTGGGTGCTGCTGGTTGAGCATAACCCAGAAGTGTGAATTCCTGGCCAGGCTAAATCTGATGGCCAAGCTCAGTCTGATGCTACAGTGCCAACATTTGGGTCCCAATATGCATTTTATTCCAATTTGATCCTTTTATTCTCCATTATTTGAGGTATTCTGTAGCAGAAGTGTTAGAATGGAAAATCTGTTAGGTCAATCTACTGGGAAAAGCTCCTTTTTTTTTAGCCCAGGCATTAGGACAAAGATCTTTTCTCACTATCTTTTTGCACAGAGCAATGTGTATTAAGCCTCAGCTCCTCAGAGTGCCTTGTGAATGCTCCTGTAGCATTAATTTAAATGATAATAATTGATTTGGGCCAATTTTAGCCATTGATGGCAAGCGACATGGCTTATAAACTTCCTCAAGAATCTGCATGGCTGAATAGACCTCTCCTGAAAGCTTCAAAATAAAATTAATTGCTTGTCCAGTTCTTTCTCATCTTCCTTCCATTTAAGCAGGCATTTTGCAGCCTTCTTTCTGCTACAAAGGAAATATGATTTCATTGCTGCTGTTGCTTTTTCTCTGGTGATGAATGGGGAATGATTCTGCTGCATCACTGCCTGAGCACTGCAGAGTGAGAGGGGTTCAGGGGGTACTTTGGTTCTTAGGGTGTGATGGGAGACCTGGGAGAGCTCATTTCATCCTCACTTGAAGCATCTGAGATACTTCACACCTTGATCAAGGAAGAATGGGTTGAAGGGAGAAGAGAGGAAGTTCCAGCTCAGCATGAGCAGGAGAAACTTGTTGAGGGTGAGGCTGAGGGAGCCCTGGCCCAGGCTGCCCAGAGAGGTTGTGGAGTCTCCTTCTCTGGAGCCTTTCCAAACCCCCCTGGATGTGTTCCTGTGTGGGCTGCCCTGGGGGATCCTCCTGGGGCAGGGGGGATCTCCAAAAGTCCCTTCCAACCCCAAATATTCATAACCACCCATGATCTCCAACCCCACTCCTCAACAAGCAGGGACAGACCTAAACCCCTCTCCTAAAGGAAGGTTTAAGCCTGATGAGCCATGGAAACATGTTCTTTTGGGACATAAAACAAGTTCTTGAACTGCCTCAGCATCATCCCTTCATGAAAGCTGCTAAATCCTATTTATCCTGAAAATTCACCACCAGGTTTTGTACGGTGACCGGAAGAGATTTCACTGCACACTTTCCTTCCCCTTCCCTCTCCCCAGGTTTCCTGTTACTCATTTGCTTAATTAAAAAGAAGAATCCAAAGATGATGGCTTTGCAAAATCAAAATTAAAAGCCCTCACGCATAGCTGTGTTGACAGTGATTGATTTTGTTGTCTTAACCTGACACCATCTCTTCTGTGAATTGATGTCAAAAGGCAGAGTAAGGCAGCAGCAGAATCTCCCCATTAATATTCTGGTGGGGTTGGCCAGACACAGGGACCTGATTGAGCATATTATAGTAGCTCAGTACTTGGCAAAGGGAGAAAGGAAAAAAAAAAATAAAAAAATCCAGGCCTCTGCTGGTATAATTACTTTTTTGAAAGCTCTGAAGGA
Source organism: Heliangelus exortis (assembly GCF_036169615.1). Lineage (NCBI taxonomy): Eukaryota > Metazoa > Chordata > Aves > Apodiformes > Trochilidae > Heliangelus > Heliangelus exortis. The sequence goes on from NC_092422.1 coordinate 195,991,843, forward strand.
GATTTGGCAGTGGGGTGAGTGTGAAATCTGCTGCCCTTATCGCTTTATAAAGGTTACCCTGAGGTTCAGTACTGAATCAGAGACTTTGGGGATGATACCCAAAGATGCAGCTTTTCCAGCTTTGCCTTGGATGAGGAAAAGCAATGTAAAAAATGTTCCTGATCTGCTCAAGTTACAGCAACAATTTGTAGAACCACAGAATGGTTTGGGTTGGAAGGGACCTTAAAGATCATCTGGTTCTGACCCCTCTGCCGTGGTCAGGGACACCTCCCACCAGCCCAGGGGGCTCCAAGCCCCATCCAACCTGGGCTCAAACACCTCCAGGGATGGGGCAGCCACAGCTTCTGGGGGCAACCTGGGCAACCAGGGGCTCAGCACCCTCATCCCAAAAAATTTCTCCCCAAGATCTCCTCTCCATCTCCCCTTTTGCAGCTGGAAACCCTTCCCCCTCATCCCATCCCCCCAGACCTTTGTCCAAAGTCCCTCCCCAGTTTTCCTGGAGCCCCTTCAGGCACTGGAAGGTGCTCCAAGATCTTCCCAGAGACTTCTTTTTCTTTTTTTTCTCTTTTTCTCTCTGTCTCTCTTTCTCCATCTCCCCTCTTCCAGTTTAAAGCCATTCTTCCTCATCTCATCCCTCCAGGCCCTTGTCCCAAGTCCCTCCCCAGCTTTCCTGGAGCCCCTTCAGGCACTGGAAGGTGCTCTAAGGTCTCCCCATGGGATCCTTCTCTTCTCCAGCCTCAACACCCCCAACTCTCTCAGCCTGGAGGAAGATGCAGAGCTAAAGGAGCTGCTGATGCTCAGTGGGTCAGGAATGGTCCTGTGAGGGTCTTGAGGGCAATGAACTCAGGAGGTTGGTACCAAGCTCCAAGGGCTGGCCACATTTTGAATAATTCCAACAATTTCCAAAAGGTTGAACGTGCTGCAAACATCCCATATTGTCAATAAACACTCTGGGCAAGGCCAGAAAGCAGAATTTGGGATGAGCTGGGGCTGTTGGCATCAGACCATCAAATCCTTCTCTTGGTGCAAAGGCAGAGCTGGGATGGCAGGAGCATGGAGTTCAGATCCTACCTTGGGGCAGGTTGGTCTTCCCTTTTTCCACCTTTCCCTTTTCCCTTTCCCACCCTTTTCCTCCTTTTCCTTGTCTCTGGGCAGCCAGGAGACACTGGTTTAGTTTTTCCTCCAAACCCAACATCTCAGATTATTTCATCTGCTCTCTGCTGGGCATTTTTTGTAGTGCTGGATTTCAGTCTTTCCATTATTTTTATTCTCTTTTGCTGTCTTAGTGAGGTTTTTTTGTTGGTTTTTTTTTTAAGCCTTGGTGTTTTATGGAAGGCTTTACTCTTTCTTTACCTCTCAGCTCTTATTCACAGGTTTGGAGTTTTTTGCCTGACTTTATTCTTTCTTTACCTCTCAGCTCTTATTCACAGGTTTGGGGTTTTTTGCCTGGCTTTACTCTTTCTTTACCTCTCAGCTCTTATTCACAGGTTTGGGGTTTTTTTCCTGGCTTTACTCTTTCTTTACCTCTCAGCTCTCATTCACAGGTTTGGTTTTTTTTACTTGTCTTTCCTTGTTTCTTTCTCTCTCAAGAATTAAGGATCCCCCTCTCCAGTTTCTCAGGCTCTATTCATTGTACTCACAGTCATTTTAAAGGGTAATTTGGGAAGATTGGCAGCAGCCTGTAGACTTCTTTTCCCCTCCACTGGGACTGTGAATCTGAGCATGCCATAGCTGTGAGTTGTTTCCATTTGATGTCAGTCTGTGTCTTTCTGTAAAATGGGTTTCTAGATCATTTTTTGTGGGTCCTAAGGGAAAATGGGCTTCATCGTGAGCACAACTGATAGTAAATCCTCTTGCTTTTGGGAGTCTTATCTGAGAGGTGTGAAATTTAGTGATCTGGATCTTCACAGGACATCCTCATATTCAAGAAGCTTCCTTCTTGCCCCTGTGCTCAGCTCTGGGGAGGCCACAGCTTGAGTCCTGTGTCCAGTTCTGGGCCCCTGAGCTCAGGAAGGAGATTGAGGTGCTGGAGCAGGTCCAAAGGAGGCAACTGGGCTGGTGAAGGGATCCAGCACAGATCCTCTGAGGAGAGGCTGAGGGAGCTGGGGGTGTTGAGGCTGGAGAAGAGGAGGCTCAGGGGAGACCTCATCACTCTCTCCAACTCCCTGAAAGGAGGTTGGAGCCAGGGGGGGGTTGGGCTCTTTTCCCAGGCAACTCTCAGCAAGACAAGAGGGCACAAGAGGTCTCAAGTTGTGCCAGGGGAGGTTTAGGTTGGACATGAGAAAGAATTTCTTTCTGGAGAGGGTGATCAGAGATTGGAATGGGCTGCCCAGGGAAGGGGTGGATTCTCCATCCCTGGAGATATTTCCAAAGAGCCTGGATGTGGCACTCAGTGCCATGGGCTGGGAACTGCAGTGGGAGTGGATCAAGGGTTGGACTTGATGAGCTCTGAGGTCCCTTCCAACCCAGCCAGTTCTAGGATTCTATGATTCTACCTTTAGCTTGTCCTGAGAAGTCAAAAAAGTTTTGGACAATATGAGCTGGATTTGGGGTTTTGCAAATATTCCGGACCTGAATCCAGGAAGAATTTTGCAGCTTCAGCTTCTTTCACCAGAGAGGGTAGTAATAGCACAAGGGATGATGGTTTTAAGCTGAAAAAGGGGAGATTTAGGTTAGATATTAGGGAAAAAATTCTTCAACATGAGGGTAGTAAGATACTGGAATAGGTTGGCTAGGGATCCATGCCCCATCCCTGGAAGTGGTGAAGGCCAGGTTGGATGAAGCCTTGTGCAGCCTGGTCTAGTGGAAGTGCAAGGGGGTTGGGTTGGATCTAAATGATCTTTAAGGTCCCTTCCAACCCAACCCATTGTATGATTCTGTGATTAATCCTAAAAATTTCATTGTCTGTTGAAATCAATGCAGCCATACCCACCTCTTCTCTTCCAATGTCCTTTTTTTTCCCTTTTTTTGGTGTGTGGGGGTAATGTGTGCACCCCTAAACTGGGTAGCAGGGATGGAGAGGGGAAATGCCAAGTGAAAACCACAAAGATTCAGCTTCTCCCCAAAGATTTAATAGCAGCTCCTGCTTTAAGAAGATCCCAGATTGCTAAATCACATCTTTAAAGCCACACAATGTACTCCGAGGCTCTTCCTCGTCTGCTGTGATGAATTGTCTGAGAGAAATTTAACAAGACCAGAATATTCAAATAAATTTGAAGTGAGGAGATGGCGTGTGATGTGGCAGCTTCAAAACTGTCAATTAGTGGTGGCTGCTTTTCTGACAGTGCTGTGACCTCTCAGCAGAGATTTTGGGAGCTGCCGGGAAGCGCCGGTCGCTCCCGTCCCCTCCTAGGGGTGCAGAAATTGTTGTGGAGGTTTTGCAAATCCCCAGTGAACCTGGAATCTGGGTCTTTTTTAGGATGGGCTGGATTTTTCAGTCCTTTAAAGCCTCTTTGCTTGGCAAGGGTGAATTTCTATCCATCCAGGCTCCTTGGCAGGAGCTTTTCATCAGGGCTGCGATGCGCTGCGAAAAAATGTCCTCATGTGCTGAATTTTTAAAACACCTTCAGGTGCTGAATCTTTGAAAGAAATGAAATGGCATCTTCTGTGGGAAGATGGCTGGGCTGGGGTTTATTGTTCTTCTGGCAGCAAATCATTTCAGAGGGTTTCCCTTGGCAGAAAAAAGCCCACGTGGGTGATTTGTTTTGGTGCTTGCGCCCATTTTTTATGATTCTTGAATAAATTCTGGTGCCAGCTGAAGGAACAAACCACCTTTTTTTTTTTTTTTTTTTGACTCTTTCCTTTATAAATAAGAACATAATGGGAATGTCTTGGAATTAATCAAGGGGAAACCTGTCTGCCAGGGTAGTTTCTCTATTTACAATTTTTCAGCACAGTCTCCAGTCTGACTCTATGGCAGGTATGAAAAAAATGGGTTATAGAAATTTCTATATGACATAAAGACATCCAAAAAATCCACTGACCCAAAAGCAGCTGCAAAGGTGCAATAAAATTGATGCAAATGCCATCATTACAATCCTTCCATTAGAATGTGCATCATGTTTTGAGACTGTGTATAGAATATTCTATATGTATTTTAAGTGCTTTATGTTAGGTACCATATGGTGGTACCTGGGGGTAACTTTTTACCCAGTAATTGTTTTCATGAGCATTTTTCAACTTAATGGGGCTTTGGCACAACAGTGTGATAAAGCAGCAATCCTTGTTTTGCCAGCTCTTCCTTGAGCATTTGTGGTTTTTTCCTGTTCACACTTTGATATTTTTAGGGTATTTTTCTCTACAGCCTCAGCTCTGCCTGTAGCTGGGGTTGAAGTTCCTTTTGTTGATTCTCCTCTGCAAGCATCCAGTGCTGAGCAGAAAGCAGCTCTCTGAGGTCTGGAGGCTGTGAGAAGGGACAGGGTATTCAACATGAGCCAGCAGGGAGCTCCTGGAGCTCAGAAATCCGACCCTGTCCTGGGATGCATCCAGAGGAGCAGGGCCAGCAGATCAGGAGAGGGGATTCCCAGCCTCTGCTCTGCTCTTGGGAGACCCCCAGCTCCAATCCTGCCTCCAGGTCTGGTGTCCCCAGCAGAAGAAGGACATGGATCTGTTGGGATGAGTCCAGAGGAGGCCACAAAGATGATCCAGGGGCTGGAGCAGCTCTGCCATGAGGAGAGGCTGAGGAGCTGGGAGTGTTGAGACTCCAGGGGGACCTTAGAGCTGCCCCCCAATCCCTGAAGGGAACCTCCAGGAAGGCTGCAGAGGGACTTTTCAGAAGAGTGTCCAGTGCTAGGAGAAGGGGAAATGGTTTGAAAGTGCAGGAGAAGAGGTTCAGCCTGGAGCTTAGGAAGAAGTTCTTCAGGAGGAGGGTGCTGAGACTCTGGAACAGATTGCCCAGAGAAGTTGTGGCTGCCCCCTCCCTGGAGGTGTTCAAGGCCAGGTTGGATGAGGCTTGGAGCAACCTGGGCTGGGTGAGAGGTGTCCCTGGGCATGGAGCTTGGAGGAGATGAGCTCTGAGCTCTCTTGCAACCCAAACCATTCAATGATTCTGTGTTCCTGGGGGGCTTCCAGGGGCATCCCCTCCTCCTGTAGCCCCGTGCACCCTCCCAGTGATCTTTTTCCTTATCTTTAGTTGCTGAAGGGATAACTGACTCTAATTTCTTGGCAGAGGAAAGGGAGAGGGAGCAGTCAGAGAACATAAAACTTCTGCCAAGGGTACATCAGAGCCCTCCTTCCCCATTCTGCTGTATCAATGTGGACACTTGGCTGCTTTTCAGCCCTGTTCTGGCATGGTCAGAGTGCCTTAAACATAGCACTGGGCATCTTGATTTATCACACAGGCTCCTTCATGTGCAAATTTCCCAACCTCTCCTGTATCTGCTGAAGTGCAGATGAGGAGAAACCTCACAGATTCTCATCAGCCCCTCTGTTTCCAGGCAGTTTTGCTCAATAGGCTGATTAATTTTATTACCAGCTCATCCCTTAAAAGCATCAGCAGTGCTCTTGGTCCCTGGAGGAGAGGAAGGAGGAGCCAATCTGCCTGCAGGAGACTTTTTTGGGGGAAGGAGGGCAGTGGCCTCTCCCCATCCCTGTTGGTACCACGCCAAGGATGCTCTGTGCACCCTACAGAGCATCCATGAGATCTAAACCTGGTGCCTTGCTGGGTTTGGGAAGTCAGAACATCAAGTACAGAAATGAAGATGGTTTAACAAAGGGAAACAAAAAGAAGCTCTTAGTTAAACCCAGGATTAAGCACCTGCAGTCTGGCAAAGTGGAGGCTGAGGAGTGAGCCCTGTGGTGGTGCAGACAAATCCCACGGGAATGGAGTCCAGTGGGTGAGGAAGATGTGGGACACCAGGAATGAAGAGGGAGCTCCCAGCAAGGTGGCCAGTGAAGAAAGGCACTTGAATTTGCTTTTTTTGCATTGGAGATGATGTGCAGTGTTCATTTCTGTCTTGAGAGTGGGTGTGTGCACAGCTGAGTTAAACACATCACAGCTCCGTAATACCCTGTTATCAACCAGTTGGTTATGGTTCAGTTGGGGTTCCTCAAGAAAAAAATATTCTTTTTCTATGGCATTTGGTATTGGAAAACATGTTAAAATTCACCAGCCACCAACCAGTTGGTTATGAGTTGGGTTTGTTTTTCACTTTCTCCATAATATCATCTCCATAATTTTCCATCTCACCAAAAGTTGCAGCATCTTTTATTCTTCTTTGGCAAAGTTCAAATCAACATTGTGGGTAAGATGGGATGGGATTTGGGTTTTCAAAGCCATCCTAATTCAAAGCAAGGGGACCCACTGAACCCTCAGAAAGCTGTAAATGAAATGCAGAAGGTTGCAGTTCACTTTGTATGTGCTGGCTCTGTCTTAATAGCCACTGACAGATCCAAATGTGACAAGTTTTGACTGAGAAACTGTATGGGAATCAGAGGTCTGAAGCTGCTATTTTAATGCAGGTATTCACCAGAACAGAGTCAACATTGGTGTTCAGTTGATTTGGGTTTTTAGAGCCTTCCCCTTCAATTTTTAGCCTTGCAGATTTAATAAAGACCAAGAAATGGATGGTGTGAATATTGTCTCAGGCAGATCACTGCTGAAAATTGGCTCCAGGGAGAGCAGGTTTAAATTAAAATGCCAGGAATCCACCAGAAATCTTCCAAGTTATCTTCTAAAAAGGAGTTACCTTGCTGAAGGTTGTCTCTGATAGAGGCATCAGTTTGTGCCAAAGAGTTAACTGGGGGTTTCTGCAGTCAAAGGAAGTGGATTAAAGAAAACAATTAAATATCTTTGCTGCTCTTTTATGCAACCTTCTGCTGGTTTAGAGTGAGTGGCAGGATCACATTCATCCCCACAGTATTTTAGAGCAGAGCTTCCCATAGAAAACCTGATTTGTATTCCTCCTGAGAGCAAAAAGAGGAAATACACCATGCTTTGTATTTTAGAGATTTTTCTCAGCCTGACTGAAAGCACTGTATTATTCATGTACAATCTCTCCATCCCCAGCAGTGCCAAAAAAACCCTCTCTCCTTGCCTGTGGGAAGGCAGAAGAGTTGTCCCTGGGATAAAGCTGAATTTGTAATCTCAGTTGTGAGCAGTGTGTGGCAGTGACTCCTCATTTAACAGCCAATTGTGGTTCCTCAAAAAAAAAAAAAAAAAAAATCCTATTTCTATGGCATTTGGTATTGGAAGCCATGGTAACAAAGGTTGAAATTGGAATTGGCTTTGGAATGGCCCAGGTGGAGTCACCATCCCTGGAGGGATTTAGAAGGCATTGGGACCTGGTCCTTAAGGACATGGTTTAGGACATGATTATGGTGTTGGTCAAAGGTTGGACTGGATGAGCTTGGAGGTCTCTTCCAACCTAAATGTTCTGGGATTCTGTGAAATTCACCAAATGTTTCATTTCTTATTTATATGGGTGTCCTGGTTTGGGCCAGGAGAAAGGGGATTTTCTGCCTTGTGCTTTTGCTTTCAGCTCAGTCTCTTGTCAGGAGCTGCACTTGCTGAAATTCACAGCAAGTTTCTCAGGCAGTGGCTGCTGCTGGGACTGAGCCCACTCCATGGTTATAGTTACTGCTGGAGAATGGGCTGCAGAGCCAAGGACACTGCTCAGCTCTGAGGAACATTTTGCCCTCCAAAAGGAGAAAAGGAGTCAAGAGGTCCCACCTGAAACCCTTCTGTGGGGAGGAACAGACAAGAGAAATGACCAGAATTGACCAAACAGACAATTCCATCCCATCCACCTCATCCTCAGGAGAAATTGGAGGGATCCCCAGGCTCAAAGCCCTTCCTGCTTCCCCTTCTTCCCCTCTCCCTCTTTGCTTCAGCATCCTGGGAGGATTCCATCCCTTCCTCTGCCTCTGCCTCTGCTCCTGATCCATCCCAGCCTGAATCTGTGTGTTCCTGCCTCCAGCTCCCAACTGCTCCTGAGCCCAGGATTCCAGCCTGGACTTTCCCAGGGCTGCCCTGCAGCCTCAGTGGGGATGGGAGAGTTCTTGGGGGAAAGGGGGGAGGAACCTGGGATCAATTTTCCTGTAGATTTGTATAGATTTAGTCATTTTTCCTATTTCTCATTCCTGTTCCATTCAAGCTGTGTAGTTGAGTTCCCAACCCATCAGTCTCTCTCCCTTATTCTCTCTCCTTTCTTTATCAGGGAGGAGAGAGATTAATAGACAGAATTTGGCATTCAGTTTCATTGCCAGGGCAGTGTTAAACCCAGACAGTGGGGGATTATCAGAGAACCTTTTGGGTCGGAAAAGATCTTCAAGATCACTGTGTGGTTTTAAAGTGACAGGTTGAAACCACTGTGTGGTTTTAAACTCAAAAGGAGAGATTTGGACAAGATAGAAGGAAGACATTTTTTACCATGAAGGTGGTGAGACACTGGCAGAGGTTTTCCAGGCAACTGGGAGATTCCTCATCCCTGGAAGCATTCAAGGTCAGGTTGGATGAGGCTCTGAGCAGCAGCATCGAGTTGAAGATATCCCTGCCCACTGCAGGGGGGTTGGACAAGGTGACCTTCACAAGTCTCTCCCAACCCAAATCAGTCCATGATTCCATGATTTTGTTTGTCCAACCACAAACTGAACACTGCCAAGACTGATGCAATTGTCAGGGGGATCTGAGAGTCCAGGAGCAGTTTGGTTGGAGCGGAGAAATGAGATTTTTCTTCCCCACAGAAATGGATGAGGATACCTGAGGGTTTGTAGGTCAGGAGAGGTAAATGAGGTGTTTCATCTTTGCTGTAGAAGTCAGTAATGTATTTTACTTGAAAGAATGATTGTGCTCTACCAAAAAAACCCAAAAAACCCAAAAAACCCACAAACCAACACAGGTCTATCCCAGCAGTGATGTTCAACCTTGTGTTCACCTTCAAATGCCCATTTGGACTTTGGATGAGTCTCTCACTCTCCAAAGCTTTTGAGCCTCCCAAGAGTAAGAAATACCCACTTGGGTATTTCCCAATAACTTGGGGAGGCTTCAGAGCTTCCCTGAAGTTCAGAAAGGACATACAATATTTCCAGTAGCCAGAGAAGACCAGAATTAACCCCACCCCATGGAGAGGAAGAACAGCTGAGTTCCCACTGCCAAAGCCCTCTGGAGCTGGAAATCTTCCTCTGTCTCAGCCCTCAGACACAACCAGCAGATAAGGATCCCTCCCAAGCCATGGGATGGGAGATACATCCTAAGGCACTGGATAATTTTTTTATTATCAAGCAGAAAAAAATCCTCAAAGAGATTTCTTAAATGAAGGCTATTTTTGGTTGGTTTTTTTTTTTTTTTTTCTTTTAAAAACTTCAAGCGAGCAATTTAAAACCATTTCAGGGTTGGTCTTTTTAGGGTTGGTTTTTTTTTTTTTTTTTTTTTTTTTTTGATTTGTTTTTTCTTTCCTCAAGTGACAGCGGAGTCGTGCAAATCTAGGGAGATGCTGGCAATAAAAGTGCTTGGATAGTGGATAAAATGCCACTGATGGGATTAGTTTGCTGAAGCTCTTGCAGCTATTATGCTCAGCAGCATGATTCCTCATTGTAAGTTCATAAAAGAGCTAATGACAGGAAGGGGAGATTTGCAAAGTTGAATGGAAGTGGAATGCAAATTCCTAACAAAAAGAGCAACTGAGGATGGGAAGAGTCTGCTGAGGACCATGGGGAATGTGGCATCACTTAAAGGCTTTCAGTGAAATGCACTTGGGTTCAGCAGGAGCTGCTGGAATTAGATGTAGGAACAAAGTCCTGATCTTCTCCATCCTAATGGTAACATAAAAAGTTGGAGGAAGGGCCCTTGACCTGCAAAAAGAGAGGTTTTGCCATGCAAATAGTTCTGGGAAATAAGCAAACGAGCTCTTCCTGGAGAGAAGGGTGGGGAAAAAGAAATGTGGATGCAGAAGCTGGGACACAGAGAATTAGAGAATGTCAGGGGTGGGAAGGGAGGTGGTGGAGTTGCCATCCCTGGGGGTATTCAGAAAATGAGTAGATGTGGGGCTTTGGGGGATGATTTAGTGGTGAAGGTGGTGTAGGACTGATGGTTGGACTTGGAGATCCTGAAGATCCTTTCCAACCATGGTGATGTTCTGGTTCTGAAGCTGTCAGGGCATTCAGCTCAGGATAAGTTTCTTTTGTTAAAAGTTACTACAGAGTTTTAAATGATGCCTCTTACAGTATTTTACAATAAAAACTTCCCTATAAAATTAGATAGGAGCAGGCACCAAGGAGTACAAACAAATGTTTTTGCTCCTGGAATTGCCCTAAATTGGTTGTGGTGGCCACCTCAAGGGAGTTTGCCTGGAGGATGGGGGACAGGAAAGCCAGGACAGACCCCACCCCAACATAGATCCCCTCTGTCTGAGTCCAGTGTGGATTTTCTCCATGTGCTGATCCTCAGCTAAGCTTCAAGTGAAAGGGATGGAATCATAGAATTATAGAATTATAGAGAATTTGAGGTGGGAAGGGAGGTCTGGAGATGCCCCAGTGCAACCCCCCTGCCCCAGCAGGATCCCCCAGGGCAGCCCACACAGGAACACATCCAGGGGGGTTTGGAAAGGCTCCAGAGAAGGAGACTCCACAACCTCTCTGGGCAGCCTGGGCCAGGGCTCCCTCAGCCTCACCCTCAAGTTTCTCCAAGGCCTCTATCACCTCATAGTTAAATTTCTCCTCCTGTTGAGGTGGAACTTCCTCTGTTCTACCTTCAACCCGTTCTTGTTACACATTCATGTTACACAAAATCTGGTACAGCTGCCTTCCTCCCTCTGCAATGGGTTTAAAATATGGCCAAATCTCAAGATGTTGGTTTAACTCTGACCACAACCAGCCCTTCCCTGATGTTAAGAACATCACCAGATATTCCAGAAGCACTTGAAGCAAAAGCTTCTGGGCAGGACTTACTTATCTTGCACATGAAGGGTACAAAAAATGAGATGTGGAAGGAAACACCAGGACACAATACTGATTTCCCCAAGTATGGTGTGAACCATGCCCTTCACACAAAATCTTCCCCCCAAAAAAACAGGAATATAGAATGTTTGGGGTGGGAAGGGACCTCTGGAGATCCCCCAGTGCAACCCCCCTGCCCCAGCAGGATCCCCCAGGGCAGCCCACACAGGAACACATCCAGGGGGATTTGGAAAGGCTCCAGAGAAGGAGACTCCACAACCTCTCTGGGCAGCCTGGGCCAGGGCTCCCTCAGCCTCACCCTCAACAAGTTTCTCCTGCTCATGCTGAGCTGGAACTTCCTCTCTTCTCCCTTCAACCCATTCTTCCTTGGCCTCTCCCTGGGCACCCCCAAAAAGAGATTGGCCCCTTCCTCTTGCCCCCCACCCCTCAGCTCTTGATGGACATTCAGCAGATCCCCTCTCAGCCTTCTCTTCTCCAGCCTCAACAGCCCCAGGCCTCTCACTCTTTCTTCCCAGCAGAGATTCTTCAAAGAACACATTGGAAGAACTTCTGCTGCTCTTTTAGGGTAAAAAAATTTGTCTTTGCCCTGTTTTTTTACCAGCTGCTATTGGGCTCCAAGTCATTTTTTTGCCACCTTGCCATGAGAATCCAGCAGCTTCTGCAGGAGATTTCTGCTCATAAATATATGGGGAAAAAAAAAGATTTAGGGATTGGAAGAGCTGATTCACAAAGTACAATTAAAAGTACAACATGAGCTTTATTTACCCCCTGGGAGACACTTGGATGTCTCAGCAAGGTGGTGATGCTGGGTGGGGGGAAAGGTGTGGGAGTTTCTCAGGGTGAAGTTTGGGTGAACAAGGTGAAATTCAGAGGTTGTGAATGCAGGGTGAAGGAGAGAAAAAAACCACAGAGGTGTCATAAACTGCAGAGTTTTCACTGTACCAAGACTTCAAAAACCTCTACCAGACAACGTTCTTGAGATGGTTAGAATCATAGAATCCTAGAACTGGCTGGGTTGGAAGGGACCTCAGAGCTCATCAAGTCCAACCCTTGATCCACTCCCACTGCAGTTCCCAGCCCATGGCACTGAGTGCCACATCCAGGCTCTTTGGAAATATCTCCAGGGATGGAGAATCCACCCCTTCCCTGGGCAGCCCATTCCAATGGCTGAGCACCCCTCTCCAGAAAGAAATTCTTTCTAATGTCCAACCTAAACCTCCCCTGGCACAACTTGAGACCTCTTGTGCCCTCTTGTCTTGCTGAGAGTTGCCTGGGAAAAGAGCCCAACCCCCCCCTGGCTCCAACCTCCTTTCAGGGAGTTGGAGAGAGTGATGAGGTCTCCCCTGAGCCTCCTCTTCTCCAGCCTCAACACCCCCAGCTCCCTCAGCCTCTCCTCAGAGGATCTGTGCTGGATCCCTTCCCCAGCCCAGTTGCCTCCTTTGGACCTGCTCCAGCACCTCAATCTCCTTCCTGAGCTGAGGGGCCCAGAACTGGACACAGGACTCAAGCTGTGGCCTCCCCAGAGCTGAGCACAGGGGCAGAATCCCTTCCCTGGACCTGCTGGCCACGCTGTTCCTGAGCCAGCCCAGGATGCCATTGGCCTTCTTGGCCACCTGGGCACACTGCTGGCTCCTCTTCAGCTTCCTGGCAATCCAGACTCCCAGCTCCCTTTCTGCCACTCTGTGCCCAGCCTGGAGCTCCCCATGGGGTTGTTGTGGCCAAAGTGCAGGACCCGGCACTTGGAATGTTGAACCTCATCCCATTGGAATCAGCCCAACTCTCCAGTCTGTCCAGGGCCCTCTGTTCTGGTTGGAACAGTTGGTTCTGCATTGGTTGCTTTGACCTTCTTCATGGTGTCATTGGTGTCTCCCCTTGGGGTATTTTCTTGGTGTGCATTTCCTTGGTGGATTTCTGTGCTGTATTTCTCACTGTGGCTCTGGTTTGCATTCCAGGGCTGCTTTTGGCAAAGAATCAGAAGTTCTGATTGGCAACCTGGGAGATAAACTCATCCCTCAGCAGGAGATCATGCGGGATGTCAGCGACCTCAAGTCCTTGGCCAACATGCATGAGAGCCTGGAGTGGTTAGCAGGTCGGACCAAGGCAGCCTTCTCCAGCCTCTCAGCCACCCAGAGTAAGTAGAAACCTTGCTCTTGGAAACAGTCACCAAGATAAAAATGGAATTTTAGCAGGAGGGCATCTCTCAAAGCAGGTTTATGTCAGAGGGAGGTGGTTCCATCTCTTCCTTCCTGGTGAAAATTGTGGTGGGACATCCACTCAAACTGGTGGGCACCACGTGGGGTGCTCAAGCATCATTTCTGCAGGGTTGGTTGAGCTTCTCAGCAGTCCCCAGGCAGGAGAGGACATCAATGCTCAGATAGGTTTCATTTTCTTCAAAGTGTGGTGAGATTGCTGAATGTTTAAAAATATTTCCTTGGAAATCCAGGAGGGAACTGACAGATTCCATGAGGATTCCATGGCACTGGGGCACTGATCTTCAGCCTCAAAGGTGGATACCAACTCAAGATCAGGGAACCTGGAGACACTCCTGGCTCTCATGGGTTGCCCATGGTGCCTTTGTGAGAGCATTTTAGTTCTCTGTGCTTCAGCTTTTATTCCTTCCCCAAGGAAATAGGGATTTTTTTTTTTTTTTCTTCTTTCTGGGAAGTGATCTGATCAGTGCTACTTCTGTTCTTGTTGCTCTCATGAGTGTTATCTGCTTGGGGGTCACATTCAGAGGAGGGTTGTGTCCCAGAAAAGGGCTCCACTTTCCATGCTTATTGGAACACTAAGAGAATAACAGAGATGTTTTTCCACTGGGATGACCTTTAAAGGTCCCTTCCAACCCAAACCATTCCATGGTATTTTGATGGCCTCTCCCTGGAACTGTTGAAGCCAACTTGGATGGGGTTTGGAGCACCCTGGGCTGGTGGGAGGTGTCCTTAATCATGGAAGGGGGTTGGAACTGGATGAGCTTTAAGGTCCCTTCCAACCCAAACCATTCCATGATGATTCTGTGGTCAACTTGCAAGGAGTCACCCATAGGTCTGCTGACATCAGGCTAAGCTGGTCCTAGGAGCTGAGGTTTGAGACATTCCCAGTAGCTGCTCTGTGTCCCAGGCATTTTTTAGAGCACTCTGTATTGCCCTAAATCCTTGCAATAAAATGCTGTGTGTTTTACAGATATTGAACATCTTCCATAGTCTGGGGGTTATATGTATTAAATGCAGCTGCCTCAGGTGAGGAAGGAAGCACCTACACTGTGGTGTAGACTGGGAGCAGAGAAAAAGGAAAATATTGCATTAAAAAATCCCCACAGGTTGGTGGGGTTGTCCCCAGCACACTTGGGGACATTGTGAGGACATGGGGATGGAGGAAAAATGAAAATTGTCTTTTGTTGCCAAGATTCATGCAATGTTAATTGGGAGGAGGAAAAATGACATCAAGCATCTCCCATAGTCTGGGGGTTATATGTATTAAGTGCAGCTTCCTCAGGTGAGGAAGGAAAAACCTACACTATGGTGTAGACCAGGAGCAGAGAAAAAGGAAAATATTGCATTAAAAATCCCCACAAATTGGTGGGATTGTCCCCAGCACACGTGGAGATATGGTAAGGACATGGGGCATGGAGGAAAAATTAAATTTGTCTTTTGTTGCCAAGATTCATTAAGTGTTAACTGGGAGGAGAAAAATGACATTGAGCATCTCCCATAGTCTGGGTGTTGTATTAAATGCAGCTGCCTCTGGTGAGGAAGGAAGCACCTACACTGTGGTGTAGACTGGGAGCAGAGAAAAAGGAAAATATTGCATTAAAAAATCCCCACAGGTTGGTGGGGTTGTCCCCAGCACACCTGGGGACATTGTGAGGACATGGAGGATAAATTAAAATTGTCTTTCGTATCCAAGATTCATTAAATGTTAATTGGGAGGAGGAAAAATGACATTGAACACCTCCCATAGTCTATAGGGGGGTTATATCTAGGGTTATAGTATAGGAGTTATATATATATATTAAGTGCAGCTGCCTCAGGTGAGGAAGGAAACACCTACACTGTGGTGTAGACTGGGAGCAGAGAAAAAGGAAAATATTGCTTAAAAAAATCCCCACAGGTTGGTAGGATTGTCCCCAGCACACGTGGGGACATAGTGAGGACATGGAGGAAAAATGAAAATTGTCTTTTGTTGCCAAGATTCATGCAATGTTAATTGGGAGGAGGAAAAATGACATCAAGCATCTCCCATAGTCTGGGGGTTGTATTAAATGCAGCTTCCTCAGGTGAGGAAGGAAGCACCTACACTGTGGTGTAGACCAGGAGCAGAGAAAAAGGAAAATATTGCATTAAAAAATCCCCACAGGTTGGTGGGGTTGTCCCCAGCACACGTGGGGACAAAGTGAGGACCTGGGGATGGAGGAAAAATTAAAATTCTTTTTTTTCCAAGATTCATATAATGTTAATTGGGAGGAGGAAAAATGACATTGAGCATCTCCCATAGTCTATAGGGGGGTTATATCTAGGGTTATAGTATAGGGGTTATATATATATTAAGTGCAGCTGCCTTGGGTGAGGAAGGAAACACCTACACTGTGGTGTAGACTGGGAGCAGAGAAAAAGGAAAATATTGCATTAAAAAATCCCCACAGGTTGGTGGGGCTGTCCCCAGCACACCTGGGGACATAGTGAGGACATGGAGGAAAAATAAAAATTGTCTTTTGTTGCCAAGATTCATGCAATGTTAATTGGGAGGAGGAAAAATGACATTGAGCATCTCCCATAGTCTGGGGGTTGTATTAAATGCAGCTTCCTCAGGTGAGGAAGGAAGCACCTACACTGTGGTGTAGACTGGGAACAGAGAAAAAGGAAAATATTGCATTAAAAAATCACCACAGGTTGGTGGGGTTGTCCCCAGCACACATGGGGACAAAGTGAGGACATGGGGATGGAGGAAAAATTAAAATTCTTTTTTTTCCAAGATTCATATAATGGTAATTGGGAGGAGGAAAAATGACATTGAACACCTCCCATAGTCTATAGGGGGGTTATATCCAGGGTTATAGTATAGGGGTTATATATATATTAAATGCAGCTTCCTCAGGTGAGGAAGGAAACACCTACACTGTGGTGTAGATTGGGAGCAGAGAAAAAGGAAAATATTGCATTAAAAAATCCCCAAAGCTTGGTAGAAGCCCAGCACACATGGGGTCACAGTGAGGACATGGGGATGGAGGAAAAATTAAAATTGTCTTTTGTTTCCAAGATTCATGCAATGTTAATTGGGAGGAGGAAAAATGACATTGAGCATCTCCCATAGTCTATAGGGGGGTTATATATAGGGTTGTAGTATAGGGGTTATATATATATTAAATGCAGCTTCCTCAGGTGAGGAAGGAAAAACCTACACTGTGGTGTAGACTGGAAGCAGAGAAAAAGGAAAATATTGCATTAAAAAATCCCCACAGCTTGGTGGGATTGTCCCCAGCACATATGGGGACATAGTGAGGACATGGGGCATGGAGGAAAAATTAAAATTGTCTTTTGTTTCCAAGATTCATGCAATGTTAATTGGGAGGAGGAAAAATGACATTGAGCATCTCCCATAGTCTATAGGGGGGGTTATACATAGGGTTATAGTATAGGGGTTATATATATATTAAGTGCAGCTTCCTCAGGTGAGGAAGGAAAAACCTACACTGTGGTGTAGACTGGGAGCAGAGAAAAAGGAAAATATTGCATTAAAAAATCCCCAAAGCTTGATAGGATCCCAGCACAAGTGGAGATATAGTGAGGACATGGGGATGGAGGAAAAATTAAAATTGTCTTTTGTTTCCAAGATTCCTGCAATGTTAAGTGGGAGGAGGAAAAATGACACTGAGCATCTCCCATAGTCTGGGGGTTGTATTAAATGCAGCTTCCTCAGGTGAGGAAGGAAGCACCTACACTGTGGTGTAGACCAGGAGCAGAGAAAAAGGAAAATGTGGCATAAAAAAATCCCCACAGGTTGGTGGGATTGTCCCCAGCACACGTGGGGACATAGTGAGGACATGGAGGAAAAATTAAAATTGTCTTTTGTTGCCAAGATTCATGCAATGGTAATTGGGAGGAGGAAAAATGGCATTGAGCATCTCCCACAGTCTGGGGGTTATATGTATTAAGTGCAGCTTCCTCAGGTGAGGAAGGAAAAACCTACACTATGGTGTAGACCAGGAGCAGAGAAAAAGGAAAATATTGTATTAAAAATCCCCACAGGTTGATGGGATTGTCCCCAGCACACGTGGAGATATGGTAAGGACATGGGGCATGGAGGAAAAATTAAATTTGTCTTTTGTTGCCAAGATTCATTAAGTGTTAATTGGGAGGAGAAAAATGACATTGAGCATCTCCCATAGTCTGGGTGTTGTATTAAATACAGCTGCCTCTGGTGAGGAAGGAAAAACCTACACTGTGGTGTAGACTGGGAGCAGAGAAAAAGGAAAATATTGCTTAAAAAAATCCCCACAGCTTGGTAGGAGCCCAGCACACATGGGGACACAGTGAGGACATGGGGATGGAGGAAAAATTAAAATTGTCTTTTGTTGCCAAGATTCATGCAATGTTAATTGGGAGGAGGAAAAATGACATTGAACACTTCCCATAGTCTATAGGGGGGTTATACATAGGGTTATAGTATAGGGGTTATATATATATTAAATGCAGCTTCCTCTGGTGAGGAAGGAAAAACCTACACTGTGGTGTAGACTGGGAGCAGAGAAAAAGGAAAATGTTGCATTAAAAAATCCCCAAAGCTTGATAGGATCCCAGCACAAGTGGAGATATAGTGAGGACATGGGGATGGAGGAAAAATTAAAATTGTCTTTTGTTTCCAAGATTCCTGCAATGTTAATTGGGAGGAGGAAAAATGACATTGAACATCTCCCATGGTCTATAGGGGGTTTATATATAGGGTTATAGTATAGGGGTTACATATATATTAAATGCAGCTTCCTCAGGTGAGGAAGGAAGCACCTACACTGTGGTGTAGACCAGGAGCAGAGAAAAAGGAAAATATTGCATTAGAAATCCCCACAAATTGGTGGGATTGTCCCCAGCACACGTGGGGGCATAGTGAGGACATGGGGCATGGAGGAAAAATTAAATTTGTCTTTTGTTGCCAAGATTCCTGCAATGTTGATGCCTCAGCTCTCACCCTTCTCATGAGCTTGTTGAGTTCTTTGCAGTCCTGGATTGATCATTTGAATTTCTGAGCATCTCATTGCTGGAAGCTACAACATGGACATGAGCATCAGGAGAAAGGAGGAACTGATGGAAAGGAAATGGAAAGGAAATAGAAAAGTAAAGCTAAATAAAGGGACTTTCATCCTGATGCTGAAGATCACCAGGTGCAGATCATGGTCACCCACCTGGTGGTGTTGCCATTTCTACATCATTCACTTGGATTTTAGGGAAAACCCAGACCTCCCAGGTCAATAGGAGTGGAGTCCATGGCTGTTCATACCCAAGCCAATAATCACCCAAGCAGCTGGCTTTGGGCAGCTCTTCTCTTCCTTTCTGCAACTCTGTCCTCTGCTCTAGGTTTATTTTTTTTGATTTTTGTACTAGACCATATAATCAGAACCAATTTGGGTTGGAAAAGACCTTTAAGATCACCAAGTCCAACATTAGCCCAGCCCTGCCAAGACCACCCCCACCCCATGTCCCTCATCCCCACATCTCCAGGGCTCTGAAACCCCTCCAGGGATGATGGGGACTCCAGCCCTGCCCTGGGCAGCCTGGGCTGAGTCCTGATGCCCCTTTCCATGAGGAAATTGTTCCTAAAACCAAATCTAAACCTCCCCTGGAGCAACGTGAAGCCATTTTCTCTTGTTCTATCACTTGTTCCTTGGGAGAAGAGACAAACACCCACCTTACCCCCACCTCCTTTCAGAGCCAGAAGCTCTCCCCTCAGCATCCTCTGCTCCAGGATCAACACTCCCTGGTCCTTCAACCCTCCTCAGAAGTTCTCCAGAACCTTCTTCACCCTCTTCCCCATCTCCATTCCCTTCTCTGGACACTCTCCATCCCCTCAATCTCCTTCTGCTCCTCAGGTCCCCAGAACTGACCCCAGGATTGGGGGTGCAGCCTCAAAATCCTTTCAGGGAAGAAATTATTCCTCATATCCAATCTAAACCTCCTCTGGTGCAACTTGAGGCCATTTCCTCTGCTCTTCTATCACTTGGTCCTTGGGAGAGGTGACCAAGCCCCAGCTTGCTCCAATTTCCTTCCAGGGAGCTGTAGAGAGCCAGAAGTTCTCCCCTCAGCATCCTTTGCTCCAGGATGAAAACCCCCAGGTCCCTGAGCTGCTCTTCAGCAGATTTGTGCTCTCCAGCCCCTTCCCCAGCTCCATTCCCTTCTCTGGACACTCTCCAGCCCCTCAATCTCCTTCTGCTCCTGAGGTCCCCAGAACTGACCCCAGGATTGGGGGTGCAGCCTCCCCAGTGCCCAGCACAGGGGGACAATCCCTGCCCTGCTCCTGCTGCCCACCCCACTGCTGAGCCCAGAATTCCCCACTCCAGCATCTTTCTTGAACAAGAGCAGGAATCTGGCCTTTGATCATTTTATCTTTCTGAGCCAGCAACTTCAGGTTAAATCTCAGCCCCTTTTAGGGTATCATCCAAGCACATAGTGACCAGTTTGGACCAGAATTTTGGGTGCAGTGCCAGAAATACCATCATCTCCACCAAGTCCATGGCGTGGTGGTGGTAGCCCTGTATTTTTTTCCCTGTAGAAATCCAGGAGATTCCAGCCAAGCTTCTTCCCCTGTACCTGGGGAATTCATAGGCACAGCTGCAAGTATTCAGAAACCAGAAGGTAGAGTTGGGCAGGAATGGACATCTTTTGGGGAAGCCTAAAAAAGGGATCTACCTGTTGGTAGTTTTTTGGTTGGGGTGTCCAAAACCCCCTTACCAGACATAAAAATTCAATAACCTTTTGCTGTGGATGTGCCACAATTATCACTCATTTTAAAACAGTCTTGCTAATGGAGTGTTTTATCATGTTGGGCAGTCTTTGCATTCTTCATTATTTAGTGTTTGCTAAGCTGATGGCTCTTCCATTGCTCTGCCCTTATCTTCTCTCCTTCAGAATTGGATTTTATATTTTCTGAACCAGCCAGATATGACAAAGTCATTTTCTTTTTTCACTTGTCTTTTAAAGGAATAGAAACTTCTTTTTTTTTTTTAACAATAACCATTTAAGGATTAAAGTTGCTGGAAGAGGATGAATTAACTGAGGAAGCCAAGTAAAATTTTAAATAGGTTATATATGAAAATGGAAGTAGGATTTCCTCTCCTCTTCCTCTCCTGCTTCTCTGCCTTGTCTTGTGCATAACATGAACTCATCCTTTCCCCTTCAGCCTTCTGAAACCCTCTGAACATTTTTACAAAGAAGGAATTATTATGCACAATGGAAGAGCTGGGACAATTTTTTACTTTTTTAAGAGGGCTGCTCAGTGTGTTTAGGTAGGGAGATGAAAGCTCAGCCATTAGCTCCACGAGCTGCAGCTCTCCTTTGAAAATCCCACTGGCTCTTGGCATCTCCAGACTTCAGATCCTTGTTCAGCAGTGAACAAGTGACTGCCTGAAATGTGGAGTTTGGAATTATTGCCTAAAATGTGGAGCTTGGGATTATTGCCTTAAATGTGGAGCTTGGAATTATTGCCTTTAAATGTGGGGTTTGGAATTATTGCCCTAAATGTGGGGTTTGGAATTATTGCCTAAAATGTGGAGTTTGGAATTATTGCCTTTAAATGTGGAGTTTGGAATTATTGCCTTAAATGTGGGGTTTGGAATTATTGCCTAAAATGTGGAGTTTGGAATTATTGCCTTAAATGTGGGGTTTGGAATTATTGCCTTTAAATGTGGAGTTTGGAATTATTTTCTGAGCTCACACGGAACAGGATTGTCTTTCCTTTCTAGAAATAAAAGTTTTTGCATGTGGACCACATGCCAAATGATGCTGGTGGATCAGCAAATCCCCTTGGATCCACCAGAAGGACATGGAAATCTGTTGGAGCCAGTGCAGAGGAGGCCCTGGAGCTGCTGGGAGGGCTGGAGCAGCTCTGCTCTGGAGCCAGGCTGAGAGAGTTGGGGGTGTTGAGGCTGGAGAAGAGAAGGATCCCATGGGGAGACCTTAGAGCACCTTCCAGTGCCTGAAGGGGCTCCAGGAAAGCTGGGGAGGGACTTGGGACAAGGGCCTGGAGGGATGGGATGAAGAGGAATGGCTTTAAACTGGAAGAGGGGAGATGGAGAAAGAGAGAAAAAGAGAAAGAAAGAGGAAGAGAAAGAGGAAGAGGAGGAGGAAGAGGAAGAGGAAGAGAGAAAGAGAAAGAGAGAAAGAGAAAGAGAAAGAGAGAGAGAAAGAGAAAGAGAAAGAGAAAGAGAAAGAGAAAGAGAAAGAGAAAGAGAAAGAGAAAGAGGAAGAGGAAGAGAGAGAAAAAGGAAGAGGAAAAGAGGAAAGGAAGAGGAAGAGGAAGAGGAAGAGGAAGAGGAAGAGGAAGAGGAAGAGGAAGAGGAAGAGGAAGAGGAAGAGGAAGAGGAAGAGGAAGAGGAAGAGGAAGAGGAAGAGGAAGAGGAAGGAGGTTCTGGGGAGACCTTGAAGCACCTTCCGGTGCCTGAAAGGGCTCCAGGAAAGCTGGGGAGGGACTTGGGACAAGGGTGTGTAGTGATAGAATGAGAAGGAATGGTTTTAATCTGGAAGAGAAGAGATGTAAGTTAGACATGAAGAAGAAATTCTTTGGGGTGAGGGTGCTGAGCCCCTGGCCCAGGTTGCCCCCAGAAGCTGTGGCTGCCCCATCCCTGGCAGTGTCTCAGGTCAGGTTGGATGGGGCTTGGAGCCCCCTGGGCTGGTGGGAGGTGTCCCTGCCCATGCAGGGGGTTGGGACTGGATGAGCTTTGAGGTCCTTTCCAACCTAAACAGTTCTGTGATTTCATGAGATTAGAGTGTGCAAGGACAGAGTTTGGCCCTTCTGAAGTTTCTAAAAGGACATTCAACCTCAGCTTCTTTATCCAGGATGCTTCCAAAGCACGTTCTTTTCTGCTGTTCAGGGGTGCTTTCACCCCAGATTCCAAGCTCAAAGCATTGAAGATGATTTCACTACTTTATCTGCAGATGGGCAGCACTTCCCCTCCAGCCTTGCTGCAGTCTGGGTGAGCTAAGGCTTCATTCAAGAGCAAAGAGGGGAGAAAAAAAAAAAAAAAGCTTTTCCCCAAATACTGCAGCTTTCTGTCCCTGGCTGTCTCTTGTTAATGATAAATGTGAGCATTTGCATCCCATTTTTCCAGCCATAGATCTCCAAATACTTTTAAAAGGTTGGTGAAGGCCATTAGGGGATCAAGACAATCCTGGACCACTCAGCACATCCCAGGCTCCCCATTTTCCTGGCTCCTCAACCCCCTGGTGCTTAACCAGCCTTTGATGGCTCCTGAAAAGCATCCTGCAACCCTCCCAAAAGTGATGCTTTTTAAATGGGATGGCAGGGACCCTTCCTACCACTTTCCTAGAGGAAGGAGGATCATTTCCAGGCACTTGAAGGCTCCTTTCTGCTGACAGAGTGGTGGGAAGGGGTCTCAGCACAAATGAAAATCAAGGCTGATGCAGGGGTGAAATTGATGCCTTTTATTTCCCACTCAGGCCACACAGCAAGTGGTGAAAATCCTCCAGGTCTTTGTGTTTCACCCTGGTGTTTCTGATGAGCTGAATTCAGCTCTTAAATGGGGTTATATTTCTCTTCAAGTTGGAGCTTTATTATTATTATTATTATTATTCTCATCATCATCATTTTCCTACCACTGAACTCATATCACATCTTGCTGTATTGATTGCTCATGGGGAACTTCTGGGTTTCTTTTTTGGGATTTTTTTTTTTTTTTTTTTTTTGGTAGATGTCTGTTAATAAAGAACCTTATTTAAAAGCCAGATTAAAGATGATGAACACGTGCCTGACCTCATGCAGGAGGAGGACTTGGTGGATGTTGTTGCTGTGGTTTGGCAACAAAAGTAGATTTCTTTTTAAATCAGAAAAAAAGCTGCATTTTTTTAAGTTTTGGTTTTTTCCAAATGCAGAACATCTGCCATGAACTTAAAAAGATAAAACTTGAGTGCTTGTTTTATTTGAGGAATATCTGTTGCTTCAATAAAACATTGTCTAAATGACAGCTTTCCCTTGTAGCTTCTTAAGCAATTCCATTTTCCAGTGCTTTTTTTTTTATTTTCCTTTTTCTGTTCCACTATCTCAGCAGCTGATGTTCTTCTGCCAATGCTCAAAACATGGTCAGATCCCCTTCTCAGGTGCTCTGAAGCTTAGAACAGAATCCTGGAGTCATTCTGATTGGAAAAGAGCTTTAAGATCATCAAATCCAACCCTTAACTCAGCACTGCCAAGGCCACCCTGTCCCTCAGCACCACATCTGGGTGGCTTTTCAGTCCCTCTGAGGATGATTTCTCCATCACTTTCCTGGGCACCTGGTGCCTGACAACCATTTTAAAGAAGTTTTTCCAGCCTAAACCTCTCCTGGAACAACTTGAGAACTTTTCCTCTTGTCCTACCACTTGCTACTTTGGGGTAGAGACCAGAATCTCATTTTTCATCTTGGGATGAGATCCCAGGTCCTGGGCTGATCCCTTTCTACCTCTGCCTTGCAGACTGTTTGATCAGGATGATGGTAGCTCAGTGAGTGTCTAGGGGATGTTTTAGACCTGAATGCACCCTCTCCATGCCCTGAGCTGACCACACATCATAGAATCATAGAATCATAGAATCCTAGGGGTTGGAAGGGACCTGGAAAGATCATCTAGTCCAACCCCCCCTGCCAGAGCAGGGCCCCCTAGAGTACATCCCCTAGGAACGTGTCCAGGTGGGTTTTGAATGTCTCCAGTGAAGGAGACTCCACAACCCCCCTGGGCAGCCTGTTCCAGGGCTCCGTCACCCTTACAGTAAAAAAATTTTTTCTGATATTCAACTTGAACCTCCTATGCTCCAATTTACACCCATTACCCCTTGTCCTATCACTGGTCACCACTGAGAAAAGCCTAACTCCATCTCCCTGACACTCACCCCTTACATATTTGAAAACATTGATGAGGTCACCCCTCAGTCTCCTTTTCTCCAAACTAAAGAGCCCCAGCTCCCTCAGCCTTTCCTCATAAGGGAGATGTTCCACTCCCTTAATCATCTCAGTAGCTCTGCGCTGGACTCTTTCAAGCACTTCCCTGTCCTTCTTGAACTGAGGGGCCCAGAACTGGACACAATACTCCAGGTGTGGCCTCACCAATGCAGAAGAGAGGGGGAGGAGAACCTCTCTTGACCTACTAACCACACCCTTTCTAATGCACCCCAGGATGCCATTGGCCTTCTTGGCCACAAGGGCACGTTGCTGGCTCATGGTCATCTTCTTGTCTACACATCACTGGGTAGTGCTGCATCAAGCTCAATCTGTCAAGCCATGCACCTGGGTTGAGTGTTTTAAATTGGGCTGGGAACAACTGCATCAAAATGGTGTTGGACATCATTCAGATCTAGTTGGTTCAGAGGAGAACCTGAAGAAGACAAAAAGGTCTTCTTGGGCATCTTACTTGCACCACTGTGGCTCATATCCATGCAGCTCCTTCTTCTCAATCCCACAGTACAACCAGTTCCTGTGCTGACATCTATGGGATGCTCTCATCTCCTTGATGCTACAACCCCCCCCCCCATTGCCAACAACACCCCACTATTTCCAGATATGAAATACTTGCCTTGAGTCATGGGTTTCCCCAGGTGGGACTCCCCTTGAGCAAGGAAAGGAGAGATTTGCCATCCTCAGCCACAGGAAAATGGATCTGTTGGACAGGAATCTGTTGGAGCCAGTGCAGAGGAGGCCCTGGAGCTGCTGGGAGGGCTGGAGCAGCTCTGCTCTGGAGCCAGGCTGAGAGAGTTGGGGGTGTTGAGGCTGGAGAAGAGAAGGATCCCATGGGGAGACCTTAGAGCACCTTCCAGTGCCTGAAGGGGCTCCAGGAAAGCTGGGGAGGGACTTGGGACAAGGGCCTGGAGGGATGGGACCCTGCGAGGGGGAAGGGTTTCCAGCTGGGAGAGGGGAGATGGAGAGAAGATCTTGGGCAGGGAGGGAGGGAGGGAGGGAGGGAGGGAGGGAGGGAGGGAGGGAGAAATTGTTTGGGGTGAGGGTGCTGAGCTTTAGAACCAGGTTGCCCAGGAAAAGAGTCTCTGCCCCATCCCTGGCAGTGTTCAAAGCCAGGTTGGATGGGGCTTGGAGCAATCTGGGAGGGAGGTGTCCCTGCCCATGGCAGGGGGGTTGGAATGAGCTGAGCTTTCAGTTCTCTTCCAACCCAAACCATTCCAGGATTCTGTTTCTTGGGGAGGGAGGGAGGGAGAAATTCTTTGGGGTGAGGGTGCTGAGCCCCTGGGTGCCCAGGTTTCCCAAGGAAGCTGTGGCTGCCCCATCCCTGGCAGTGTCTCAGGTCAGGTTGGATGGGGCTTGGAGCCCCCTGGGCTGGTGGGAGGTGTCCCTGGATTGTCCCCTTGGAACTGGAGGAGCTTTAAGGTCCCCTCCAACCCAAACCCTTCCATCATTCCATGCTCATTAAGTCGAGGAGCATTAATTAGGGTTCCCTCAACCCTGGAAGCTTTCATGGACACGTTGGATGGGGCTTGGAGCCCCCTGGGCTGGGGGAGGTGTCCCTGCCCATGCAGGGGGTTGGAACTGGATGAGCTTTGAGGTCCCTTCCAACCCAAACCATTCCATGATTCTATGACTGAACCTTCAAGACCAGCAGGGATCTGCTGACCTGGTGAAGACCAAGTGGTTGTTTCCATAAACCTAAGAGCTAAGAGATTCTTTTGGTTTGTTTTATAACTTTGCTGATAAGATTACACAGCTAAAATGTGGGTCTGCTTTGCTGGATCTCAGGGAATGAAGCCACAGTCATCAGCCAACTAAAATTTCTTGTTTTCACACCAAAGTGATCTCCTTGTGCCTTTCATATCCTTTTTTTTTTCCCCTTTGAACCTCTGCAGTGAAGTTGTCCTTATGGATTTGTGGTTTCAGCTTTCCCAGCCTCGATGCTTTCACATCAAATATTTAATGGTTGGAAAAGGAGACATTGGTTTTTCTGACCTGGATGCTCAGCATTTATGGTTCTTTCCCTCCCACAATGAGCACCCCACAGGGCTGCAGCACCAGCATTGATCTGGGGTCAGCATTTAGCTTATTGTCCTGATTACACTAATTACTCCTCTTCTATCTTTCCTGCCTCCCACCCACCAGCCTTAAAGGCAGGGGATTGTCATGTAAATAAGTGACCTAATTAGCAGTGCTTTCAAACCATTTTAAAATGAGGATCCCTCAGGAGTAATTCCAGGAAATCAAGGGGTTTGCAGAAATAATTCCATGAAGAACCCACTGCCTGCTCCAGTTGGTTCAATGCGTTAGGATCTGTTAACCTTTTTTTGAAGAAAATGACTTAAATGTTTTCAAGGATTAATAGCACGAAGTCCACCAGCTTCTCCTTGGCTTGGTAGAGGTGTGGGAAAAGCAAAATAATTTCCAAAACTGCATTATTGGACTCAAAAGTGTGGGTGATGATTGATGTCAGCACTGAGTCACTTTGCCACAGGGTGTGAGCTGTGGGATTGTTCTGATCTAACCAGCATTTATACTGGTATGGAACTGGAGGAGATGACTTTGGGGTTGGATTCCATGACCTTTCCAAGTCCCTTCCAAGCCATAACATTCCGTGATTCTTAAATAAGCAGGAATTGTGGAGAAGTCAGATAATCAGTCTGATGCACCTGATGCAACAGATAACTGATGTTTCTGTTGACTTAAAGGTCAGTTTTGTGCTTGTCTCCTTTCCCTGGAGTGGATCCTCTGTGTTTCCCATTCTCCAAGCCTCATCCAACCTGGCCTTGAACACCTCCAGGGAGGGGGCAGCCACAACTTCTCTGGGCAATCTGTTCCAGAGTCTCAGCACCCTCCTCCTGAAGAACTTCTTCCTAAGCTCCAGGCTGAACCTCTTCTCCTGCACTTTCAAACCATTTCCCCTTCTCCTAGCACTGGACACTCTTCTGAAAAGTCCCTCTGCAGCCTTCCTGGAGGTTCCCTTCAGGGATTGGGGGGCAGCTCTAAGGTCCCCCTGGAGTCTCAACACTCCCAGCTCCTCAGCCTCTCCTCATGGCAGAGCTGCTCCAGCCCCTGGATCATCTTTGTGGCCTCCTCTGGACTCATCCCAACAGATCCATGTCCTTCTTCTGCTGGGGACACCAGACCTGGAGGCAGGATTGGAGCTGGGGGTCTCCCAAGAGCAGAGCAGAGGCTGGGAATCCCCTCTCCTGATCTGCTGGCCCTGCTCCTCTGGATGCATCCCAGGACAGGGTTGGATTTCTGAGCTCCAGGAGCACACTGCTGGCTCACGTTGAGCTTCTCACCAACCAACACCCCCAAATCCTTCTCTCCTGGGCTGCTCTCAACCCTCTCTGTACCCAGCTTGTAACTGGGACTGACCTGACCTGGATGCACTTGGACTTGTTGAGCTCTAAGGTCCCCCTGGAGTCTTCTCTTCTCCAGGCAGAATAATCCCAGTTTCTCCTGGTAGCAGAGCTGCTCCAGCCCCTGGATCCTCTTTGTGGCTTCTTGTAGACTCATCCCAACAGATCCATGTCCTTTTTCTGGTGGGGACACCACACCTGGACACAGTAACACCAGAACTGTGAAGCATTCTTTATTATCAGCTGAGCTGAACTCATCTCCATCAGCTCTAAGGACATGGAACTTTGTATGAAGCAGCTGGCCTGGAAGATTTTTTTTTTTTTTTTTTCTTCCATGTCTTTTGGCTCATTCATTCACAAATGTTGACAATTTTTTAAAAGGTTTTCTCTGCCTCTTTGAAAGGAGTGAGAAATAGGTAAAGGAATTGGTTTGGGGGTGAATTTCTGGCTCTGGGGGGATTGATGGAGGTGTCTCCATTGACTTCATTGGAGCTCTGGTTTTGCCCTGTCTTTAATGAAAATTGGGTGAAGCACATGGCAGGTTGGGCTGAGCAAGCACGAGGGGAAGGTTGGAAACCACAAAAGAGGCAAAAAATACCTTCCATCACTCAGAAGAAGATGAAGGGCTTTTTATTCTGTTTTCTAACTGAAGTCTCTTCTGAGCTAATAGAATTCAGCCCAAGAAATCATATTTCTGAGAGGGGTAGGGAAGGGGAAAGTGACATTATAAATGACTGAAAACATTAAAAAAAATGAACACAGGCGAGTTTTCATAGTTGAGGAACACTGGGAGAGTAAACCCTGGACTTTTCAGAGGTCTTTCCATCCCCATCATCTTCCCCTGTGATAGCTCTCCTGCTCTTAGCTGCACCTGCATGATTTTTCTTCCTTCAGGAAAAAAAAACCCAAAACCTGCTTTTCCAAGTTTTATAAATGAACCAATGGGTTTGGGTTGTTTGGTTTTTTTTTTTTTTCTAAGCCTTTTGCAGACTTGAATACAAAGTATTTCAAGTATTGAGCAACCAAACCTTGCAGCACTTTATTGTGCGACGGAGCCCGAACCTCCCACCACGTTGTTCTGCCCTCCCTCTCTAGTTCAGAGACACCTTTTTTTTTTTTTTTTTTTTAATTCCTTTCCCAAGGCTGCATATTTGCAGGAAGTAATGGAAAACAAACCACTTTCCGAGGAGTTATTGCCTTTTTTTAAAGTGCTAATTTCCTGGTGAAATTTATGCCTGCCAGCAGAGGCAGCCGAGGAGCTCCGCAGGCAGCTCTAACGAGACAATTCATTAAGTGCCGAGTGTACACACGCCATAAAAAAGCATTAATTCACAAAATGAAAAACTAATAGAGTGTTTAGCCTGTTCTTTATCACTGGTGACAGTCTGTGCTCTCCTCATCATTAGTGTTTACTGAACTGATGGGGACTGCAGCCCCAGCCTCCTTATCACCGCTCATCGCAAATGAGGTCGCGATGCTTTTTTTTATTTTTATTTTTCCAGCACATTGCTTTGTCCCCTCTTCCCACACTTGAATTTTCACCTGAAGGGCAGAGAGGCATGGAAGGAAGGGCTCAGTGCCAGCCTTCAGTTTTGTCTTGCTTTTCACAGCTTTCCAGCACAAGTTCTCCTTCCTTCTCCATCCTCATCACAACCTCAAGGAAGAATCTTCCCATATGGGCCTGGCTGCCTCTGGTAGGGAACAGATTTAAGTCCTTGAATCATTGAATGGTTTGGGTTGGAAAGGATCTTAAAAGGTCATCTTGATGCAATCTCCTGCCACCTCCCACTAGACCAGGTTTTTCCAAGCCCCATCCCACCTGGCCTTCAACACTTCCAGAGATGGGGCAGCCACAGCTTCTTCACAGGGGCTCAGCACCCTCACCCCAAAGAATTTCTTCCTATCTCATCTCAATCTTCCCACTTTCAGTTTAGAGCCTTTCCCCCTCATCCTGTCACTCCAAGCCCTTATCTAAAGTCCCTCCCCAGCTTTCCTGAAGCCCCTTCAGATACTGGAAGACCTCTGGATGGTCTCCCTGGAGCCTTCTATTCTCCAGGCTGTGTGCCATCCCCATGGTACTCTGGGTGCCATCCCCATGGAGTTTTGGGTGCCATCCCCATGGTACTCTGGGTGCCATCCCCATGGAGTTTTGGGTGCCATCCCCATGGGGTTTTGGGTGCCATCCCCATGGTACTCTGGGTGCCATCCCCATGGAGTTTTGGGTGCCAACCCCACATGCTTTGGGTGCCAGCTCCATGGGGGTCTGGCTGTTATCCCTACGGGGTTTTTTGCCAACTTAGTAAGTGATTATTACTTAATTAGAAAGGGTTTTGCTATAAAAAATAGTACTAAGAAGCTCTCCCTGAGCTTGGTGTCTCTTTACTTCTTCTTGTCCTTTAAGTGTTTGCATAACTTTGCCCCTCCAGCACCACTGAGTGGTTTTGCCATTGATCCCAGTAAAGGTGAACCAGACCAGTGCTATTTAGACAACACCATCCTCCTATGGCTTGGTTGAAAGGTCCTGACCCCTTAAAGCATGTCCTTTGCTGGTATTTGCTTTGTTTTAACAAGAATCCCTGTTCCCACCTATGTTTTTCTATCAATCAATGTGGTCCCTTGCCCATGGTAAATGTTCCCCATATCTCAGAGCTTTGCAGCCATTCCATGGGTGCTTGGCTTGGGTGGGCACCCTCTGTCATCACCTCTGCTCCCACACTTGCCTGTAGAGACAAATGTCTGTAGAAAACAGCACCTATAGACAAAGGAGCTCATCTGGGGTCAAGAATTCATCTTTCCCATGAAGAGGAGGTCAGAGTGGGGATGGCAAGAGCCACCAGAGTTGCCACAGTCCACGGGTTAAGGAACTTTCTTTTGGTTTGCAGCCTGTGTGGAGAAAACAGCTGAAATCCAAAAGCAAAGTGTTAGATGCCACATAAATTGAAGGTTGGACTCTTCCAACACAGGCCATCCTCTGCTCTTTCAACTCTTGGGAGATGAAATTGTTCCTATTTATTTTTTTCTCTCTGTTAAAAATCTATAAAGACAACAATTTAAGGGGGAAGGAGCAATGAAGCAATATCTGCATAAACATTTGAAGTGTTCAGCCATATCTAGCCCATGGTCAACACTTCTGAGAGGGAAGATGGAGGATGTCAGACCCCAAATCACCTGAATTCCTGTGGCTCTGAAATGAATCTTGTGAATTTTGGAAGAATCGAGAATTGCAGAATCCCAGAATGGTTTGGGTTGGAAGGGACCTCAAAGCTCATCCAGTTCCAACCCCTGCATGGGCAGGGACACCTCCCACCAGCCCAGGTTATTCCAGACACCCTGGCCTTGGACACTTCTAGGGATGGGGCAACCTGGGCCAGGGTCTCACATCCCTCACAAGAAAGAATTTCTTCCTAAGAGCTCATCTCAGTCCTCCCTCTTTCCATTTAAAGCCATTTCCCGTTGTTCTCTCACTCCAGGCCCTTGTCCCAAGTCCCTCCCCAGCTTTCCTGGAGCCCCTTCAGGCACTGGAAGGTGCTCTAAGGTCTCCCCATGGGATCCTTCTCTTCTCCAGCCTCAACACCCCCAACTCTCTCAGCCTGGCTCCAGAGGAGAAATCTTCCATCAAAATCCACTTCCAGATTTTAGGGCTCATTCCAGTCCTTTGTCATAGAATCATGGAATGATTTAGGTTGGGACCTCAAAGCTGATCCAGTCCCAACCCCCTGCATGGGCAGGGACACCTCCCACCAGCCCAGGGGGCTCCAAGCCCCATCCAACCTGACCTGAGACACTGCCAGGGATCAGTGGGGCAGCCACAACTTCCTTGGACAACCTGGGCCAGGCTCTCCCCACCCTCAAATTCCAGAATTTCCTCCCCATCTCCAACCTCAATCTCCCCTTTCTCTCCAAGTTTTAACCCATTTCCCTTCTCCTCTCCCTACCCCCCCGTGTCCAAAGCCCTCCCCCAGCTTTCTTGGAGCCCCTTCAGATATTGGAAGGTTGCTCTGAGCTCACCTGGGAGCCTCCTCTTCTCCAGGCTGAACAACCCCAATCCCTCAGCCTGGCTTCCCAGGGAGGTGCTCAGCCCTCTGAGCATTTGAGTGGCTCTGCTCTGGACACCTTCCAGGAGCTCTGTGTCCTTCTGCTCTTGGGGACTCCACAACTGGACACAGAGCTCCAGGTGGGGTCTCAGCAGAGCAGAGCAGAGGGGGAGAATCCCCTCCCTTGACTTTCTGTCTCTGCTTCTTTTGTACAGCCCAGGACCTGCTTGGTTTTTGGGCTTCAAGGACACATTTCGAGAAGTCCCCATCTGGGGACAGCTGCCAGCACCCTGCATGAGGAAAGCAAGTCTTAAAAGTCCTGGAGGAGGGGTCAGAGCATATTTAGGGTCAGAGGATCTCTCTCTCATTAACTTATTGCCTTACTTACAGCCTGAGCCTGTTGGGGACTTTTCCCCTGAGGACAAGGTGGCAGTGGACCCTCCTCCTAATGTCTGTCCCCATCAGTAGATGAGATCTCCCTTATTGCAATCCAACTCCCCATCAACACTGTCTCTGCTTCTTTTGATGCAGCCCAGGACCTGCTTGGTTTCTGGGCTGTCAGCACACACTGAGGGCTCACGTTGGGCTTCTGAGCCTCCACCCCCCCAAATCCTTCTCCTCAGGGCTGCACAAATTTGTTTTCCTACACCCCAAGCACCACCAGGATGCAGAGTTGGCTTTTACTGGGGCAGATTTCAGCTCCCAGAGCAGAACCTGGTGCTGATGGGGCCCATTGTCCTCAGGCACCCCCATTTCCTACAGGAAAAAAAGTTGGGGACTCCACAACTGGACACAGAGCTCCAGGTGGGGTCTCAGCAGAGCAGAGCAGAGGGAGAGAATCCTAGAATCCTAGAATTGGCTGGGTTGGAAGGGACCTCAGAGCTCATCAAGTCCAACCCTTGATCCACTCCCACTGCAGTTCCCAGCCCATGGCACTGAGTGCCACATCCAGGCTCTTTGGAAATATCTCCAGGGATGGAGAATCCACCCCTTCCCTGGGCAGCCCATTCCAATGCCTGAGCACCCTCTCCAGAAAGAAATTCTTTCTCATGTCCAACCTAAACCTCCCCTGGCACAACTTGAGACCTCTTGTGCCCTTAATCCCCAATCCCCTCCCTTGACTTTCTGTCTCTGCTTCTTTTGATGCAGCCCAGGACCTGCTTGGTTTCTGGGCTGTCAGCACACACTGAGGGCTCACCTTGAGCTTCTGCTCCACCCCCATCCCCAAATCCTTCTCCTCAGGGCTGCCCTCAATCCTTTCTCCTCCCAACCTTTATTTTCCATGGGATTGCCCCATGGACCTTCCACTTGTTGGACTTCATGCAATTTGCACAAATCCACTTCTCCAACCTGTCCAGGTCCCTCTGATGTTGCATCTGATGTGCACACCCTACTGCCAGGCTCTTACCTCCTTTTAAAAAAAAAACAAAAACACAACTCCATAATCACAGATCTGATTCTTCCCAACTTCTCCCGTTGTTTGTCATTGGATTTTTTTTTTTTCCTTTTTAAATCCCAGATATTCTTCTCTCTTGTTGGTGTTAAAAGAGCAATTTTCTCCCCCAGTAGCATCTCCACCTTGAGATGCTACAAGCTGTAGGAGCTTGAGACAGGGAGAGCTCAAAATTTGAATGGCAGTGATGGATAAAAAGACATTATTCAGGTTTTACTAAAGGAACTGAAGCCTTGACAGAGAAAGTGATGCATGAGATCCCCAGAAAAGTCTCCAGCAGAGAGAGAAAAGTTAACCCAGGGTCTCTAAAGGTGTAACCCATAACAAATTTCTTTTTTCCTTCTGTTTACTTTGCATTTTGGGGGAGTTTCTTCTTCTGCAGAGAAAGGGAGGAAGAAATTCAAATTGAAAAAGCTGTGATCTGGACCCTGATGTTCCTTGTGGGGCACAGCAAGCATTTTGTGCTGCATCTGCTTTTCAAATAAGAGGGTTTTTGGGTTTTTTTACCCCAACAGAGTTGTAAAATTTGTCTGTCAGCTTTTCTTCTCCCTGCAAAGCAAACACACATCCTGCTGCATGGAGCCTGGGAATGTCAGGAGTTTATTTCTCAGGTTCAGGAAGCACCAAGAGCCACACACAGAGCCTGTAACCTTAGATTGCTTTTGCTCCTTGCTCTATTAAATCATTCAAATCTCTTAGCAGCCACTCTGCCCCAGCCAGGAGCAGGCAGGATGCTCTATTGTAGCTTTTGATTGGTTCCAGAGGTTTGTTTATGGCCATCAGGGCAGGTTTTGTTTAATATTCCAGAGGTCTGGCAATTTACATCCCATCGATTTACAAGGCCCAGTCTGTCAAGAGGCACCAGAGTGGAATTGAAATGCAAAATGATTGAAATCAGGGGTGACAACAAGTGTGTTGAGTTTAATTTTTCTCAGGTTGGCTGGAAGGAAACCTTCCTTCTCCTTCGAGGGAGATATTTTGGCTGTGCTTAGAGCAGGCAAGAAGAAAGCCTAAATAAAACCCTGATTAATATCTGGCATCATGGGCAGATGAGTGAAAACAGGGCCCTTTTCACCCAAATTCCTCTAGGATTCTAGGGAATTCATCTGCCCATGATAAGGGCCACTGGAACCAGGTGTTGGCCACCACTTGCCCAACCTTTGGGTATTTTGGTGGCCAGGAGGGCTCATGCTCAACGTGGGTCATGAAGGAGGAGAAAGGGAGGAAGAAGTGGATGGCTGCTGATTTGCTGTCCTGTTTTCCCAAAATTCCAGCTGGAGATATCTCAAGCAGAGAGCTCAGAGGGTTCTGGGGTGCTGAAGGTCCATGCACCAACTCCAAGTCATCCTTTGCCCCAAGAGCTGCCAAACTCCAAAGCCACCTCCAAATTACAGGTGGCTTTTTTTTGTTTTTTGGTTTGTTTTTTTTTTTTTTTCCTCCAAGGCTCCTTAATAATTTAGGCTCTGCTTATTTTTTGCTGCTACAGCTGTGGGGCTGTGTTGCCAAGGATGATGGATTTCAACTGCCTTGAGTGAGGCTTAAAAAAATGGGATTTTCTCCGTGCCTGTGAAATGGTCCTTTCTGCAGGTCCAAAGAAGGAGAAAGGAAGATTGATGGGCTCTGAAAGGCTTCCTTGGATCTCAAAAAGCAAAAGTACACTTCAAATCAGCCTGGATCCCTCAAACCAGCACCTGACCTGGTTTTAAAACCAAGCTTTAAAGCCACCAGTTCTTCTGCCTTTAAAATAAGGAACCAAACTCTCCCCATTTCCCTCCTCCTCTTATCTCCACTGACAAATATAATTACAGCTTCACTTAAGTCACTGCAAATGAATTCTGGAGGGGAGAAAAATGGGGTTTGTGTCTCTCAGCTGCAGAAATGAGCTGACTCTTGTGGTTTGGATGATGGCTCCATCCATCTCCACCACTTGCAGGGAGGCATCAGCACTGGAGCGAGCTGGGACCAGGCTGGGGAGGGAATTCTTCCAGCCAGTCCCTCTCCAGGGCTGAGGTTGATAAAAACTTCCCAAAACGTAGGATTTTTTACAAAAAGGAGATTTTTTTTTCGCTCCCATCCCCATAATAAAGATGAGCTTCCCCACTTTATACCATGGCCAAATAAACACACCTAGACCTGCTCCCACAGGTCTCCCAAATGATCCAAAAGTCCCCTCCAGAAAAACAAATGTCACTTGGAGGTCTCCCAGGTGCAAGGTGGACAAACAGCTCTTCCAAATCACTTCCCTGGAGTCATCTCTTAACCCTGTGATCAGGGAATGAGAAGCTGTGTAAATAAACCCCTCACTCCCTCACTGATAATTTCATTTTCTTTATGGGAGAGGTCACAGTGATGAGAGAAGGGCTGGGAAGGGGTGAAGTGAGGTGGGGAGGTGCCATCCAGGTCATTCCCATTCACCCTGGGTGGATTGTTGGATTGTTGCTCTCATTTCTTTCTTTATTTCTCTTTTATACTCCAGGCCACTTAATTATTTTCAGCAGTATTTGCCAGGCTATGAAATTCTTTGCCATCTTCGTTGGTTTAAAAAAAAAAAAATCATAAATACAACTGTGATTGCAGCAAGAGCCAGGATTTACACAGCTTCACCTATCCACGTTTTTCTCTGCTGTAATTCACAGTACATTGAGTTGCACAGACAGGCTCTTTACTGTGTGCAGTCTTTTCCTTTTGCTTGATTGCACCTTTCCCTTTCCTTTCCTTTCCTTTCCTTTCCTTTCCTTTCCTTTCCTTTCCTTTCCTTTCCTTTCCTTTCCTTTTTCCTTTCCTTTCCTTTTTCCTTTCCTTTCCTTTCCTTTCCTTTCCTTTCCTTTCCTTTTTCCTTTCCTTTCCTTTCCTTTCCTTTCCTTTCCTTTCCTTTCCTTTCCTTTCCTTTCCTTTCCTTTCCTTTCCTTTTTCCTTTCCTTTCCTTTCCTTTCCTTTCCTTTCCTTTCCTTTCCTTTCCTTTCCTTTCCTTTCCTTTCCTTTCCTTTTTCCTTTCCTTTCCTTTTTCCTTTCCTTTCCTTTCCTTTCCTTTCCTTTCCTTTCCTTTCCTTTCCTTTCCTTCCCTTCCCTTCCCTTCCCTTTCCTTCCTTTCCCTTCTCTTTCCCTTTCCCTTTCCCTTTCCCTTTCCCTTTCCCTTTCCCTCTCCCTCTCCCTCTCCCTCTCCCTCTCCCTTTCCCTTTCCCTTTCCCTTTCTCTTTCCCTTTCCCTTTCCTTCCCATCCAGAGCTGCTTTGGCATCTCCTGAAGTGTAAGGAATTTTTGTGCAAGAAAAGAGGAGAGAGGTTTCTCAGAGCCAGCAGATCAATTGCCTCCACACTTCAGGTGTGAAGCAACCTTAAAAAAAAAAAAAAAAAAAGGAAAGAAAGAAAAAAAGAAAAAAAAAAATCAGTTCTGGCAAAGTATTCCCAGGGAGGAGTGGGAAAGATGAGGAGGGATTTTTGACAAGGGAGTGATGGGATGAGAAGGAATGGCTTTAAAATGGAAGAGGGGAGATTTAGGTTGAACATTAGGAACAAATTATTTAATTTGAGGGTGGGGAGACCCTGGAACAGGTTGCCCAGAGAAGCTGTGGCTGCCCCATCCCTGGCAGTGTCCAAGTATTTATTTTTTTTTTTTACAAGAGGTTTCAGTGGGAGGGAAACAGCTGCTCCATGACCAATCATACCAGCTGTCTATTTTCATTTGCTTTCCTGCTGAAGAGCTGTGTTGAATTAACAAAGAAAACCTCCCAGATGCCTCTGGAGGGATGGGGGCAGGCAAAGACTCCCTGGGTATCAGATGGGGGCAGGCAAAGACTCCCTGGGTATCAGATGGGGAAGTCTCTGGTGAGCAAAAAAGAATCATTTCTCCCTTTGGGGCTGAGCTTTGGCTGCTGAGCTCCCCCTCTCTGACTCCCAAGCACAGCAAGAGAAATATTCCTGGATCCTGCAGCTACTCCTCATCCCAGAGCATTATTTCCCCAAGCAAATATATCCTGGTGGTTGATGAAACCCCTCAGGATCCACTCTGGAGTTCAATCAGCCAGGGGGGGGCTGGGCTCTTTTCCCAGGCAACTCTCAGCAAGACAAGAGGGCACAAGAGGTCTCAAGTTGTGCCAGGGGAGGTTTAGGTTGGACATTAGAAAGAATTTCTTTCTGGAGAGGGTGCTCAGCCATTGGAATGGGCTGCCCAGGGAAGGGGTGGATTCTCCATCCCTGGAGATATTTCCAAAGAGCCTGGATGTGGCACTCAGTGCCATGGGCTGGGAACTGCAATGGGAGTGGATCAAGGGTTGGACTTGATGAGCTCTGAGGTCCCTTCCAACCCAGCCAGTTCTAGGATTCTATGATTCTAAGTATCAATCCCTGAGCCAGAAAATGGGATCAAACCCAAGGAACTCCAACCCCAGAGAGATGTTCTACAGCCTCACAGAGGCTCCAAGGGGTAGATATGGGATGTGACACAAAAAAAAACCAAAACCCAGACTGCCCCCACCTTGGGACCACAATTACTCTCTGAAGAGAGATTAAGGCTTGAGTGGATTGCTACAGGAATTGGAATTTTCATGTTGGGAAGTCACCTGCAGCCAGGAACCAGGGTTCCTGAAGAGAACTTTGCCCCTGTGCTCAGCCCTGGGGAGGCCACAGCTTGAGTCCTGTGTCCAGTTCTGGGCCCCTCAGCTCAGGAAGGAGATTGAGGTGCTGGAGCAGGTCCAAAGGAGGCAACTGGGCTGGGGAAGGGATCCAGCACAGATCCTCTGAGGAGAGGCTGAGGGAGCTGGGGGTGTTGAGGCTGGAGAAGAGGAGGCTCAGGGGAGACCTCATCACTCTCTCCAACTCCCTGAAAGGAGGTTGGAGCCAGGGGGGGGTTGGGCTCTTTTCCCAGGCAACTCTCAGCAAGACAAGAGGGCACAAGAGGTCTCAAGTTGTGCCAGGGAAGGTTTAGGTTGGACATTAGGAAGAATTTCTTTCTGGAGAGGGTGCTCAGCCATTGGAATGGGCTGCCCAGGGAAGGGGTGGATTCTCCATCCCTGGAGATATTTCCAAAGAGCCTGGATGTGGCACTCAGTGCCATGGGCTGGGAACTGCAGTGGGAGTGGATCAAGGGTTGGACTTGATGAGCTCTGAGGTCCCTTCCAACCCAGCCAGTTCTAGGATTCTAGGATTCTATGATTTGCTGCTTTGTAGGCTCCCAAATTCCAGATTTTATGGCTCAGGCAGAGGTGGGAGGGAACTCCATCCAGTTAGGATGGAAGCAGATGGGATGCTCTGGTTGCTAAAACTCAGAAGCATTGATGAAGTAGCTGACAAATGGATATTTTCTTCTTTTCTTTCCTAGCCATGTCTCCTGGCCAGGACTGTCATGCCAGCATGGAACATTTTCCTGCATCTGAGCAGATCCTGCAAACCCTGAGTGAGCTGGCCAGGGCTTTCCAAGAGATGGCTGATCGCTGCCTGCTGGTCCTGCATTTGGAAGTCAGGTAAAAACCCTGAATTTAGGGATTTGGGGGTCAACTCGAGAGCTTTTAGGTGAAGATTGCACCCAGGGTGCATCTTACAGCACCTGAGAGAGATTTACCCTCAGGAAAATATCAAAGGGCAGTCCAGAAACACCAGATCCCATCAGCATGGAAGGCAAAATATGAGGCAAGACAGCAGAAGGGAAAATTCCCAGGGGGGTCCTTGCCTTCTGTGTTAAAAACCAGGAAAAATGGGGTTTGGGGATTTAGAAAATTGCACAATGGTGTCTTCATAATCCAACAGGCATTTGCACATCTCTTAGCTTTGGATTGCAAATCAGAGCTTTTCTTATTACTACTTTTTCAATTAGATACAGAAACTGGGGAACCAGCTGGATTTTTTTTTATTATTATTATTTTATTTTTTAAAGGGATGGATGATTTTCTGATGTCTCTGATTTCTCATGCCAAGATCAAAGGCAGCAAATCACTTTCTTCAGGCCACCAGGTGTCCATTGTAGGGCTGGGAAGACATTTTTCCCTTTATGCATTGTGTCAGCCAGGTGTCTTTTCATTGCTTCCTTTTTCTCTGGAGAATCAAATAGATGTCAGAGACAGGCAAGGAGACAAGATGGACCATCAGTTTGTTCTGCTGTGACACATCCCAAGCCACTTTGTGTCCTTGTCTACGTTGCCAGAGCTCTGGTGAAGCAGTTTGTAGCTTTAAAAATAATAAAAAAATAATAATAACACATTAGTTATTGTCAGCAGTCCTTCAGCCTGCTATCCATCATCTGCTGGCCACTTGATTGCTGGCATCATGATGAGCTGAGCTTGGAAGGATTGGAGGAAAGGATGAAGGTATGGAAATGGAGCAGCTTTCCAGCTGGGAGG
Source organism: Heliangelus exortis (assembly GCF_036169615.1). Lineage (NCBI taxonomy): Eukaryota > Metazoa > Chordata > Aves > Apodiformes > Trochilidae > Heliangelus > Heliangelus exortis. Next base: position 196,031,062 of record NC_092422.1, read on the forward strand.
GCTTCAAGGGATGTGATGCCCAAGCTGTCCCAGCCTCGTGGTTTGGGCAGCAGCCTAAATGGGTTTCTGCCCTCAGTTCTCTGTGGTTTCCCATCCACACTTGGGGTTGGCAGAAATCAGTGCAAATGTAGGTCAGGAAAAAATGTTGCTGTGGTTTTAGAGCAGATCTCTTCCCACCTCCTCTGGAGCCCCTGCTTGGCCTCATAGAAACCTTCCAATATCTGAAGGGGCTCCAAGAAAGCTGGGGGAGGGCTTTGGACACGGGGGGGTAGGGAGAGGAGAAGGGAAATGGGTTAAAACTTGGAGAGAAAGGGGAGATTGAGGTTGGAGATGGGGAGGAAATTCTGGAATTGGAGGGTGGGGAGAGCCTGGCCCAGGTTGTCCAAGGAAGTTGTGGCTGCCCCATCCCTGGCAGTGTCTCAGGTCAGGTTGGATGGGGCTTGGAGCCCCCTGGGCTGGTGGGAGGTGTCCCTGCCCATGCAGGGGTTGGGACTGGATGAGCTTTGAGGTCCCAACCTAAATCATTCCATGATTCTATGACAAAGGACTGGAATGAGCCCTAAAATCTGGAAGTGGATTTTGATGGAAGATTTCTCCTCTGGAGCCAGGCTGAGAGAGTTGGGGGTGTTGAGGCTGGAGAAGAGAAGGCTGCAATGGGGAGACCTTAGAGCACCTTCCAGTGCCTGAAGGGGCTCCAGGAAAGCTGGGGAGGGACTTGGGACAAGGGCCTGGAGGGATGGGACCCTCCGAGGGGGAAGGGTTTCCAGAAGGGTTTCTGTCAGTGAACAAAAAAGAAAAAACCTGTCATAGTGTTAAATGCTTGGGAATAGGCACAACCTTGGCCTGCTACTTGTCATTCCATGTTCCCTGGCTTCCTTTTTCTACCAGTTACAACTGTTCTTAGGTCTTTATGGTATGTAGAAGGAGTTATTTGAGTGGAAGTGCTGGTGAACCAGCACCTGTGAGGATGGACAACCTGGTGAAAATGCATTTGCCCACATAACTGGGACGATTTAGGCCAGAGCTGTTAATGAAAGGCCCTTTGTATTCACATCATGAGAGCACAATGACCCTAATAGGTGATTTGAATGACTTTCTCTTTGGTTGGTGGGATGCTGGTTGGGTTTGTTACCTTCAGCCCTACCAGGTCAGTGAACAGAAAAGAAAAAACCTGTCATGGTGTAAATGCTTGGGAATAGGCACAACCTTGGCCTGCTAATTATCATTTCATGTTCCCTGGCTTGCTCCTTCTACCAGGCTGGGCACAGAGTGGCAGAAAGGGAGCTGGGAGTCTGGATTGCCAGGAAGCTGAAGAGGAGGCAGCAGTGTGCCCAGGTGGCCAAGAAGGCCAATGGCATCCTGGGCTGGCTCAGGAACAGCGTGGCCAGCAGGTCCAGGGAAGGGATTCTGCCCCTGTGCTCAGCCCTGGGGAGGCCACAGCTTGAGTCCTGTGTCCAGTTCTGGGCCCCTCAGCTCAGGAAGGAGATTGAGGTGCTGGAGCAGGTCCAAAGGAGGCAACTGGGCTGGGGAAGGGATCCAGCACAGATCCTCTGAGGAGAGGCTGAGGGAGCTGGGGGTGTTGAGGCTGGAGAAGAGAAGGCTCAGGGGAGACCTCATCACTCTCTCCAACTCCCTGAAAGGAGGTTGGAGCCAGGGGGGGGTTGGGCTCTTTTCCCAGGCAACTCTCAGCAAGACAAGAGGGCACAAGAGGTCTCAAGTTGTGCCAGGGGAGGTTTAGGTTGGACATGAGAAAGAATTTTTTTCTGGAGAGGGTGCTCAGCCATTGGAATGGGCTGCCCAGGGAAGGGGTGGATTCTCCATCCCTGGAGATATTTCCAAAGAGCCTGGATGTGGCACTCAGTGCCATGGGCTGGGAACTGCAGTGGGAGTGGATCAAGGGTTGGACTTGATGAGCTCTGAGGTCCCTTCCAACCCAGCCAGTTCTAGGATTCTGTGATTCTATGATCACCACCTCCTTCCCACAATCACCGTTTTTCACTTGCTTGAAAGAAAGCAAGAAGGCAACACCTTGGATATCCAATGCCTGAATGACAGGGTTGTTACATTGGAAAATCTCTCTCTCTTTTGTCTCACAGAGTTCATTGCTTCCACTACCTGATCCCCTTGGCCAAACAAGGGAATTATGCCATCGTTGCCAACGTGGAGAGCATGGACTATGACCCCCTCGTTGTCCGCCTCAACAAGGACATCAGTGCCATTGAGGAAGCCATGAGTGCCAGCCTCCAGCAGCACAAGTTCCAGTACATCTTTGAAGGTCAGGCATTTAACAGAAGAGTTGTCTTCTGAGGAAATAGTTTGTTGATTCTTAGCTCCAAACCTATCCAGGCTCCTTTTGGTGCTTGGGGAGAGTGAGGGTCCTTGTGTCACCTACAGAATGAAAAGTGGGACCCACTCAGACAAGAGGCACTAAAACCCTCTGTTGTTTCCACGTCATTTCTGAGAGTGTGTGGCTGAATAGCTGAGTCACAGCTATTTTGGGGGGGGGAGTTTCCTCTTCTGAAGGGAAAGGGAGTAAGAAATTAAAATTGAAAAAGCTGTGAACTGGTCCCTGATGTCTGGGTGACCTTTAAGATCACCAAGTCCCACTGTTTACCCAGCACTGCCAAATCCACTGCTAAACCATGTCCCTCAGCACATCTACACAGCTTTTAAATCCCTCCAGGGACTTTTATGACTGCCCTGGGCAGCCTTACAACTTTTTCAGTGAAAAAAATTGTTTTCAGTCTCCAACCTAAACCTCCCCTGGTGCAACTTGAGGCCGTTCCCTCTTGTCCTATTGCTTGTTCCTTGGGAGAAGAGGCAAACATCCAACTTACCCCAACCTCCTTCCAGGGAGTTGTAGAGAGCCAAACGGTCTTCCCTCAGCCTCTTTTGCTCCAGGATCAACACCCCCAGCCCCTCCTCAGCAGATTTTTGCTCCAGCCCCTTCCCCAGCTCCATTCCCTTCTCTGGACACACTCCAACTCCTCAGTGTCCTTCTGAACTGACCCCAGGATTGGAGGTGCAGCCTCCCCAGTGCCCAGCACAGGGGGACAATCCCTTCCCTGTCCCTTCTGGCCACAGCAGTGCTGGGACAAACCCAGATATTGGAGAGAAGCCCAAGCTGAGCAGGAAAGCAGGGAGCTGATGGACGTGCGGGATGGTTCTTCCTGGGGAAGGACGTGTGTGTGTATGACAAGCACAGCTCTATTAGAGCACAGCTCCTCTCCAAAGTGGAGCCATTCCCATTTCTAAAATTGCATTTAGAGAACATCAGCTCTTCTGATGTCTCATCTGTTGTGATTACCTTGGAGAATACCAATCATGGCTTGATTCAGCTCCCCTGTATTTATTCGTGGCACTGACGCACGGTGCCCTTGCCTGGCTGCCAGGATCCATCTCCCTTTTCCTCTGGTCACTGGTCAAAGTCAGGAGAAGGTGGGGGCTGGAGATGCACCCCTTATCAACATATCAGCAGGGATGACTTAGTCTGGCCACTGGTTTTCTCATCCTGGAGAATCAGAGAATAATTCGGGTTGGAAGGGACCTCTCAAGGTCATCCAGGACACCCCCAACCAGCTCAGGATGCTCAGAGCCTCCTCAATCCTTGGATATCTCCAGGGATGAGGCCTCAACCACCTCCCTGGCTTTCAGGATCTGTTTATGTCTCCCCCATGTAGCCCCTGATGGAGCATTTTTTTAATCAGATGTTTTCTGAGCTGCTTGAATCAAAGGGAGTGAGCCCAGCACTTTGTAGAGCTCCTCTTACAGCTCAGATCTTCTGGGTCTGTTCCAGGGGAGTGAAATAGATCCAGACAGAGCCATGGGGACTCTTTGCACCTCACTAAGCCATGAGGTTGAAATTCCTACACTCCTTGATGAAATGCTGGCACCTCTTCAGTCCACTTTTGGGATCACATCCACCCTCCTGTTCATCCTACATGAACATTTTTTCTTACTCCTGACTTTTAATTGTTGTGGAGTTGTGTACAGAGCTGTGTAGTGGACAAATTAAGCTGGGGTGGAGTTTTTTTAATATTTGAAATGTGACATGAGTGGATACATCATTCCTGGGCTGGCTGTGACTTATGGATTCCAGCTAGAGGAGGGGAAATTTAGATTGGAAGTTAGGAAGAAGTTCTTCCCCATGAGGGTGGTGAGAGACTGGAACAGGTTGCCCAGAGAGGTGGTGGAAGCCCCATCCCTGGAAGTTTTTAAGTTTGGATGGGGCTTGGAGCAACCTGGGCTGGTGGGAGGTGTCCCTGGCCATGCAGGGGTTGGAACTGGATGAGCTTTAAGGTCTCTTCCCTGAAAATTCTCTGATTCTGTGACTTTTTAACAGCTGGCTGTGACCTTCAGCAGCAGAGGAATGATGGAGCCATCCTTCAGACCCAAGAAGCTGCTCAGGATTGATGGGAGGGAGGTTGTGCAGGGAGGGCATTGAAATGCAGAGCATTTCTGCTCCTCTGGACTGTGAGTTTACCAGGGAAAAAATACCACTTTTTATACCAGACTCAAATCCTATCATTTTGTAGGAGCAGTAGCAGCCCATTGCTCTGGGAGAGGGAGGGATTGAAAGGGAGATGCTGCAAAGCCTGGTGATAAATCTGGAAATGCCCTGGAAGTCCCAGCAGCTACAATAATATAACTTTGAAGTTTTGTACTATTTGGAAGTGGGTTTGGTGTTTTTTTTTTTAAAGAAAGAAACCTTGTGGGAAGTCCTCTTGAAATGCACAGGGCTCTTTTCCACGTCCCTTTGGGTGCATCTGCTGTTCCAGTTCACATGTACCACATAAGAGAGCTGCTTCATGGGTTTTATGTTGAATTATTGTCACTAAATATCTTCCTCCTGGGATGTTCCTGTTTGTTTTCCTTCTCCCCCTTGCAGGTTTGGGCCACCTGATTTCCTGCATCCTCATCAATGGTGCCCACTACTTCAAACGTATCAGTGAATCAGGGATCAAGAAAATGTGTAGGAACATCTTCATCCTCCAGCAAAACCTGACCAACATCACCATGTCCAGGGAAGCTGACCTGGACTTTGCAAGGTGAGCAGAGAACCCCAAGTTCTGTTTCTTCCTCTTTTGCTGGCTGCAGACACAGGGGTAGCTCCTTCCAAAAGTTTTTCCACTCTTCTGGGCACCTGGGTGGGTATCCAGGTGGTGTTTAACCCATAGAAATATTCCTAATATTCACTTTATTGAGGAGCACTCAGAAGTTTTGGGCATCACTTGGCCTTGAGCTCCAAGTGGAGCTCAGCACCAAAACTTTGAGGTTTCCTGATGGGCTGGTTCTCCTAAAACCAAAACCCAGGCAAGGGAAAGCTTCTTGGTGCAGGGTTTGGATGGAACTTCAACTGGATGTCTCTGAGCCCCGGATTCATGCCCAGAGAAATGGTTTGCTTCATGGAAGGCTTAAACTTTGATCAGCTCCCAGTGTGAACTTCAGGGATGCCAGATTCTGGCTCTCTTCATGTTCTTGTCCTATTGCTCTTAAAATAATAGTAGTATTTTATATAGTAAAGTATTTTATAGAGTTGTCAGGGTTTAACACTGCCCTGGCAATTAAACTGAGTAACAGAGGCTCTCTATTAATCTCTCTCTCCTCCCTGATAAAGGAAGGAGAGAGAATAAGGGAGAGAGACTGATGGGTTGGGAACTAAACTACACAGCTTGAATGGAACAGGAATGAGAAATAGGAAAAATGACTAAATCTATACAAATCTACAGGAAAATTGATCCCAGGTTCCTCCCCCCTTTCCCCCAAGAACTCTCCCATCCCCACTGAGGCTGCAGGGCAGCCCTGGGAAAGTCCAGGCTGGAATCCTGGGCTCAGGAGCAGTTGGGAGCTGGAGGCAGGAACACACAGATTCAGGCTGGGATGGATCAGGAGCAGAGGCAGAGGAAGGGATGGAATCCTCCCAGGATGCTGAAGCAAAGAGGGAGAGGGGAAGAAGGGGAAGCAGGAAGGGCTTTGAGCCTGGGGATCCCTCCAATTTCTCCTGAGGATGAGGTGGATGGGATGGAATCCTCTGTTTGGTCAATTCTGGTCATTTCTCTTGTCTGTTCCTCCCCACAGGAGGGTTTCAGGTGGGACCTCTTGACTCCTTTTCTCCTTCTGGAGGGCAAAATGTTCCTCAGAGCTGAGCAGTGTCCTTGGCTCTGCAGCCCATTCTCCAGCAGTAACTATAACCATGGAGTGGGCTCAGTCCCAGCAGCAGCCACTGACTGAGAAACTTGCTGTGAATTTCAGCAAGTGCAGCTCCTGACAAGAGACTGAGCTGAAAGCAAAAGCACAAGACAGAAAATCACCTTTATCCTGGCCCAAACCAGGACAATAGTATAATAGTAAATTAATTATAGTATTATATAGTATTATAGTATTATATAGTATTATATAGTATTATATATCATATAGTATTATAATATAATAGTAAAGTAAAAACAAAAATGGAGCCCCTGGAAGTTTCTCATCCATATTGCTCCTTTATTCACTTATGGGCACTCACTGGAGGAATAAGCAAACATGGAATGATGAGGGATTCTGTGATTCTATCAGTGCTTTGCACTTGGATTTAGGGTGCTGGGATTGTTCAGCCTGGAGAAGGCTCCAAAGAGACCTCAGAGCACCTTCCAGAGCCTGAAGAGGCTCCTGGAAAACTGGAGAGGGATTTTTTACAAGGGCATGGAGCCACAGGAGAAAAGGGGGATGGTTTTAAGCTGGAAGATGGGAGATGAGGGTGGTGAGACAGTGACACAAGTTGCTCAGAGATGCTCCATCCCTGGAGGTGTTCAAGGCCAGGTTGGGAGGGCTTGGAGCAACCTGATCCAGCTGAAAAATTCCCTGCTTATTGTAGGGGGGTTGGAGTAGATGAACTTGAGAGGCCCCTTCCAACCCAACCCATTGAATGATTCCATTGGCTGATGCTGAGCCCCAGAAATAACCAAAGGAAGAATCTGGAATAAAGGGATGGATAAAATGTCAGAGCTTCAGGGGACACTGGGAGATGTCCCACCAGAAACACTGGAAGTAGCTGGTGTCATCCTTTGGCTCTTGGAGACTGAATTATGGGAGAAGAAAAACTCCCTGGGATGAGAGAAAGTGAGGGCCTCATTTATGTTCTCATATGGGAAATGAGCTCATTATTGAATTAGTTTCTTCCTAATAACATTGACATGGAGAAGTTATGAATGCTGAGGCCTGGAGGAGGGGGAAGAAAGAAAAATCCATTACTAACTCTCCAAGGAATAAAGTTCCCAAATTCAATCTCTCTCTTTTTTTTTTTTTTTTTTTTAATGATTTTTTTTTCCCTCCCGATCTGTTGAGCTGCTAAATAAATTAGCCCAGGGTTTTTGGCAGGCAGAACAGAGCTTGAACATGTGCTGACTGCAACTGGCACCCAAATAATGAAATGCTGACCAAGAGCTGCTGGTAGCTGGCAGGAGAAATTTGGCCATTTTCTGGAAAGGTCTTGAAGAGCCAGGGAGCTCAGAGTGGTAGTGAGGAATAATTTGAGGTGGAATTTGATGGGAAAAGTGAGGAAGGGACAGGAATGAGGTGGCAAAAAGATTTTCTCCAGCAATTGGAGCTCTTGGGTACCAGCATCCAGGATGTGGAGCTCAAAAGAGGTGCCTGAGCTTTTTGCACAGGAGCATCACAGATTTACAGTGTTTTAGGGGATGGAAAATACCTCTGGAAATTATCCAAGCCCCTTGGCAGAGCAGGTTCACCTGGAGCAGGTTGCAGAGGAAGACATCCAGGTGGGTTTGGAATCTCTGGAGCCCTTCAGCTGCTTTCTTGTACCTGTGCTACAGAGTCCTTCCCATAATATGAATTCAACAACATTTCTTTGGAGCTTTCGTGGCTTTTGGGGGGGGATTTCTGTGATCTGGAGATTATGTTTGAGTCTTTTGTTCTTCAGATGACTCCTGGATGCTTATTATCCAGCTTTTTATGCACACACAAGTCTGGAGCATCCAATCCCTGCCCTGCTCACCTGAATTTTAAATTACCCAAGCAAGTTCTCCTCTTACCCTGGGGACTCCACTTACTGAGGTCTGTTCAGATTCTAAAATAAACATAAAACAGATCACAGAAAATGACATCAATGCAGAATAAAAGCAATTTGTACCTCTGTGATGCAGCTCATACAGGAATTTGTAAATTCTTTGCACCACAGCTTAATTTATCAGTTTTCCCTTTTTTTAAAGATGAGCAATGGAAAAGCAGTGGATATTTCATGTACAGGAGCAGTGGTGGAGATGATGGGGAAATAATCACTCCCCTGCTCTTCTTTCCTTCCTGGTAATGGGGAAAATTCCCTCCTTGCTTCACTTCTTCAGGGACCATGACTGAGAGGGAAAGGAAATTTCTGGAGGATCCAACCCAGCTTGGGACTCACTGCCCCAGCCCTGCTCTTTGCATTTGCCCTTGTGCAAACCAGAACCAGAGAATCCTCTTGATTGGAAAAGAACTTTGAAGATTATTAAGTCCAACCACTAACCTAACGCTGCCACTTCTCATCCATGTCCTTAAATAATTCAAAATTTACCCTGATTTCTTTAAGGAACTTGAGTAGAAGTCAGGGGCTTCCTTGGTCAGGGAAAACCACAATGAGTCACCAGTGGTGTCCCCCAGGGATCAGTGTTGGGCCCAGTGCTGTTTAATATCTTTATTGATGATTTAGTTGAGGGGATTGAGTCCATCATCAGCAAATTTGCAGATGACACCAAGCTGGGGGGAAGTGTGGATCAGCTGGAAGGCAGGAGGGCTCTGCAGAGGGACCTGGACAGACTGGAGAGTTGGGCTGATCCCAACGGGATGAGGTTCAACATTCCAAGTGCCGGGTCCTGCACTTTGGCCACAACAACCCCATGGGGAGCTCCAGGCTGGGCACAGAGTGGCAGAAAGGGAGCTGGGAGTCTGGATTGCCAGGAAGCTGAAGAGGAGGCAGCAGTGTGCCCAGGTGGCCAAGAAGGCCAATGGCATCCTGGGCTGGCTCAGGAACAGCGTGGCCAGCAGGTCCAGGGAAGGGATTCTGCCCCTGTGCTCAGCTCTGGGGAGGCCACAGCTTGAGTCCTGTGTCCAGTTCTGGGCCCCTCAGCTCAGGAAGGAGATTGAGGTGCTGGAGCAGGTCCAAAGGAGGCAACTGGGCTGGGGAAGGGATCCAGCACAGATCCTCTGAGGAGAGGCTGAGGGAGCTGGGGGTGTTGAGGCTGGAGAAGAGGAGGCTCAGGGGAGACCTCATCACTCTCTCCAACTCCCTGAAAGGAGGTTGGAGCCAGGGGGGGTTGGGCTCTTTTCCCAGGCAACTCTCAGCAAGACAAGAGGGCACAAGAGGTCTCAAGTTGTGCCAGGGGAGGTTTAGGTTGGACATTAGAAAGAATTTCTTTCTGGAGAGGGTGCTCAGCCATTGGAATGGGCTGCCCAGGGAAGGGGTGGATTCTCCATCCCTGGAGATATTTCCAAAGAGCCTGGATGTGGCACTCAGTGCCATGGGCTGGGAACTGCAGTGGGAGTGGATCAAGGGTTGGACTTGATGATCTCTGAGGTTCCTTCCAACCCAGCCAATTCTAGGATTCTAGGATTCTGTGAGTTTTTCTGGGTTTTTTTTTTTCCACCCACACCAAAAAATAGATTTTCTCAGGCAGTTATGGAGCTCCAGGTTGGATCTAAGCTCTGTCTGGAGCCAACTGGTTCATTCTCCCCCTGGACAATCAGTTTGCTGCCCCTGTTGCTCCCTTTTGATGTCTTTGTCCTTGAGAGTGACACTCAGGGTTTGAGAAGCAATCAACCCCAATTAACCATCAATCCCTTGCCCTTCATTCCATCACTCCCCACACATCAAATTTTAATTCTGGAACAAGCTGTGCCCTTTCCTGGAAGTGGATTCATTTAAAATCCAATGTTTTTATAGGAAGGACCAGAGCATCTGAGAAAGGGCTGAAAGACTTTCAAGCTTTGCCTGGGTGTCATGTTTTTGGTTTTGAGTATTTAGGGGTATTTTGCTTTTGGGTTTGGGTTTTTTTTTCACTTTTAATATATTCTTCAAGTGTTTTTTTGGGCCCACCTCCCTGGACATCCCTTTTCTCCTCCATCTCTGTGGCTTAGGCAGTAGAAACCCCAAGCAAAGAAGCTGGAGGGGGGAAGATTTTTCTCCTCTGAAGCCAAAATCATGTAGAGGATTCACAACAAAACCTTAACCCGTGGAACACTTTGGTTCTGGTGAGACTCTTGCTGTTTAAACCCCATTTTTCAGAAGATCTGTAGCCCCCAGGTGACACCAGAGGGTTTGGCTGCTTTGGGAGCAGCACCATGGCAAGGAGAAAATTTGTTTCAAATGAGTTTTGCTTCAAGATTCTCAGTTTCAGGGACAGGGAAATTCTCAGCAGAGCATCAGGAAGCAGAGCTGGAGCACATTTCCATTGGAAAAAAAAAAATAATAAATTGCCAAGTTCTGTGAGCTCTAGTAAGTTTTCTCCACTGACAAGAGAAAGGGTAAAAGAGGCTGGTTCTGACTGCTGAGGTGTCACAAAAGGATTTGTAGCATTTGCTGAATTTCCTGCAAATATTAATAGGGTTTTTTTTCCCTTATGTGTGTGTGTTCAGTATCTAGGCCAGCAAAAATGCAGTTAGTCAGGAGGGCATCCACTCCTCTATTAAAGAAAAAGCAGTGTTTGCTTTCTGTGGGAAATACCTGAGCATCTCCTGCAAAGCCTGAGTTCCAAATGCCACCAGATTTTAGAAACTTCAGACCCAAAATTAAATTTAGAGCATTAGAAGGATAAAATTCAGATCCCTTGCTCCTACTTTTTTATTCTCCCTCTCTCTCCCCCCTCAAAATTATAGCTGCCTGTTTATGCAGAGATTTCATCAGAGGCAGTAAAAAAGGGTTCAGTTTCTGCTTCAGACTTATCCTTAAATAAAATAACTCCTTAATCTTCATTTTTAATTGAAAAAAAAAATGTCTTAGACATAGCAGAGTGATAAAATTTCCAATATATTCTTTAAAGTTAATTAAGGTGCTTGCAAGGGGGAGACCAGAGATGAAATGTGAATGTTTCCCACACCCCAATGCCATCTTCAGCTCTGAGAAAAGTTTTTGGGTGATGCCACTCATTGTAACTGGGTCTGGAAGTGTCCTTCACCCCTTTAAATGGTTTTCAGCTGGGTGAAGCAGAGGTGTCTGCACACCCAGAGTTCAACTGGAGGTTTCTCTGCTGCTCCCATTCCTGGCAAAAAAGAGTGGTTTGGGTTGGAAGGGAACTTAAAGGGTAGTTCCAAAATTTTCTTCACCCAAACAGCTGCCTGCAGATACTCAGGAGAGAACAGCACCAGTCCACATACTGGTTTCAAAGGAGAACTTCCAAGGTATTTGTTGGAAGCAGTTCCAGTTCACACCAGTGACCCTAAACAGGGCATAGAAACTCTGTCTCTACCCAAAATTCATCTTCATAAGAGCCTGGATGAATGAATTTGTTATGAAGCCAGGCTGAGAGAGTTGGGGGTGTTGAGGCTGGAGAAGAGAAGGATCCCATGGGGAGACCTTAGAGCACCTTCCAGTGCCTGAAGGGGCTCCAGGAAAGCTGGGGAGGGACTTGGGACAAGGGCCTGGAGGGATGGGACCCTGCGAGGGGGAAGGGTTTCCAGCTGGGAGAGGGGAGATGGAGAGGAGATCTTGGGCAGGGAGGGAGGGAGGGTGGGAGGGAGAAATTGTTTGGGGTGAGGGTGCTGAGCTTTAGAACCAGGTTGCCCAGGAAAAGAGTCTCTGCCCCATCCCTGGCAGTGTTCAAAGCCAGGTTGGATGGGGCTTGGAGCAATCTGGGAGGGAGGTGTCCCTGCCCATGGCAGGGGGGTTGGAATGAGCTGAGCTTTCAGTTCTCTTCCAACCCAAACCATTCCAGGATTCAATGAAATTCTCACTGAGCCTTGAGAGGTGGATGCTGCTTTCCTCCTGTGCAATGGTGCAGTCTGATATGCTGTTGGTTTTTGTTGTTTGCTGACTCAAGAAGCACTCAGCAAGTAAAGGTGGGCAAGGGAGGGGATTCTCCCCCTCTGCTCTGCTCTGCTGAGACCCCACCTGGAGCTCTGTGTCCAGTTGTGGAGTCCCCAAGAGCAGAAGGACACAGAGCTCCTGGAAGGTGTCCAGAGCAGAGCCACTCAAATGCTCAGAGGGCTGAGCACCTCCCTGGGAAGCCAGGCTGAGGGATTGGGGTTGTTCAGCCTGGAGAAGAGGAGGCTCCCAGGTGAGCTCAGAGCAACCTTCCAATATCTGAAGTGGCTCCAAGAAAGCTGGGGGAGGGCTTTGGACACGGGGGGGTAGGGAGAGGAGAAGGGAAATGGGTTAAAACTTGGAGAGAAAGGGGAGATTGAGGTTGGAGATGGGGAGGAAATTGTTGAATTTGAGGGTGGGGAGAGCCTGGCCCAGGTTGTCCAAGGAAGTTGTGGCTGCCCCATCCCTGGCAGTGTCTCAGGTCAGGTTGGATGGGGCTTGGAGCCCCCTGGGCTGGTGGGAGGTGTCCCTGCCCATGCAGGGGTTGGGACTGGATGAGCTTTGAGGTCCCTTCCAACCCAAACCATTCTGTGGTTCTATGAAGGCTGCAGCCAGTATCAAAGTGCTGCCTCACTCTTTGGGTTGGACACCAAGCTCAGGGTGCCAGGATGTCTGCACAGGGCCACCTGGTGGGATGGGAAGAGACAGGGATTTGGGAAGCAGCATTTCCCTCTGCTCTGGATCTTCTTGTTTTGCTTGGAAGTTTGAGTGACCCTCAGCAGCAGAGTTGGTGTAGATCTCCAGGTTTAGGAAAACCTCAGATGGTGACCAGAGGCAGAGATGCCCTCAGGCTACAACTTCCCAGTGCAAACATTCCCATTGTTTCCAGCATCATGGAGGTGACAAAATTGTCCCATCTGGCTGCAGTTCTTCCACAGGGGCAATTGGAAAATGCCCCCAGGGACAGTGTCCAAATGACAGCTTCAGGATTTCAGAGGGTGCTTTATTTTAGAGCTTTATTTTATGTCTGGGTTGGGTGCTCAGCATCTCCAGCCACGACTGGCAGGCAGGGGACAGTTTTTTATTGATGATAGAAGAGCAGGAAGGATTTGTGCCTCTTGCCTAATGCAGGAATAAGCAATAACTTGCTGCCATCTACTGGGTACTGGAGAGGGAAGGAGAAGCCAGAGTGCATCAGAGATTCCTCAAACATCCCAGGGCTTTGCAAGAACTCCCTTTTATTGCTAAATTTTATTCCTTTTTTTTCCTGATTTCACTCTTGATAAATACAGAAACACCAGGTTGTGTTTGCTGCCTGGGTACCCCCCTTGTCTGAGGTTGGAGCTGATGAAAGGAACCCTCCTTCCAGAGCCATTCCTGATGCTTGGCTTCTGTGTGTTGAACCCCAGGTCCAATGGATCCTCACCTGGATCCCCTTTGCTGCTCTTCTGCTCTCAGGTGCCTCTGTAGAGCTCCTGTCACACTCCCCTCTCTACACTTGGGGTTCAGAATTAGGTGGCAGAGATGTCTCAGATCTTTCCCCTGGGGGCTGCTCTCAAGCCAAGAGAAAAATTGGGTTGTTTAAGATCATGGAGTCCCAGAATGGTTTGGGTTGGAAGGGACCTCAAAGCTCATCCAGTCCCAACCCCCTGCATGGGCAGGGACACCTCCCACCAGCCTAGGGGGCTCCAAGCCCCATCCAACCTTCAAAACTTCCAGGGATGGGGCTTCCACCACCTCTCTGGGCAACCTGTTCCAGCCTCTCACCACCCTCATGGGGAAGAACTTCTTCCTAACTTCCAATCTCAATCTCCCCTCCTCTACTTTGAATCCATTCCCCCTGCTCCTGTCACTCCCTGACATCCTAAAAAGTCCCTCCCCACCTTTCCTGGAGCCCCTTCAGATCCTGGAAGGCCACAATGAGGTCTCCTTGGAGCCTTCTCCTCTCCAGACTGAACAACCCCAACTTCTGGTAACAAGTTTTTAACTCAGTGCTTGTTCATCACCTACAGAGAGATTCACAGGTTCTCTGCAGCCACTGACATGGACATTAAAATATTCTAAACCATTTCTTCATCATTTTTCAGAAGGTTCCTTGGAGCTTTCTCCTCTCCAGCCTGAATAACCCCAACTCCCTCACTCTGTCCTCACAGCAGAGCTGCTCCATAGCCCTCTGAGCATCCTCCTGGCCCTTCTCTGGACACCGTCCAGCACATCCATGACTTTCTTGTAACAGGAGCTCCAGAAATGGATGCAGATCATAGAATGTTAGGGGTTGGGAAGGGTTGGAAGGGACCTCTGGACCACCAGCCCAGGGGGCTCCAAGCCCCATCCAACCTGACCTGAGACACTGCCAGGGATGGGGCAGCCACAACTTCCTTGGACAACCTGGGCCAGGCTCTCCCCACCCTCAAATTAAAGAATTTCCTCTTCATGTCCAACCTCAATCTCCCCTCTTCAAGTTTTAACCCACTGCCTGTGATGGGGAATTTCTGATTTTACTTGCACACCCCCCATGGTGGTGGCACCTCTGTTAACATCACTTTTCTCTTTGTCTTCTCTGCACAGCAGCCCCTGATGCAATGCAGAAGTTAGAGCAGGGAAATGATCCAACTTGGGGTTTTTTTTGCATCAGCTTTCTCTCTCTTTTTTTTTTTTTTTTTGTCTGGCAGGATCAGCTCCCAGGCCTGGTTCACAGCAGGGCTTGCAAACAGCTGTGTTGGCACAACAGAAGGAGAGGGAACAAGCAGGGAAATGAGCTGGAAGGCTCTGAAATGAGAATGTTCCTGGAAATGGGACTTCAGATAAAGTTAGGATCAGGCATCAGGACTGGAGGCAGTAGCAGAGGGGAGGCAGGAGGAGTGAGCATGTCCTGATGCAGAAATCACTGCTCTTCCCTCACCATCTTCAGGCCATTTGGCATCAGTCCAGCAGCAGGATGGGCAACTTCTGTTCTCAGCTTTGCTGAGCAGCAGATTTCTTACTCACTGCTTGTGGCTGGGAAGTGCTTTGTCTGCTGCTTGTTCTCCACATTAGGAAAAAAAAAAAACACCAAAAAAAAAACAACCCCAAAATGCCCTCATGCTGAAGCACCAGATGTTTGGAAGCAAAGAGCCTGACTCTGGGGGGATGATGACATTTCTCCTGTTGCTCCTCAAGTAATTTTCACATAGGAAGAGCACTTGAGCACAGAAAAGGGGGAAAGAAAGTGGCTGAAGCACCAGGTAGTGCCAGCACATCACTCCCTTTCCTTTGGTGGCTGCAAGGATTATAAATTCCTCAAGGAGGGGATTTTGCTGCTTTTCTAGTTAAAACACACAGCAGGAAGTTCTCAGGCACATGGGCTGTGTTAGCCTGAAGAATACCCCAAAGTCCAACCAAGTATTGAAGCCTGAGTTTAATTTTTGGATACAGGTGTGACCTGGTGAATGGTTGTTCTGTAACTGTTCTGTAACAGAGTCACAGCAAGTCAGGGGTTGGAAGGGACCTCCAAAAATCATTGAGTACAATTCCCCCTGCCAGAGCAGGGGTCACACAGGAACATGTCCAGGGTTGGGGTTTTTTTAATGTCTCCAGAGAAGGAGACTCCATAACCTCCCTGGGCAGCCTGGGCCAGGGCTCCCTCAGCCTCACAGTAAAAAAAAATTCTCTTTGTGTTTCTATGGAACCTCCTCTGCTCAAGTTTTTATCCATTGCTTCTTGTCCTATCATTGGGCATCAGTGGGAAGAGCCTGGCACCCCCTCCTGGCTCTGTCCCTTTATGTGTTTATGAACATTAATGAGGTTTCCCCTAATTCTCCTTTTCCAAGCTGCAGAGCCCCAGCTCCCTCAGCTTTTCCTGGAAGGGATTTTCCACTCCCTCCATCACCTTGGTGGCTCTGTGATGGACTCTTCCAAGCAGTTCCCTGTCCTTCTGGAACTGAGGAGCCCAGAACTGGACACAATATTCCAGTCAGGTCTCTATCAGAGCTGGTTGCCCATGGATCCCTCTGATTTGGTTGAAATTTCGTTTGAAATGAGATGCAGGGCCTCCTGTTGCTTTCTCACAAGGATCAAGGAGCAGAGGTGACCTTTCCCAGGTGGAATTATCCATGGCTGATAAGATGGTTCCTTAGGGTTTCAGGAGGTGACTTTGCAGGTGGCCAGATCCATCTGAAGATTCCCAGATCCCTCAGCTTTTCCTCACCAGGAGATGTTCCACTCCACTCCATCACCTTGGTGGCTGTGCTGGACTCTTCCAAGCAGTTCCCTGTCCTTCTGGAACTGAGGAGCCCAGAACTGGACACAATATTCCAGTCAGGTCTCCGTCAGAACTGGATCAAGCAGAGAGAAGTGAGCATGATCAGAGTGGGATTTTCTGAATTGTTTGAAATTTCCTTGGAAATGAGATGCAGGCCCTCCTGTTGCTTTCTCACAAGGATCAGGGAGCAGAGGTGGCCTTTCCCAGTTGGAATTATCCATGGCTGATGTCTGTCACTAGTAAGATGAGCTCCTCCATGGCTCCTTAGGGTTTCAGGAGGTGGCTTTGCAGGTGGGCAGATCCATCTGAAAGCTCCCTGGATTGGTTTTTGCAACCAGTACCAGCCCTGTCTAAACTGGACTATGGGGCTGAATTAATCTGTAGTCCTGATATTATGGAATCCCAGAATGGGTTGGGTTGGAAGGGACCTCAAAGCTCATCCAGTCCCAACCCCTGCATGGGCAGGGACACCTCCCACCAGCCCAGGGGGCTCCAAGCCCCATCCAACCTGACCTGAGACACTGCCAGGGATGGGGCAGCCACAACTTCCTTGGACAACCTGGGCCAGGCTCTCCCCACCCTCAAATTCAAGAATTTCCTCCTCAAGTCCAACCTGATTTCCAAACACACTGCAGGGCAATCACAGAGCATCCACTCTTCACTGGTATCATTCCCTGGAGCACAGGAAGCACCATAAAATACCAGTTGGTACTGGGAGCTGCTGGTCTTACCCAGCTCCCCAGTATTGACTCCAGGGCTTTATTTTGATCTGCCATTTCAGTTTCTCCTGGAGAAGCTTTTGCTCTTCACCCTGTAACCTTTGAAGACAGAGGTTTAGTGGCTTCTGTAATGATTTTCATTGCCTGAATGTGGATGGCAGAGCTGCTCGGAGTAAAGAGATTAATTCAGTTTTTCTAAACTGGAAATGGACTGAATAACTGAGAGGCTTCATTGGTTTTCTTTGCTTGTTTGGGGGTTTTTTTGGTGTGTTTTAAGGAGGTGAACTTCTCAGCCAAGAGAAACCAATGTTCATATTCCCAGGGACACAAGCTCAGGAAGATGTGAATTAACATGTTTTTTCAGAGGATATTTTGGCTGTTAAGACTTGACCAGAGCAGATACCTACCCTGCTTTAACAACATCAGGATATATTCTCCTGGAAACCAATTACAAACAAATTCCTTATTTATTCCTGAGGTGACAGTCCTTGGCTGATATCTGCTTTCTTGAGACTAATAAGTTTTGAATGTCGGCGGGGGAAAAAAAAAAAAATTTAAAGTAATTACTTTGTGTTCCCAAGCTCCTTATTTGTGTAGGTGCATGTGTGTTTATCTCTCTCTGTCATGCTGCATTGCAAACAGTAATTAAAGGGAAGGGATTTTTTCTTCTTGGAAGTTTTTCTTCTTAATTTCTGCCTTTTGTGACTTTGGCCTCCGTGACCATACATAGCCCCTGGGCAGATAATTGTACAACTGAAGTTGCTTTAATAGCAGGTCTTAAGTTTAGGAAACTCTGGCTGACCAGTTGGAATCTCTTCTGAGAGCCCAACCTGGAGCTCTGTGTCCAGTTGTGGAGTCCCCAAGAGCAGAAGGACACAGAGCTCCTGGAAGGTGTCCAGAGCAGAGCCACTCAAATGCTCAGAGGGCTGAGCAGCTCCCTGGGAAGCCAGGCTGAGGGATTGGGGTTGTTCAGCCTGGAGAAGAGGAGGCTCCCAGGTGAGCTCAGAGCAACCTTCCAATATCTGAAGGGGCTCCAAGAAAGCTGGGGGAGGGCTTTGGACACGGGGGGGTAGGGAGAGGAGAAGGGAAATGGGTTAAAACTTGGAGAGAAAGGGGAGATTGAGGTTGGAGATGGGGAGGAAATTCTGGAATTGGAGGGTGGGGAGAGCCTGGCCCAGGTTGTCCAGGGAAGTTGTGGCTGCCCCATCCCTGGCAGTGTCTCAGGTCAGGTTGGATGGGGCTTGGAGCCCCCTGGGCTGGTGGGAGGTGTCCCTGCCCATGCAGGGGTTGGGACTGGATGAGCTTTGAGGTCCCAACCTTGGGCTGCCTGGACTGACACTGCTCAAGCAAGCTCCAAATTTAGCCCCAGGCTCCAGACTGAACCTGAACAAACATCCAGAGTTATCCCAGGTGAAGAGAGAGCCCTGGAAGTTTGTGTGAACATGAAGTCCACAGCTTGGAGCTTTTGTTTGATCTAGAAATTGCTTTCTGCTCCTGTGCTAAAAGGTGGGTTCTGCTTGCACTGATTCCATGTGCTGAGGGTGTGGGGCAGCCTGCTGGGAGCTTTGCCTGAAATTCTCAGCAAACAGAGCTGTTAGATAGAATCATAGAATCCTAGAATCATAGAATCCTAGAATCATAGAATCCTAGAATTGTCTGGGTTGGAAGGGACCTCAGAGCTCATCAAGTCCAACCCTTGATCCACTCCCACTGCAGTTCCCAGCCCATGGCACTGAGTGCCACATCCAGGCTCTTTGGAAATATCTCCAGGGATGGAGAATCCACCCCTTCCCTGGGCAGCCCATTCCAATGGCTGAGCACCCTCTCCAGAAAGAAATTCTTTCTAATGTCCAACCTAAACCTCCCCTGGCACAACTTGAGACCTCTTGTGCCCTCTTGTCTTGCTGAGAGTTGCCTGGGAAAAGAGCCCAACCCCCCCCTGGCTCCAACCTCCTTTCAGGGAGTTGGAGAGAGTGATGAGGTCTCCCCTGAGCCTCCTCTTCTCCAGCCTCAACACCCCCAGCTCCCTCAGCCTCTCCTCAGAGGATCTGTGCTGGATCCCTTCCCCAGCCCAGTTGCCTCCTTTGGACCTGCTCCAGCACCTCAATCTCCTTCCTAAACTATAAAGATGAAGGATTGGGCTGGGTTTTTTTAAGGGAAGTTGGCATGACACAAAAAAAAAAAAAAAAAAAAAAAATTAAAGAAAAGGTGGGGAGCATCAGTGTGTAAGGATCAACCATGCCAGGCATTTTTTCTGCAGGTGAAATAAAGGTAAATATTGGATTGCCAGCTTGAGCTGCATCTCCCCTGCAAATGGGAGCAATTAGAAAAATGTCCTGGCTTTTTTCACAGCAGGCTGCATCCTTCTAGCAGACAGAAAGGCAAATTCAAGTCCTGAAGGAGCAGGTTGGGTCCCCCTGGCAGTCAGAGCTCATCAGGAATTGCAGTGCCTCATCCCCAAGTAATCTGCAAGGAAATAACAGATCTTGGGGCTGGATGAGAGGGGTTTGGGAGTCACTGCTCATCACTGCTTTGCACTGAAGTCTTGTCCTGTGCAGAGGGTTTGGTCTTCATCAGTTTGAGCTGAGGAGTGAAGCATCTCCTCTTCCTGATGGGAGGAGTCAGAGGGGTTGCACTTGGGAGGGGTGGGAGCAGGCAGGGCAGGAAGGTTGTAGATCATATATATACTATATAGATCTTTTATATCAGATATAAATCATATAAATCATATATATAAATCTGATAAATCATATATAAGTCCTATATATAATTTTAAAATCATATAAACGATATATACCATATAAAAATCAAATGTATCATGTATAAATCTTATAAATCATATATAAACATATATATCTTATATAAAATCATATATATAATATATAAATCTTATAAATCATATACATAATGTATAAATCATATATATCATGTATAAATCTATATATCATATATAAATCTTATAAATCATATATAAATCTGTATCTTATATATAAATCTATATCATATATAAATTTATATCATATATAAATCTTATAAATCATATAAATCATATATATCATACAAATCATATACAAATATTATAAATCAAATATATAATATAAAAATCATTTATAGCATATATATCATATATAAATCTTATAAATCATATAAATCATATATTCATCTTATAAAAATATATCATATAAAAATCATATATCATATATAAATCTTATAAATCATATATAGCATATATAAATCATATAAATCATATATCATATATGTCACATATATCATATATATCATATATATGTGATATCTATATCATCTACATCATCTATATCACCTGTATCACATGTATTCTATAGATCATATGTATCATATATAATCTAGGGCTCAAAAAGCACCACGTCCAGCAGGGTGAGGGAAGGGATTGTCCCCTCCTCAAGCTGAAAGAGGGGAGATTTAGGTGAGATATTAGGAAGAAATTCTTCACTCTGAGGGTGCTGAGCCCCAGGTTGCCCCCAGAAGCTGTGGCTGCCCCATCCCTGGCAGTGTCTCAGGTCAGGTTGGATGGGGCTTGGAGCCCCCTGGGCTGGTGGGAGGTGTCCCTGCCCATGCAGGGGTTGGGACTGGATCAGCTTTGAGGTCCCTTCCAACCCAAACCATTCTCTCATTCTATGAAAATATGGTTTTGGGGTCTATCTCCAGCTGAGATATAAAAGCCCCAAGTGCTGTTCCAGGGAGTGTTTCAGAGCTGCACAACCCAGGGGCATTTGGATCTCCTTGCATCCAGTGTCCATCAGGATGCCCAAAGATGGGAGAACTTCAGTCCTTCCATCAGCTGATTTAACTGAGCCACTTGGGGGGTTCTGACCCTGCAGAAGGGGACAGGGCTGAAAGGACCCAGATGACAGAAAAGTGACCCAAGCACAGCCCTGACACAGATTATCCTGGGGATAAATTTCCCAGGATTGCTGTGGCTGCCCCATCCCTGGCAGTGTCTCAGGTCAGGTTGGATGGGGCTTGGAGCCCCCTGGGCTGGTGGGAGGTGTCCCTGCCCATGCAGGGGGGTGGATCTAGGTGATTTTTGATGATTTTTTGATGATTTTTGATGATTTTTGATGATTTTTGAGGTCCCTTCCAACCCAGACCAGACTATGATTCACCAGAGGGGCAGGTGAGGACATGGCCAGATTTGAGGAAGAAGTTTTCAAGGTGACAGCTGAGGACAGGAGGGAGGAACACAGGGGAGCAACGGCTCAGGGCTTGTTCCTGCTTGGACACAGGAGGGAAAATCAGCAAAAACCAGAAATTTGCACAACTTAGAGGGCTGATGGGGTCAAACTGTGACATAGGCTTAGGGCAGAGGAATGGATCTGGATGGTTGGGCCCAGGGCAGGTATAACCCAGGAACTGTACTCCACAACCAGTCAATTTTCCAGCTTCTTAAAGTCCTGGGTTAACAGTTTCAAACTGAAAAGAGGTAGATTTAGATTAGACAGTGGGAATAAATTCTTTCCTGTGTGGCTAGTGAGACCCTGGCCCAGGTTGCCCAGAGAAGCTGTGGCTGCCCCATCCAAGTGTCCTAAGCCAGGTTGGATTCAGGAGTTTCTGATCCATGGAGTTCCACATCATCTTTTTTCTCCCCTCTGCCCTTTCTTGATGCAGTAACATCCTCTGTGGGGTATTCAGCCATCCCAATGTTTTTCACCATGAGTTCTCCCAGAAAATCTGTGGTTCATCCAGGCTGGATTTTGAGGTGTGATCTCCAGAATTACCCTCTGACTCCCATCCTTGAATGAGATGAAAATGCTGCCCCAGAAGAGACATAAGGATTTTTTTTTCCTTTTTTTTTTTTTATAGCTTAATCAGCTGAAAATCCTGAGTAAAGGGAGAGATGGATTTTTAACTGCAGAAGGTGACTTGCTCCAGGGCAGAAAACCACACGGTCAGAACGGGGAATGCAGATGAAGCAATTCCTGTCTGTCCAAACTATATCTTCTGCTGAGGCTGACATTAAAAATTCCCACTCAAATGCAGGAAACGTGGAGTTTAGGAGGTGAATTATTGATGGGCTATTACCATATCTGACAGATGGAGACTGTCTGAGAATGTTCTGCAGAGTGGCATCTGCACCCTTCTTGATTGGCATCCCTGAACTTTCACACATCAGATGTGGAATAGCAACACACAAACTGATGTAGCAATTCAATCTGTCCTGTAATGAACCTGGGCTTAGCTGAGAGAAATCCATATGGTCAGGTAAAGAAAAAAAAAAAAATAAACCAAAATATTTTATTTTAAGACTGGATTAAAATAATTACATCCTCGCTGCGTGCGAGTCCCCACGTCTGATGTCAACATCTACAGACAGGTAGCACCTGTCAGTAATCTCTTCCCTGGGTTTTACTGTAAAGCTTGCCTTGTATTTCACAATTTGTAGTCCAGATTTGAGGTAGAGTGTAGAAGAGAGACAAAATCCAGGTGACATCTCAGATCACCCAAGTGTGTTACCACCTAGAGCCCCTCGAGTGCACGCAGAAGTCAGAGATGAGATATGAAGCTCACCTTGTCAAAAAAAAAAAAAAAAAAAACAAAAAGAAGAAAAGAGGTGCACATAAAAGCACATTTTATGCTTTCACGAAGAACAGCTTTTATTATGAAGAAGCAATATGTAAAATATGCATTTTTAATAAGATTCAGTGCCTCCCTATTTCAGGTTGTTTTCTCAACGCAACTTGGAAAAATGGTTGTAGGGTTTTTTGCCATCTGGTAACTGTTTGCTGCACTCTGTGAAATTCATTCCTCCTTCATGTGTGGCATGAAAATGTGCAGATTGTGGGAATCATCAGGAAAAGGTGGTTTTTTTTGTCCTGGAGGGGGTTCAGAGGTGAAGACCAGCAGGGAAGAAGGACCTGGGAGGTTACTCATGAGCATCACCACAGGGATGGTTGTTCCTGGGTTGTAATTAACCCCTTGCTCAGAGCAGGGACCTCTCTCTGACCCCTTAATCATAGAATCATGGAGTCACAGGATACTTTGGGTTGGAAGGGACCTTAAATATCATCCAGTTCCAACCCCCCTGCCATGGGCAGGGACACAAGTCCAGGGTGCTCCAAGCCCCATCCAACCTGGACTTGAACACTACCAGGAATGGGGCAGCCAGAGCTTTCCTGGACAACCTGTTCCAGGGTCTCACCACCCTCCCAGTGAAGAATTTCTTCCTAATATCTCCTCTCAATCTCCACTCTTCCAGTTTAAAACCCCTTGTCCTATCCCTAAACACCCTTCTAAAAAGTCCCTCCCCTGTAGGATCTCAGCAGAACTTTATTTTCTTCACATCAAAGCAGCCTTTTGGGGACATGGAAAGGTTCTTTATCTGGTGTCTCTGAAGTGCTTTGAGATGTAAAAAATGGGAATTGAAAGTTAAAAAATTATTACAAAAAACCCACAGGTTCAATTGGCACAGCAGAGTTCTTGGCAGTCTGGAGGTTGTGTCTGGAGAGAGATAAAAATTGGAGTTCAGAGCAATTTTCTCTGCTTCTCATGGACTTGAACTCCTCCATCAGTTTAGAAGCAGGGCTGGGGTTCTCTTCTCTCTCTGGGTCCCAACTTTGTGTCCAAGGAGATGCTGTCACCCTGCAGTGGAGTCTGCCTGAGGTTTGCAACCTGGAGTAAGGCATGGGGAGCAAAAGGATGCAGCTGAGCTGCTCCAAGCAGACCTCTTTTTATCATGCAATGAAGAAAAAAAATAGAAATCACATCTGTGGCTGTGAGCCTCCACCTTCACTGACTCTACCTTGATAATTTTGGAATGCCAGGAGTTTGTGCTGTCTAGCAAAAAAAAAAAAAAAAAAAATGTTGTAGTGCAAATCTGTTGGCTCAGAAAGTTGAGATCATTGGAGCTAAAACTTCCCCAAGAATGGCCAGAAGAGGCCAGAGTTGTACTGCTCATAGCAGTGTCAGTCCTTGCTCTGACTTAGGTGGCTGTTCTTTCAGGAGCCATTTCATTAAAAAATTAAATATCTTCTTGCTTTGCTCCACCAGTACCCTAAAGAGGCAATGGTTTCCCTCTTGTAAATATCTCTTTTGTCCCAGGTACATTGGGGAAAGCAATTTCAAGCCAAAATGTTGTTACAAGAGCAAATGAGCAGCAGCTGCCCATAAATACCTCTTAACCTGCAAACCTGAAGGTTTCTAAGCATCAGAAGCACTGAGAACTGGGGGATGAGCTGTGATGAAATGTTCACCTGCCTGTGGCCAATGCAGGATGAGTGGAGGAGACCATTGGAGCTCTTAAAAATCCTCCATCCAGGAGACCCATAGCTCTATCTTGATGTCCTCTGCTTCAAGACAGCTAAAAAATTGGCATTTAGTCTGTCCCAGGACTGGCTTCCTGCTTCCTTTGTAATAAAAAACCCTCCACAGGGCACTTCAACCCATCGTAAGGATCTGGTTTAGCATCTGGTTGACTTTGCCCCATTTCTTCTCCATTCATAGGCAATCAGTCCCCTTGAAGCCATCTGGAGGTGACAAAATTTTGAAGAAGTGGGTAGGGTTTGAGGTTTCTGCACCTTTTTTCCTCCTGGTTTGGATGGGTTTGTAGTGCTGGGCAAGCAAGGGTCTGTAGGTCATGTCCCAATCTCTGAGGTTTCTAGGATGGAGTTGAAGTAATGATGCTGGACCAGAAGAAACAAGAGTGCCAGGGATTAAGTGAATCCAATAAAGGGCTTTTCCATGAGAAACAGAATTATTTTCAACAAAATAATATTGACAAACCAAATTTGGTGTCAGCACAAACCTCAGTTCCCTGATTTCTGAAGCCACTGCAGCTTTCAAACCTACTGAACAAAGCCCAGGAAAAAACCCATCACTTGGCATTTTCAAGAATGTGGGAGGATTTTCATGAGGCATTTTCAGGAAATCTTTGCCTGACTCCTCCAGCAAGTGGTGCAAAACTTCTTTGTAGCACTGAGGCCCAAATGCTACAGGGTGCTGCTTGACTTGGTGGACCTGTAGTTTCCTAGGATAGGATGTCAGGGATGGAAGGGGGCTCTGGAGATCCCCCCTGCCCCAGCAGGATCCCCCAGGGCAGCCCACACAGGAACACATCCAGGGGGGTTTGGAAAGGCTCCAGAGAAGGAGACTCCACAACCTCTCTGGGCAGCCTGGGCCAGGGCTCCCTCAGCCTCACCCTCAACAAGTTTCTCCTGCTCATGCTGAGCTGGAACTTCCTCTCTTCTCCCTTCAACCCATTCTTCCTTGGCCTCTCCCTGGCCACCCCCAAAAAGAGATTGGCCCCTTCCTCTTGCCCCCCACCCCTCAGCTCTTGATGGACATTCAGCAGATCCCCTCTCAGCCTTCTCTTCTCCAGCCTCAACAGCCCCAAGACTTGGGACAAGGGCCTGGAGGGATGGGACCCTCCGAGGGGGAAGGGTTTCCAGCTGGGAGAGGGGAGATGGAGAGGAGATCTTGGGCAGGGAGGGAGGGAGGGAGGGAGGGAGGGAGAAATTGTTTGGGGTGAGGGTGCTGAGCTTTAGAACCAGGTTGCCCAGGAAAAGAGTCTCTGCCCCATCCCTGGCAGTGTTCAAAGCCAGGTTGGATGGGGCTTGGAGCAATCTGGGAGGGAGGTGTCCCTGCCCATGGCAGGGGGGTTGGAATCAGCTGAGCTTTCAGTTCTCTTCCAACCCAAACCATTCCAGGATTCTCTTTCTTGGGAAGGGAGGGAGAAATTGTTTGGGGTGAGGGTGCTGAGCCCCTGGGTGCCCAGGTTGCCCCCAGAAGCTGTGGCTGCCCCATCCCTGGAGGTGTTGAAGGTTGGATGGGGCTTGGAGCCCCCTGGGCTGGGGGAGGTGTCCCTGCCCATGCAGAAGGAGTTGGATCTTGATGATCCTGAATGTCCCTTCCACCCCAAACCATTCCATGAGTCTATGACTGAACCTCCTTCCTTGGGGCTGCTGTTACTGCCCATCTTGCCATCCAGCTCCCACTCCTCTCCTCTACTAAAATATCTCCAGCCCTCAGCAGACAGAGTCTGCAATTCCCAATCGACTTGGGAGTGACAAATCCATTCCTCTTACTCCACTGACTTCTCTTTAGTTGATCTCTCCTTTTTAAGAGCCCTGCTGCCTTGAGTAGGGTCCTTGCCAGTGGGTTTCTCCACCCCAGGGCCTAGAACTGAACTGCCCCATCCCATCACCTGATGAGGCTCCTCTGGTTTTAATGCTGCCTGTGAAGCATCTTTGGGCTGATCACAGAATGTCAGGAGTTAGAAGGGAGCTCTGGAGGTTCCCCTGCCCCAGCAGGATCCCCCAGGGCAGCCCACACAGGAACACATCCAGGGGGGTTTGGAAAGGCTCCAGAGAAGGAGACTCCACAACCTCTCTGGGCAGCCTGGAGATGCCCCAGTGCAACCCCCCTGCCCCAGCAGGATCCCCCAGGGCAGCCCACACAGGAACACATCCAGGGGGGTTTGGAAAGGCTCCAGAGAAGGAGACTCCACAACTTTTCTGGGCTTCTCCCACTCAAGAAGTTTCTCCTCCTGTTGAACTTTCTGTGTTCACCTGTTGCCCCTTAGCAAGCAGATCCCATCCCATCCCATCTCCTCCACCCATCAGGACTTACCCAACATTCTCACTTTTATTAAAAATCAGGCAACTTGCAATCTCCCCAGTCCATGTCTCCAGTTCCAAGCCACTTGATCCTAAAGAATTCTGAGTGGGGTTTTGCCCTAGTAATTGTTCTTCCCAAAGGGTGGCTAAAATTATTATTATTTTTTGCTGACTGGAGCAATCCTGGCAGTATTTGCCATTGAACTGCTGACTCTCTTCTTCCAGGCTGCATTCATTTCTGTGTTTCCTCTCATTTATGCATGAGGCAAGGGGGAAAAAAAAAGCTTAATATTCTTTATAAACTGGCATATGGTATAGATAAGTCTTTTTTCTTTCTTTTTACTATATGCAGTAAAAATGCAAATGTGTGTGGCTTATTTGCAAATGCTGGCATTAATAACTGATACTTAAACAGCCTGGATTAACACTTTTACTGATCTATTAGAAAAGATTTTTTCCAATCATTTGCACACTCAAAATCAGTTTTAATACAACATGTAAAGGGGATTTAATTTTTTCCTATAAAATGGCATTTATCTGCTTGAACCATTAAATTTACTATTTAATATGCACTTTCCAGCTCACTTGGTTAGGATTTCATTGCTCTTTATCTGTGTAAATTTAATTAGCCTTGATATCATCAGTATATTATAGAACTAATTAAAGATTTAGATAAGTGCTGAGGGTGCTTGTTTAATACCCTATAAACTTCCATTTGGAGAGCAAGAAATTCCATCCTTCATTATATCAGCCAGTGTGGAGCTACAAGGACTCAGACAGTGGTGGGGTTTGGGTTTGGTTTTTTTTTAAAAAAAGAAGTATTTAATGGGGTTTAATGGATTTATCCTTCCTTTGAAAAGCTGTGTAATTACTGTGGCAGTGCCAGGGTGGTTGGGATTGTTTGGGGGGTGGTTTTTAAATCCTATGTGTGTGGGTTCCCCACTATGATGCAAACCACGAGTGACAAACCATGGGAGGAAGGGAGTTGGAAAGAAGAAGGAAATATTAATAAGGATCAGGGAGAGCTTAGGATGAAAAGGGGGTGAGAGGAGAGGTATTTTGGAGGAGTAGTTAAATTCTGCACATGGAAAAACTGAATCACCATGGTTGGAAAGAACCTTCAAGATCATCAAGCCCACCCATCAGTCCTATACCACTAAATCATCTCCCAAAGCCCCACATCCACCCTTTTTTTGAATACCCCCAGGGATTGTGACTCCACCACCTCCCTGGGCAACTTTTCCCAGTGTTTCACCACTCTTTGGGTGAAGAAATTCTTCCTAATTTCAAGTTGCTCCCTTGGTGCTCCTTGAACCCATTGCCTCTTGTCCCATCAGCAGTCACCAGGGATGAAGGGGCCAACCCCCACCTCACTCCAACCTCTTTTTAAGAGCATTAAGATCTCTCCTCCCCATCTTTTAGCTCCACAATTACCAGATATTTGATCATCTTTCTTTTACAAACCAAGTGCTCAGTGACACAGCAGCACCCAAGGGTTTATTTTGGGGTTTATTTTTTTGTTTTCCCAACCAAGCCACAAAACCAGAGCTCTTGGATCTGTAGAGAAGCCAACACTTAGGTGAGTTGATTTCTATTTAGTGTTTCACACACTGTGTGGTTTAAATTCTGAAAGGGATTGGATTTTGTCATTTGGTTGTCTTTAATTAGAAGACTGTAATTACAGGCTTTTGAATAAATATACTTTTTTTTTTTTTTTCCATCCCCTGATCAGAGTTCTGTGTGCTGCAGTCCCCAGAGCAGGTCTGATGTTTATCAAGGGGTGAGAGTTTCCCATCTCTGATTCTCTTTCCTACCTTGGCCAGGTGAATTCATTTTTATCTCACTTCTTCCAGCTATAGGAAAAAAAAAATCTAATATAATCAATATCATCACAGCCCTGATCAGTGACTAAGAGCTGTGATTTGCAGAGGGACCACAGCACCATTATGAATTCACTTTTATTTCTTCCTCTCATCCTGTGTTTTCTTATTTCACATCTTGGGTTTTCCCATATTTTAGCTTTTTAAGTGCATTCAACCTTCTTGATGCTCTCCTCTATAGCTCAGAGGTTTCAGTGCTTCCTGACCCAACTTGTGGGTGGTGATGGGGCATCTGCCTTTGGGTTTCTGAGAGGTTCTGGTGTCTGCAGAGAAGATGAAGCTCAGAGGGGCATGCAGGTGGTTTTTTGGCCTGATTTTAGGTTTCCTCTATATCCCATGGAGGCAAAGAGGTGCCCTGATGTGGACATCTAAGGCTGTGTGACCTCTCATCAAGCACTCCAGGTTCTTCTGAAGATAAAGAATGGCTGCTGCTCTTATTGTCCCCAGAGCTGCTTCAAGCTAATTAAACATCAAGAAAAAATTCATAGAAAAAATGTCTTTGGTGTGAAGGTGGGCAGATCCTGGTCTAGAGAAGATGTGGATGTTCTTCCCTGGAAGTGTTCAAGCCCCATCCCTGGCAGTGTCTCAGGTCAGGTTGGATGGGGCTTGGAGCCCCCTGGGCTGGTGGGAGGTGTCCCTGCCCATGCAGGGGGTTGGGACTGGATGAGCTTTGAGGTCCCTTCCAACCCAAACCATTCCAGGATTCTATGAAAATATGGTTTTGGGGTCTATCTCCAAGTGAGATATAAAAGCCCCAAGTGCTGTTCCAGGGAGTGTTTCAGAGCTGCACAACCCAGGGGCATTTGGATCTCCTTGCATCCAGTGTCCATCAGGATGCCCAAAGATGGGAGAACTTCAGTCCTTCCATCAGCTGATTTAACTGAGCCACTTGGGGGGTTCTGACCCTGCAGAAGGGGACAGGGCTGAAAGGACCCAGATGACAGAAAAGTGACCCAAGCACAGCCCTGACACAGATTATCCTGGGGATAAATTTCCCAGGATTGCTGTGGCTGCCCCATCCCTGGCAGTGTCTCAGGTCAGGTTGGATGGGGCTTGGAGCCCCCTGGGCTGGTGGGAGGTGTCCCTACCCATGCAGGGGTTGGGACTGGATGATTTTTAAATTATTTCCAACCCAAACCATTCTCTGGTTCTATGATTTCCTGCAAAATAGTGTCCTGAGGGTAGGGATACTCTCTAATGATATTCCAGAGTGGATATGAGATGTAGCAGATACCTTCCATCACTACTTTTTTTTTTCTAGCAGAAGCTTCCAAGCTGGAAGCAGAACCAGGATCTTGCTTTAAAATGCTGATCACTGACACCTGGATGCAAACATCATGGAGGCTTTAGGAGGTGCAGAAATTAGAATTATTGGTGGTTTCTCTAGAATCATCTAATGGTTTGGGTTGGAAAGGACCTTAAAGATCATCTAGTCCCAGTCCCTCTGCAATGGGCAGGGACACCTTCCAGCAAACCAGGTTTTGTTGTTTTTTTTGCTATTTCAAGTTTTCAGAACTTGCTGTGCTAGAACTCATCTCCTGCCCCATCTCCAGTGCCCTGTAACCATCACCTCCATCCTCATCTCTTCCCCTTTCCCAAATGTCCCACAGACAGGAATTAGCTCAGGAAGATCTGCCACCATCTGAAGGACATCTTTGCTCTCAGAGCAGATAGGGAAGGATAAATATCACTGCTGGAAATGATTCCCAGGAGAATGGAAAGAGATCCCACGGGCAAACCAAAACTGAAGAAGCCAATTAACACACACACCAGTTTAGTTTATGTTTTAAATCTCAGTTTTAAACCAAAAGATCAAGTTGCCAGCAATGAAGCCATTTTGCATGGATGGATTTGAGAATATGCATGTTAAAAAAGATGGTCTCTTGAACTCTATTCTTGGAGAAAGAGTAAAAAAAAATAAAGAGGTTTTCTCCTTTAGAAAAAAAATCTCTGGAAAGGCAATCAAGATGAGACAAGCTCCTCAGAGGGCTATTAATACCATTCTCCATTTAAATGCTAATGTTAACCTATAACCCAAGGCCTGCACACACAAAAGTTTTTCAAAAGATGGGCAAGTGAATTCAAAATTAAATTCTGATTTCCCTGAAAATGACTTGATCTCTTCTTAAGGGAAGGGCCTTCAGAGGAAAAAAATGTAATGTTTCAGAATAAAGGATCTCACTTTAATTATTCCTTCATTATCTACCTGGGTGCCTACTCTGTAGCAATGCAGACAGAAACAGATTCACAAGGCAAAGGCTCAGATCTGGGTGCTGACTTACCCAAAGGGAACAAAAAAATCCTCTACTTTATCTCCCTCCTTTTTGGGGGGTTAGGGAGTCACATTTTACAGTACCCAAAAATCTCTTTGGTACTCTAATAAGAAAGTAAAAAAAAAGGTTAAGTGTGAAGCACTTATAGACTAAAGCTAGAGAAAACCCAGAAGAGAGAACAATGAGCATTTAAGTGAAGAGGAGAAAAGCCCAAAATTATAAAGTCACTCAGTTTTGATACAAACTCATCTTGGTGGAACTATTACATTTAAATATGTGTGGAGGAGATGAGTGAGTTCAAGAAAGGAAGGAAAAAATGAAGTAACTTCACTTCATGAAATGCAGAAAAAATGGATTTGCAGCACTAGCTTGACCAAGAAGAAAATGCCATGGAATCATTGCTGGCAACTTGATGTTTTGGTTTAAAACTGAGATTTAAAAAATAAACCCAACTGGTGTGTGTGTTAATTGGCTTCTTCAGTTTTGGTTTGCCCATGGGATCTCTTTTCTTCCTCCTGGGAATCATTTCCAGCAGTGATATTTATCCTTCCCTATCTGCTCTGAGAGCAAAGATGTCCTTCAGATGGTGGCAGATCTTCCTGAGCTAATTCCAGGTTGCTAAAGTCAGAATGAGTACAGTTTTATTTTGGCTTTGGATTGGGCATTATTTGCTCTGAATTATGTGCCCTAGAAACACATCTAAAGAATTCAAGGATTAGTTAGAAACTTTGAAGCTAATCCCATTGCTGAGAGCCAGAGGAAGAGGTCACAGATGTCTGGGTTGGTTGATTTATGGGAATGTGAGATAATCACATGAAGGAGTGGTTTATTTTTTTAAAAAAAAGAACCATAGAATCCTAGAAACATTAAGGTTGGAAAGGACCTCTTAAGTTCATTAAATCCAACCATCAACTCAACACT
Organism: Heliangelus exortis; assembly: GCF_036169615.1. Lineage (NCBI taxonomy): Eukaryota > Metazoa > Chordata > Aves > Apodiformes > Trochilidae > Heliangelus > Heliangelus exortis. The sequence goes on from NC_092422.1 coordinate 196,062,677, forward strand.
GTGAGCCAACTAAACCATGTCCTCAAGTGCTACATCCAGACATTTTTTGGGACACATACATCCAGGGGTGGTGACTCCACAACCTCCCTGGACTTCGTTGTCCTGAAGCCATCAAAACAAGTTCATCCTCCTGCAGGAGCAGGATAGTAAGGACTTTGGCCAACTTAGAGTGGTCCTTTGCTCCTCAGCCCCCAAAATACAGCCACCAACACTGAAGCTGAACATCCATGGAGGTTTTGGCCAGGTATTTACCATCCTAAAGAGCTAAAGACCCTTTAGTCTTGTTTCCTTTCTTTTATAAACCAGCAATTGTTGAGGCTTCCATAGCAGGGCAGGAGAGATGCTCTGTAAGGACCTTCATGTGTATAAAATCAGCTGAACTCAACAAACCCCATCTGTGCTTTTCAGCATGAGGTAAATAATTCAAAAGCATCACAAACAAAAAGATTTCCCTGCTGAGGTGAATCACCCAGGTCACTGGGTTCCCAGCAGTCCCATTCTTGACTTCATACTCAGGTGAGTGAAGACTGGGGAGATCAGCTTTGAGCTGTTCTTTGATCTCTTCTCATCTGAGCATCATCCTCTGCTCTGGGAGGATCTCAGTGCCCAGGCTGATGAGAATTAAGATGATGGGCAGAGGATCTGTGTTTTTGGGTAAATCAGCTTATGTGTGCTTAGCCTGGAATTGGCTCCTGAAAGCTAACTTTGCTTTCCAGTTAGCTCTGCTAATCTGCTGTTATTATTTATCAGCCTCTTTGCCAGATGATAGAATCAGCTTTTGATAAATATTAATTCTTCTCCCTGGTCTTCAAGCTCAACTTTAAAAAGACAAAAGCAGTTTGCCAGCTTTGCACTGAACAGAGATTTCCCCTCACCTGTTGTCCATTTATTTCTCTCAACCCTGGGTAACTTCCTTTTCTCAGCCTCCTCTTGCTAATCAAAAGAACATTTATAACAGCAGGGGCAGATGCAGTTCTGAAAGGAAAATGAAGAGCCTAAATAAAATAAAAAAATCACAGAACAAGAGGCTCATCCCAGTCCCTCTTTCATATTTCATTATTTGATAGCATCAGAAGACGAGTCCATCAGAGCTGCTTGGGCAAAGGCAAGCAGGAGTCTGTCTGATCAATATTTATTAATCCTTTCAAAAAAAAGGGAGGCAAAGTTGAGCAGACTTCATAATAGAGTGAATAATTACCCATGCAAATAGGGTTTGGCCAAAGGCAATGCCATGCCAAAGCAGCAGGTTTTTAATTGCACCCAATTAAAAATTCATACTTTTTTGCTCGCTCGTGCTGTCTCACTTGCTCTCTTTTTTTTTTTTATTTTGTAGGAAATTTTTAATTAAAAAAAAATTAATCTGATCCTGAAAAGAGTGACAGATGAGTCCTGTGTTTATTAGGTACAGAATTCTTCAGGAAATGAAGATTTGGGGCAGGCTGTAAAGGAATTGCAGCTATGAGGACACTGGGGAAAGATGAGCTGAACTTTTTCCCAGCATCAGTCTGGAGAAGGAGAAGCTTCAGGTCCTGCTCCTTCTTCTTTTAAGGTTTTTTTGTCACCTTGGGAAGGCCACAAGTCCTCTGCCTTAGACTTGCCATCTCTCTGAGATCTCTCCCCCTCCACATTACCCTCTCTGTTATTTTGTTGAAAACCCAGCCAGGAGTAAAAATCTCATTTCACATCTGCTCAGCATAAATTCCCAGAAGGTGATGAATGTTTCCTAAATCTTAAGTGTTTACTGTGGCAACTTTATTGGGTTTTTTTTCCTGTATCTGAGATATTGCCAATGCTCTCAAAGTTAACTTTATATGAGTTTTCTGACCGTGTTTTGAAGCATCTTGATAAATACCTAAATTTTATAAAACATGAAGGGTAACAGGAGCTCCCTGGAAAAGCTGGTCCTGGAAATCCAACTGGTCAGTAGCTGCCACTGAAATTTGGGATCTTCATTTCTTCAGGGTCCCAGATCCAACTAATTAATTGTGCCAAGTTCAAGCATAAAACATCACAGGGCTCATTAGAGCTAAAGTAAGGAGCTAAAATGAAAACTCAGGGATCCACTCCTTAAATTTGTCAGTAACTAAATATCCCCTTGACTGCTTTAGCAGGAGAACAATCCAGGTTATTCTGGCTGGGAGAGGATTTAGGATAATGCCATTGTCAGCAAGGAAGATAATTCTGAGCTGTTTCTGTGTCTTTGTCACCTGCCACTGCATTGCTGCCTGTGGGACTGCATGGGGTCTGATATTTTGGGGTTTTATGTGCTTTATCTGCCAGAAAAGCCAAGATTTAATGAAAAGCCATCAGCCTAGCAAGTGGATTGGACACACAGGACTTATCAGGATGTGCTCCTTGGTTTTCTGCACCAGGAGGTTCTCAGGGAGTTTTCCCTGCATGTTCTTGTGCAGTGTTGGAATTACCACAACTTAAAATCCTAAATCTGTTCCCATCCTCCAGAGATGAGGTTTGGTTTGGTCTCCCCCTCCCCAAACCCACTGCCAGTTGGGTTGGTGCCAAATTTCAAGCATGGGAGCAAATTCTCAGGTCACAGGGGTGAATCCCCAGATCACAGGAGTGAGTTCCCAGGTCACAGGGGTGAATTCCCAGGTCACAGGAGAGAATTCCAGGTCACAGGAGTGAGTTCCCAGGTCACAGGAGAGAATTCCCAGGTCACAGGAGAGAATTCCCAGGTCACAGGAGTGAGTCCCCAGGTCACAGGGGTGAATTCCCAGGTCACAGGAGAGAATTCCCAGGTCACAGGAGTGAGTCCCCAGGTCACAGGGGTGAATTCCCAGGTCACAGGAGTGAGTCCCCAGGTCACAGGAGTGAATTCCCAGGTCACAGGAGTGAGACCCCAGGTCACAGGAGAGAATTCCCAGGTCACAGGAGTGAGACTCCAGGTCACAGGAGTGAGTTCCCAGGTCACAGGAGAGAATTCCCAGGTCACAGGGGTGAATTCCCAGGTCACAGGGGAGAATTCCCAGGTCACAGGAGAGAATTCCCAGGTCACAGGGGTGAATTCCCAGGTCACAGGGGTGAATTCCCAGGTCACAGGAGAGAATTCCCAGGTCACAGGGGTGAGTCCCCAGGTCACAGGAGAGAATTCCCAGGTCACAGGGAAGAATTCCCAGATCACAGGGGAGAATTCCCAGGTCACAGGAGAGAATTCCCAGGTCACAGGGGTGAATTCCCAGGTCACAGGGGTGAATTCCCAGGTCACAGGAGAGAATTCCCAGGTCACAGGGGTGAGTCCCCAGGTCACAGGAGAGAATTCCCAGGTCACAGGGAAGAATTCCCAGATCACAGGAGAGAATTCCCAGGTCACAGGAGTGAGACCCCAGGTCACAGGGGTGAATTCCCAGGTCACAGGAGAGAATTCCCAGGTCACAGGAGCAGGTGATGTCTTGAAGGAGAAAGAGAAGAGAAAAACTGCAGGGCTCTGAACCCCACTTAGCAGAGGGGAGACCTGAGACCTTCCACAATGTGTGGCTTTGCAGGAGCTGGGGACAGTCACTGCTGCATGATTTGCAGTCTGGCAGCATCCTGGGTGCTCTGCAAAGGCCCAGCTAAGCCAGAGCTGAGAGCCTGCAAGGAAAAGAACAAGAGAAATTTAATCTTCAGCTTTGCCATGTTTGTCCTGACTGATATTTTAATGCATTCAAAGAAAGAGAGGGGGGGGAGGTGATAACTTTTCCTAGAGCCCCAGCTCTTGGGTTTTAAATAATTTATTCCCCCAGGAATTAAGCATTAGACTGCAGCCTGTTCTGCAGCAGTGTGGAGGAGTCATGCAGGGATCTCCTGTGCAGCTGCTCTGCCAGGTTTCTGCCTTGCTTTGCTCTTGAGCCAAAAAAGTGCTGGGCATTTGGCTGAGCCAAATCTCAGAGCCTCACAGGCAGGCAGGGATCTTGTCACCTCTTCCTTGAGCTTTTCAGATCCTTGTCTCTTTACAAGGGTTTATAGGGTCTTTATGAACCAGAGAATTATTTGGAAGGGACCTCTCAAGGTCACCCAGTCCAACCCCTGCAGTCAGCAGGGACACCCCCAACCAGATCAGGATGCTCAGAGCCTCCTCAAGCCTTGGATATCTCCAGGGATGAGGCCCCAACCACCTCCCTGGGCACCCTGGTTTTGTTCTCCTACCCTCAAGGTAAAGAATTTGTTCCTAACATCCACTCTAAATCTGCTCTTCTCTAATTTAAACCCATTTAGACTGCAGCCTGCCCTTGTCCTCCTGCAGCAGTGTGGAGGAATCATGCAGGGATCTCCTGTGCAGCTGCTCTGCCAGGGTTCTGCCTTGCTTTGCTCTTGAGCCAAATCAGGCAGTGTTCTTGTCACCTCTTCCTTGAGCTTTTCAGATCCTTGTCTCTTTACAAGGGTTTATAGTGTCTTTATGAAGCAGAGAATTATTTGGAAGGGACCTCTCAAGGTCACCCAGTCCAACCCCTGCAGTCAGCAGGGACACCCCCAACCAGATCAGGGTGCTCAGAGCCTCCTCAAGCCTTGGATATCTCCAGGGATGAGGCCTCAACCACCTCCCTGGGCAACCTGGTTTTGTTCCACCCCCCTCAAGGTAAAGAACTTGTTCCTGACATCCAGTCTAAATCTGCTCTTCTCTAATTTAAACCCATTTCCCCTCATCCTATCCCTCCAGGCCCTTGCACACAGTCCCTCTCCACCCTTCCTGTAGCCCCTTCAGACACCACAAGGTCACTCTTAGGTCTCCCTGGAGCCTTTTCCAGGCTGAACAACCCCAGCTCCCTCCTGGCTTTGTAGGAGAAGCTGTTCCAGCTCCCTGAGCATTTTCCTGGTCCTCCTCTGGACCTGCTCCATCAGCTCCATGTCCTTTCCTGAATTACCAGAGCTGGAAGGGACCTCCAGAGATCACCCAGTCCAACTCTCCCACCAAAGCAGCAGCACCCAGAGCACATTACCCAGGGCTGCATCCAGTCCCTTTCCACCCTTCCTGTAGCCCCTTCAGGCACCAGAAGGTCACTGGAATCAGCAACAACAAAAAACAACAAAAAAAAAGCAGTGAATGGATGGGAAGTACCCCTTTTTCTAGAGGAGTTGGTCAACTTTGTAGCTTCAGCCTGAGGAGCTGGGAGTGTTGAGACTCCAGGGGGACCTTAGAGCTGCCCCCCAATCCCTGAAGGGAACCTCCAGGAAGGCTGCAGAGGGACTTTTCAGAAGAGTGTCCAGTGCTAGGAGAAGGGGAAATGGTTTGAAAGTGCAGGAGAAGAGGTTCAGCCTGGAGCTTAGGAAGAAGTTCTTCAGGAGGAGGGTGCTGAGACTCTGGAACAGATTGCCCAGAGAAGTTGTGGCTGCCCCCTCCCTGGAGGTGTTCAAGGCCAGGTTGGATGAGGCTTGGAGCAACCTGGGCTGGATGAGAGGTGTCCCTGGGCATGGAGCTTGGAGGAGATGAGCTCTGAGCTCCCTTCCCACCTCAGCCTTCCAGGAACATCCTGCAATTCCAACCTTTCAACACATCAAGAATTCAAGACCTTTCTTTATCTTTCCAAACACTGCTGTGTTCCACAGAATTGTGACTAAACCTACACCACATGACTGCTGAGAGGACTCAATCAACCCTCAGGCTCTTTTATTTCAGAGTTTCAAATGACCTTTAAGCTACAGCTCATGGGGCAAGATGAGATTTAGGGAGATTGAGGTTGGACAGTAGGAAGAAATTATTTAATTTGAGGGTGCTGAGATTCTGGGATAAGTTGCCCATGGAAACTGTGGCTGCCCCATCCCTGGAGGTGTTCAAGGCCAGGTTGGATGAGGCTTGGAGCAACCTGGGCTGGATGAGAGGTGTCCCTGAGCATGGAGCTTGGAGGAGATGAGCTCTGAGCTCCCTTCCAACCTAAACCATTCTATAAAACAGTGACAGCTCAGCTGATGGTAACTCCTAAGAAAGGGGAACCCTCAGTTCTGCTTTTTTTCTGCTGATAATGTGAGATTTGCTTCCCTGGGATGTACATCCCCCCTTGGCATCTCCTGATGTTCACCAGGAATATATTTATGCTCACAGTACTGCTGAATAAAAGTAACATTTGATGGTATTCTACAGAAATAAAGATCTGGGCCACCAAGTTGACCAAAATGAGTAATTTTTGTTTGCTTGCTTTTCAGGCAGTATTATGAGATGCTCTACAACACAGCAGATGAGCTCTTAAACCTCGTGGTGGATCAAGGGGTGAAGTACACAGAGCTGGAATACATCTATGCCCTGAACTTACTGCACAGAAGCCAAACAGGGGTGGGAGACCAAACCACCCAGAACATGAGGTTGCAGAGGCTGAAGGAGATCATTTGTGAGCAGGCAGCTATCAAGCAGGCCACCAAGGACAAGAAAATCACCACTGTGTAATCTGCTCTGTCCCTTTTATTAAGGGACCAGCAGAGGCTGTCAAGTTGCAGGTCCCAAACCTCTGCATTTCTTGTAATCATCAAAGGCAAAAAGCTCACTTTTTTTTTTTTGGGTGGCATTGTGCTAGGGAAATGTCATTTGGGTTTTGGGGTTGTTTTTTGGGGGGGGGTTGATGTGTAATCACTTAATGCTTCTTTCAAGTGTTCTCCCAAGTATTCCCTGCAGGAAGAGGCATCCTGGGGGAGATTCCTGGGAGAGGTTTGGTTTTGCTGCTGCTGCTTTGTCATGGGATGCAAAGGGAAAGGGAAGATGGGGGGGTCAGAGCCTTCAGGGAAGTTCAGAGCATGCTGAATTAAACAGCACCATGACAGGGAAGCACAAACCTCTTGGCCACAGCTGGGATCTTGATGGTTTTGAAGCCATTCCAACTGGGTTGCTGCATGGAGCCTGTTTCAGCTCTGCCAGACCTCTTCCCCATGGCAGCTGTAGATCCATTAAGTTTTCTGCTGTTTCCACAGCAAAGAGATCTTGTTGTTTATTCCTTCCCATTGCCACAAGCCAAGTCTCATCATGGAAGGTAGCTTGGGACCATTTGTTTCCACTTCTGCCTTTTTTTTCATTATCCCAGAGCCATATGGCATCAGTTTCTGCAGCACTGGATGATGGGGGATGGAGGAGAAAAATTGCCAAGATGGGGCAGTAGCAAAACTTAACTCTCCTTTTTTTTCTTCTTTTTTTTCCCTGAAAATATCTTTTTGGAATCTCCCCAAAGGTATTTTGTAATCATATTTGATGTCCTGGGAGCACACACAAGCTTCTGGAGCTCAGCACTAATGATCAGCAAGGGCAGGAGGAAGGCAGATCCCAATTTTAGAATCTGAGGTGCACCCAAGCCCCCATTTCTGGTGACATCTCTAATTTCTGCCCACCTAAAGCCACCTGGTAAAAGGTTCTTTATTCATGGAGGCTGAGGAGTTCCTACCACCCCTCCAAGCCAAGAAGAACACCCTGCACTTGTATTTTTCAAGCAGATTGTCAACCCGGGTGGGTTCCACATGCTGAGATAGGTTCTCTCTGAGCTCTGTAACTGCTTGTGTGTCAGTCTTGAAACTGCAAAATTAAAGGATGCTTAAAGACCTCAAAGGCTCTGGTGATTTATCTGGGTTTTGTTTTGTTTTTTTTTTAAGAAATGTTATTTTTCTTGTGTTTAAAAAGATCCTCTTCCAGATTTTCCATATATTGTCCTCTAGGGTTACAGCAGTGTGGAAGTGGCCTTCTGAATTCAGGCCAAGATTGGAGAAGAAGGTTCCCAACATCCCTGTAAAAAGTTGAACCCAGTGGTTTGCTAGGAATCTTCTTCTGGTTTCTATTCTCATTTTATTTCTGAACCCATTTTTTTCCAGAGTGGTCCTTCCCTAAAAGAGTTTCCTCTTTTCCTTGGTGAATTTGCAGGAGGGAGGGTGGAAAACATCCTCCTGGTAACACAGATGATGATGTGGGGGTCTTTCTGGGGTCCCACAAGTATTCACCTGCTCAGACATCAAGATGTGCTGCAGTTTAGATGTTGAAAAGCCAGACTTGGAAGGAAGGCAGAGAAGTTGTTTGGTACATGTGTGTCAGGGTTTAACACTGCCCTGGCAATTAAAATGATTAATAGATTCTCCCTATTAATCCCCCTCCCTGATAAAGAAAGGAGAGAGAATAAGGGAGAGAGACTGATGGGTTGGGAACTAAACTACACAGCTTGAATGGAACAGGAATGAGAAATAGGAAAAATGACTAAATCTCTACAAATCTACAGGAAAATTGATCCCAGGTTCCTCCCCCCTTTCCCCCAAGAACTCTCCCATCCCCACTGAGGCTGCAGGGCAGCCCTGGGAAAGTCCAGGCTGGAATCCTGGGCTCAGGAGCAGTTGGGAGCTGGAGGCAGGAACACACAGATTCAGGCTGGGATGGATCAGGAGCAGAGGCAGAGGAAGGGATGGAATCCTCCCAGGATGCTGAAGCAAAGAGGGAGAGGGGAAGAAGGGGAAGCAGGAAGGGCTTTGAGCCTGGGGATCCCTCCAATTTCTCCTGAGGATGAGGTGGATGGGATGGAATCCTCTGTTTGGTCAATTCTGGTCATTTCTCTTGTCTGTTCCTCCCCACAGGAGGGTTTCAGGTGGGACCTCTTGACTCCTTTTCTCCTTTTGGAGGGCAAAATGTTCCTCAGAGCTGAGCAGTGTCCTTGGCTCTGCAGCCCATTCTCCAGCAGTAACTATAACCATGGAGTGGGCTCAGTCCCAGCAGCAGCCACTGCCTGAGAAACTTGCTGTGAATTTCAGCAAGTGCAGCTCCTGACAAGAGACTGAGCTGAAAGCAAAAGCACAAGACAGAAAATCCCCTTTCTCCTGGCCCAAACCAGGACAATGTGAGACTGATTTCACACCCTTCAGAAGTGATGTGTTACAAGCTCTGAAATCAGACTGGGCTGCTGTGGCCTAATTATCAGACTATTTTTGATTCCTTTTGCGTTTAATTGCTTAAGAGTTGGAAGATTTTGCCTCATCTTCACATGGCTGATTTACAGCTTTGCTGTTTCCACCCACCAGGTGCTGAAATCAAGAAAAATTCCTGCTTGGGAGTGTGTTTGCTTCTAAAGCAAAATCATTTCAAAGACTGTTCTTTGAACTGCACCTCACAATGTCCATCACATCCCCGTGAGATGTAAAGATAAAGCCCTCACATCAGGCCTGAGATGCCAGAAGGAATTTCCTGGGATTGTCCAGCAAGGAAAGTGATGGCATGTAGGAATCCAGACCCTGAGCCCTTTTTTTTTCAGCCACTCATTGACACAAGCTGCACAAACTTTCTCACTATGTGACAAGAAGATGCTGCCAGAAGGAATCCTCATCAGCCTTAAATCCATACAGGATTTTTTTTTTCCCCAGAAAGGTAGAATCTCAGAATTGTTTTGCTTGGAAAAGACCTTTAAGATCCTCAAGCCCAACCCAGCACTACCAAGTCCACCACTAAACCACATCCCTCAGCAGCACGTGTCTCCATCTCTTTTAAATACCTCTGGGGATGGTGATTCAAGCTTTCAAATGCACTGTGAGATATTCAAGGTGAGGTCTGACAAAGCTCTGAGCATCCTGAGCTAGTTGAGGTGTTCCCTGCTTGCTGCAGGCTGACCTTGAGAGGTCCCTTCCAACCCAAATTATTTTAGGATTTGCCATCAGGTGTTTCAGAAGTGTCACAGTGATTATTATGATTTTTAAGCATAAAAGTCTCTGGGTAGCTCATGTTTAGGGAATGTGTGCAAGTTTTATGTGTGCAAGTGTCAGTTTTAGCTCACCCCCACTCCCTGCTGCTCTTCAAGAGAGAGAATGAAGTGATCATCAGGCCCAGTTCTGCTTTGCTAAACCATCTCCCAGCAGCTTTCCTACTGCATCTGTGTCTCCAGAGAGTGCTGGTTCATGGCAGCAACCCACATCCTATAAAGCACCTGGAAAACATGAGCAGAGAGGGGGTTATTTTGGCATCAAACCTGCCTAGAAAGAGATAATTACCTTGATGTGTTGGTGTTTGCTGCAAATCCTCTCTCATTTAAGAGGGGATTGAGTGGGTGGGGGTGAGGTCTTTTGGGAACATCTTTTGTTCATTTAAGTTGGTTTTGTGTGTAGAGTCAAGCTGTTATCATAGAATCATAGAATCACAGAAATGGCTGGGTTGGAAGGGACCTCAGAGCTCATCAAGTCCAACCCTTGATCCACTCCCACTGCAGTTCCCAGCCCATGGCACTGAGTGCCACATCCAGGCTCTTTGGAAATATCTCCAGGGATGGAGAATCCACCCCTTCCCTGGGCAGCCCATTCCAATGCCTGATCACCCTCTCCAGAAAGAAATTCTTTCTAATGTCCAACCTAAACCTCCCCTGGCACAACTTGAGACCTCTTGTGCCCTCTTGTCTTGCTGAGAGTTGCCTGGGAAAAGAGCCCAACCCCCCCCTGGCTCCAACCTCCTTTCAGGGAGTTGGAGAGAGTGATGAGGTCTCCCCTGAGCCTCCTCTTCTCCAGCCTCAACACCCCCAGCTCCCTCAGCCTCTCCTCAGAGGATCTGTGCTGGATCCCTTCCCCAGCCCAGTTGCCTCCTTTGGACCTGCTCCAGCACCTCAATCTCCTTCCTGAGCTGAGGGGCCCAGAACTGGACACAGGACTCAAGCTGTGGCCTCCCCAGAGCTGAGCACAGGGGCAGAATCCCTTCCCTGGACCTGCTGGCCACGCTGTTCCTGAGCCAGCCCAGGATGCCATTGGCCTTCTTGGCCACCTGGGCACACTGCTGCCTCCTCTTCAGCTTCCTGGCAATCCAGACTCCCAGCTCCCTTTCTGCCACTCTGTGCCCAGCCTGGAGCTCCCCATGGGGTTGTTGTGGCCAAAGTGCAGGACCCGGCACTTGGAATGTTGAACCTCATCCCGTTGGGATCAGCCCAACTCTCCAGTCTGTCCAGGTCCCTCTGCAGAGCCCTCCTGCCTTCCAGCTGAATATGCACAAATATATATGAATATGCACAAATATACATATGAATGATTGATTGATTGATTGATTGATTTATAGATAGATAGATAGTCAGTCCCCCAGGGCTATCATGGTGTGGATTCCCCCAGCCTCATAATCAGAGCATCATTTGGGTTGGACCTCTCAAGGTCACCCAGTCCAACCCTGCAGTTATTAGGGACCCTCTCAATTAGATCAGGATGCTCAGAGCCTCCTCAAGCCTCACCTTGACCATCTCCAGGGAGGAGATATTCTCACCTTCCTGGGCAACCTGGTCCATTTTTCCATTTTCATGGTAAAGAACTTTAAAAATCTGCCATAGATGTGATGAGTGTGGCCATTCAGAGGCAGTGCCAGTTGGAAAGGTTGGGTGAGGAGTCATTCCACTGAGTATCTCTCTTTTTTGCCTTTTATTGGCTCTGGCTTTATTTTATTAGCATGAGTCATAATTGCCAATTTCTTTCTGAGTGTGGTAGAGAGCACTCAGGGAGAGGCCACTCAGACAGGGAGCAGGGGAAAGCTGCCAAGAGGAAATTGAGCAGTGCTGTAATGTTGATTCTATTGCTCTTAGACAAGTGGGGAGCTTTTTTTTGGGGGGGGGAAAAGGAAAGAAAATCATTTTACAGATCTGAGACACGGAGAAGTCACACAACTGGGCACTCACTGCCCAATTGGGCTGTGATTCCTATGGAGGAACCATCCTATGAGACACAAACCCTGCCCATCACTGCAGAGCTTGCTCCCAAATCTGACTGCTCTCTAATTTCAAGAATTTATTACCCAAGGATTCATCCTTCCACATTTTTAAGTACCCAGTGACCCACATCAATTTTATCACAGCAGTAACTTAAGCCTCAGGCAAGGCCAGCTGTCCTCTGCTCTGGAAGTGCAGAGTGGGGAATGTTCTGCCCTGGAGAGTTTGGACTCCAAGCAGGTCTGACAGATGAGAAACTCAAAAAGAAACTGAGATGCAGGAAAGTCAAATGTTGCCCTCCAGGCCATGGCCCCTGGTGTACTAGCCCTGCTCTCTAATTACTGGGTAAAAGCTGTAAAATCCAAGCTGGAGCTGCCTGTGCCCTGCAGTTCATGTTTTAGCTGTTTGCATCAAATAGGGAGCGTGCTCAGCAATGAGGCTTGTTATTTTATTTCCTGTTCCTTCCTTTGCTGATTAGATCTAACAATTGAGCCAGGGAAGAAAAAAAAAATAATAATAAAATAAAATTAGGTAGCTGCAGCCAGCATATAATCATTAAATTTTCTTTGGGATGACCTGGGTGAAATTCATCAGGAGCGATTTATTGGGAAGTTCATGGCATCAGTGTTCATTATTCACTCTGTTAGGCTTAGGCACAGTGGCAATCAGTTGAGAAAATTGGACTGGTAGGGGCTTGGACTTCAGTGTTTGTCATTTCCTCCACAGAAGTGCAGGATGAAATGGTTTTGGCACAGACAAATCCCTCCTTCCCCTGCTCCAGCTCAGTGTCCTCACCCGGAGGCTCTCGTGGCTCCGACAGCTCTGGAGAGGTGAAAGGAAATCTGGGGAAAAGAGAAACAGAAAGCAGCCTGAATCCCAATCCCTGGGCACTTCCCAAGGCCTGCAGGGGCTTCAGTGAATATCACAGTTATTTTTCATGTCACCCAGCTGAGGCAAAGTTGCTGCTCCTGGTGATGTCCTCACTCCGTCGCAGGCCAGACCTGAGAAGCAGAGGGACAAAAATCCAAGGGATCCATAAGAAAACGACTGTTGGAGAACTGGAGATGGTTGGATCACTCCAATTTCCTGGTTGGGAAGAGGAATCAGCCTGAAGATGAAATCCTCAAGGCAGGTGTCCCCTCAGCAGCTGTGCTGTTTGCTGTCCCCCTGTCCTGTTGCAGACACCTTGTGGTGACTGCTCCAGGACATTGAAGTGACTTTGAGGTTCTGAATTCAACCAATTCCATCAGCTCCAGAAATCAGGGAATCTGCAGGGCTTCTCCAGCAGGATTGGCTGCCAGAAACTTTGTTCTAAGGCAAAGGGAGAGTCTTCAAGGCATCTTGGCTCCCCCACGGTGCCCTTTTTGTCCCCTGGTTGGTGGCACATCCCACCAGCAGCAGAATGAGGTCAGAGGAGAGCAGAGGTTCTGGGATGTGAGGGGTTTGGGGTGTTGATGGGGAGCTGGATTGCAATAAGGGAGATCTCATCTACTGATGGGGACAGACATTAGGAGGAGGGTCCACTGCCACCTTGTCCTCAGGGGAAAAGTCCCCAGCAGGCTCAGGCTGTCAGTAAGGCAATAAGTTAATGAGAGAGAGATCCTCTGACCCTAAATATGCTCTGACCCCTCCTCCAGGACTTTTAAGACTTGCTTTCCTCATGCAGGGTGCTGGCAGCTGTCCCCAGATGGGGACTTCTCCAAATGTGTCCTTGAAGCCCAAAAACCAAGCAGGTCCTGGGCTGTACAAAAGAAGCAGAGACAGAAAGTCAAGGGAGGGGATTCTCCCCCTCTGCTCTGCTCTGCTGAGACCCCACCTGGAGCTCTGTGTCCAGTTGTGGAGTCCCCAAGAGCAGAAGGACACAGAGCTCCTGGAAGGTGTCCAGAGCAGAGCCACTCAAATGCTCAGAGGGCTGAGCACCTCCCTGGGAAGCCAGGCTGAGGGATTGGGGTTGTTCAGCCTGGAGAAGAGGAGGCTCCCAGGTGAGCTCAGAGCAACCTTCCAATATCTGAAGGGGCTCCAAGAAAGCTGGGGGAGGGCTTTGGACACGGGGGGGTAGGGAGAGGAGAAGGGAAATGGGTTAAAACTTGGAGAGAAAGGGGAGATTGAGGTTGGAGATGGGGAGGAAATTCTGGAATTGGAGGGTGGGGAGAGCCTGGCCCAGGTTGTCCAAGGAAGTTGTGGCTGCCCCATCCCTGGCAGTGTCTCAGGTCAGGTTGGATGGGGCTTGGAGCCCCCTGGGCTGGTGGGAGGTGTCCCTGCCCATGCAGGGGGTTGGGACTGGATGAGCTTTGAGGTCCCTTCCAACCCAATCCATTCTGTGATTCTATGAAGGGTGCAGCCAGTATCAAAGTGCTGCCTCACTGGTTGGGTTGGACACCAAGCTCAGGGTGCCAGGATGTCTGCACAGGGCCACCTGGTGGGATGGGAAGAGACAGGGTTTTGGGGTCTATCTCCAGCTGAGATATAAAAGCCCCAAGTGCTGTTCCAGGGAGTGTTTCAGAGCTGCACAACCCAGGGGCATTTGGATCTCCTTGCATCCAGTGTCCATCAGGATGCCCAAAGATGGGAGAACTTCAGTCCTTCCCTCAGCTGATTTAACTGAGCCACTTGGGGGGTTCTGACCCTGCAGAAGGGGACAGGGCTGAAAGGACCCAGATGACAGAAAAGTGACCCAAGCACAGCCCTGACACAGATTATCCTGGGGATAAATTTCCCAGGATTGCTGTGGCTGCCCCATCCCTGGCAGTGTCTCAGGTCAGGTTGGATGGGGCTTGGAGCCCCCTGGGCTGGTGGGAGGTGTCCCTGCCCATGCAAGGGTTGGGACTGGATGATTTTTTGGGTCCCAAACCATTCCATGATGATTCTATCCCATTCAAGGCTCTGTCTCACACACACACACACAAACTCCCAAGTGGAAAAGCTTGAGGAAGTGCAAGAAAGCCATAAAGACCAAGGGGAAATGAGGAAAACCAAGGCACTGGCTGGAGGGAATGATTTCAGGAGGTTGCTGAGCATCCAGCAGGCTGAATTCCCAATAACAGAGCCACAGGAAGAAGCTGAAGGGAAGGTGGGATTCAAGCCTCTCCCCCCCCCTCATCATGAAATCAAGGACCTGCAAAGCTGGGTTGAGCTGCCTGGTTTACACCTTGCTTCTCTTCCTACTCCTCTTCCCCAGGGCAGTGTTGCAGGTTCCTCCTTTCTCCCTGCAGCCATCTGGGTGGTTTTACTGCTCACTGCTTCTTGGGGAATCACCAAGAGGATTTGTAGGGGGTTTCTGCAAGTGCAAAGAGCTCTGAGAGGGCTGGGGCTGCTTATAAATCTTCTCTGTGGCACACACAGCACGTGTTGGGGAGCTGATTGTTTTTATAATTGAACAGTAAATCAATGTATTTAAGGCCAGTGTTTGCCATTAACACTTTGAGTAGGAAAGGCTCCCTCTGTCAACAGTGGGAAGGTTTTATTAGGATAATAAGTGCTGATTTAGAGCTTCAGTTCTGGTTTTGTTGGTGTTTTTTTGTGGTTGTTTGTTTTGGCTTTTTTAGCTCTCAGTTCAGTGTTTGCTGTTCCAGAGCCAGGGGAATTTGGGGAACTTTTCTTGAGATTGAACATCTGGGGGAACATCTCTCATGTGCCACAGCAGCCTCTTCAGGAGGCAGGGGACAGCAGATTAATGAGTTTTCCCTCATTAGCACAGCTGGAGTCACTTCTCACCTGCCTGAATTGCTCCATCCCATTCTCTGAGCTTTCAGCTTGGGAAGTGGATGCTCTGCAGGATGCAAGTTGGGAGTTAAATCTGATTTTCTGTGGCCCAAGCTGGCCATGGTGTGGGTTTCCCTTTCTTTTATCCTCATGGCTACCAACTATTCTGCAAACCTTGGCCTAGGGGACTGATTTTTTCCTTGCTGCATCCAGAAATTCCCCCCAATACAAAAAGAAGGAAGGTGTCAGGGAATAACTGAGCCCACAGGTTGCTCATGAATCAATCAAGAGGAGCCCAGGTGCTTAGGGGAACTTTAAAAGTTCCTTATCTGCAGGATGAGCTCTTTTCTAGCTGATTAGAGAAGGACACACTCAGAACAGCTCCTGTGTCTTAAAAAAAAATTCCTTAAATGTGAGTAAATAACCCTAAAGCTCTGGGAAACCAGAGAAAACTCCTTGAGTCCCTCCTTTTATTGGATTCTGAGAGTCTGTGCTACCAAATGTGGAGAGGTTGGGTGGGGGGGACACTGCCCCAGAGGGGTCACCCCTGCCTTGGGGAGGAGTTAAGAGTGGTCTGGGCACAGAGGTGACAACAGGAGACTGGAGAGGGGGCTTTAGAGATGGTTGGTTAAATATGGAGACAGAGGGGGACGTGGGTCCTGACAAAACTTAGGAAAATGCTCCCTCCCTTCCATAGATGGGGCCCTTTGTGGCCAAAGTGGCTACTCAGCTGAGTAAGGACTCCTGCTCCTAGGAGAGAAGTTGCCATGTTAAGATGGAAAGCCCCCCACCCACCAACTTGCACGTTCAGGGATGGCCATTGGGAGTCCCTGAAAAAGTCACTGCTCTGGCTTTTCTGTCACCTTTTTGGGGTTTTTTTTTCTTTCCCAGGCTCCCCCCTGCCTGCTCATCCCAACAGAATGGTTCCTTCTGCAGCTCTGCTGCAAATTTGCCTGCCCAAAATTTGACAAAGTGAGGCAGGCTGGCAGGAGAGGTGGTTGTGAAGAGATGGAAGAGTGAGAGAGGTTGGTATGAATGTCCCAAAGAGGACAAGCACCAGAGGAAGCTGGAACTGGAGCTAAAATGGGATGGCAGCTCCTCAGGGAACAGAGGGATGAAGAGGAGGCAGAGGGAAGGGGATAAATCCTTGGCAAGGCATCCAAATCATAGAATCCTAGAATTGGCTGGGTTGGAAGGGACCTCAGAGCTCATCAAGTCCAACCCTTGATCCACTCCCACTGCAGTTCCCAGCCCATGGCACTGAGTGCCACATCCAGGCTCTTTGGAAATATCTCCAGGGATGGAGAATCCACCCCTTCCCTGGGCAGCCCATTCCAATGGCTGAGCACCCTCTCCAGAAAGAAATTCTTTCTAATGTCCAACCTAAACCTCCCCTGGCACAACTTGAGACCTCTTGTGCCCTCTTGTCTTGCTGAGAGTTGCCTGGGAAAAGAGCCCAACCCCCCCCTGGCTCCAACCTCCTTTCAGGGAGTTGGAGAGAGTGATGAGGTCTCCCCTGAGCCTCCTCTTCTCCAGCCTCAACACCCCCAGCTCCCTCAGCCTCTCCTCAGAGGATCTGTGCTGGATCCCTTCCCCAGCCCAGTTGCCTCCTTTGGACCTGCTCCAGCACCTCAATCTCCTTCCTGAGCTCAGGGGCCCAGAACTGGACACAGGACTCAAGCTGTGGCCTCCCCAGAGCTGAGCACAGGGGCAGAATCCCTTCCCTGGACCTGCTGGCCACGCTGTTCCTGAGCCAGCCCAGGATGCCATTGGCCTTCTTGGCCACCTGGGCACACTGCTGGCTCCTCTTCAGCTTCCTGGCAATCCAGACTCCCAGGTCCCTCTCTGTCTGGCTGCTCTCCAACCACTCTGTCCCCAGCCTGTAGGCTGGATGCAGCTCCTGGAGGAATGGGGCAGGGAGATGTTGACTTTCTGGGATGGTTGTGCTTAGCTTTGAGCATTCAATTTGGACTGTGTGGTTTCTGGAGTAAAAAGCTCAAGGGAGGGTAAAATGGTAAAGCCAAAAAATAAAGGAAGGGAGGAAGAGATCTGCCAAGATTTGTGGGGTCCCTGTGAGATAAATATGGGGAGGACTCTGCTTTCCATGGAAAAAAAAATTAATGGTGGGGAGAAAGGATTCCTGTAAATTGCAGTGGGTCTCAAACATGGAAGGAAAGGAAAGGAAAGGAAAGGTAAAAAGGAAAGGGAAAGGGAAAAGGAAAAAGGAAAGGGAAAAGGAAGAAGAAAAGGGAAAAGGAAAAACAAAAGGGAAAAGGAAAGGGAAAAGGAAGAAAAAAGGGAAAGGGAAAAGGAAGAAGAAAAGAGAAAGTGGAAAAGAAGAAGGAAAGGGGAAAGGGAAAGGGAAAAGGAAGAAGAAAAGGGAAAGGGGAAAAGGAAAGGGAAAGGGAAAAGGAAAAAGGAAAGGGAAAAGAGAAAAGGAAAGAGAAAAAGAAAGAAGGAAAAGGAAAGGGAAAAGGGAAGGGGAAAAGAAAAAGGAAAGGGGAAAAGGAAAGGGAAAAGGAAAGGAAAAAGGAAAGGGAAAAGGGAAAGGGAAAAAGGAAAGGGAAAAGGGAAAGGGAAAAAGGGAAGGGGAAAAGAAAAAGGAAAGGGGAAAAGAAAAAGGAAAGGGGAAAAGGAAAAGGAAAGGGGAGAAGAAAAAGGAAAGGGAAAAGGAGAGGAAAAAGGAAAGAAAAAAGGAAAGGGAAAAGGAAAGGAAAATGCTGTCAGTAACCCTCTGGCTGGATCAAGGAAGCAAAGAGAAGGTCTGGGGTGCCTTTTCCACCCTGAGTGTTTTCAGTGTCCCCCAAATTACTGAATTACAAATTATTAGGCACTTCCTTTCCCCAGGTCTGCTTCTCCTTTTGATGGCCCCATTCAGGAGCAATCTGTCTCCAGGCCAAAAGCCATCAGGCTGATTTCATTCCAGCTGCCATTCCCTATGGGATGAGAGAGAGAGAGATCTTCAAGGAGCCATTTCATCTTGGAGCAGTGAGCAGGCAGCCAGTCCTTGCACTTCCAGAGCCAAACAGATGGGGTGGGAGGGGACAGAAAGGGAGGTAAAGTGTGTTTCTGAGTTTTTAATAATCCCTTCTCCTGCCTGAATCATCACAAGTCCCAGTGGAAGGGGCAGGCATTTTCCAGATGGTAGGAAAATAAACTCTGGGACACTTCCATGCTGAGAACTCATTAGCCCTGCTGGCTCCTCTCCAATCCATGTAAACTGTTTTTTTTTGGACTTGCCCTTTTCTTCTCTCCTCTATTCCCATGAAATCTCCAGCCCCACCTCACGTGGAGAGGCTGCCCAGCTAACTATTCATTTGATTATTGTGGCCTTTGCCTCTGGGAGAGCTGAAAGCTCAGGCAAGAAGCTTCCTCAACCTCCTGCAAGCTCAGCTGCCTTCCTGCCCCCCAGAATCCTCACTTAGAATCATCATAGAATCCTAGAATTGGCTGGGTTGGAAGGGACCTCAGAGCTCATCAAGTCCAACCCTTGATCCACTCCCACTGCAGTTCCCAGCCCATGGCACTGAGTGCCACATCCAGGCTCTTTGGAAATATCTCCAGGGATGGAGAATCCACCCCTTCCCTGGGCAGCCCATTCCAATGGCTGAGCACCCTCTCCAGAAAGAAATTCTTTCTAATGTCCAACCTAAACCTCCCCTGGCACAACTTGAGACCTCTTGTGCCCTCTTGTCTTGCTGAGAGTTGCCTGGGAAAAGAGCCCAACCCCCCCCTGGCTCCAACCTCCTTTCAGGGAGTTGGAGAGAGTGATGAGGTCTCCCCTGAGCCTCCTCTTCTCCAGCCTCAACACCCCCAGCTCCCTCAGCCTCTCCTCAGAGGATCTGTGCTGGATCCCTTCCCCAGCCCAGTTGCCTCCTTTGGACCTGCTCCAGCACCTCAATCTCCTTCCTGAGCTGAGGGGCCCAGAACTGGACACAGGACTCAAGCTGTGGCCTCCCCAGAGCTGAGCACAGGGGCAGAATCCCTTCCCTGGACCTGCTGGCCACGCTGTTCCTGAGCCAGCCCAGGATGCCATTGGCCTTCTTGGCCACCTGGGCACACTGCTGGCTCCTGCTCACGAGCAGTGCCAGGTCCTGGGAGGACTCTGCTGCTCTGGGTGTTTGTGGCTGGGGAGGCTCCTTCTTGTGTGGTTGCAAGGTGTCAAACTTTGCCAAAGTGATGACCTAAAATAAAAGGTTCTTTGGCCTTTCTTTTCTCTCTAAAACCTCATCGTTTTTCCATGGCCCAGGTTGCAGGTAACTCAAAGCCCTTTGAACAAGTCCTGGCTGAAGAAACACAGCTCAGCTGGGCAGAAAATCTCCCACCTCCTTTGGGGGTGACCTGATTGCCTGGTTTAAAAACGTGGGAGATACAATAAGCAGGAAAAAAAAAACCCAAAAAACCAACCTGTGCCAGCTGAGAGAGGCAGCAGGACTGTCCTGAATCACCTGAGAGTGTTGAGAAGAGGTCCATGTAGTGTAAAATCTCCAGGGAGCACTGAGTGCTTCAGTTTTGCTCCTGAATAGGGAGAAGCAGCAATTCTTGTTTGGCTTTGTTGCTCTGGTGAGCCAATTTTATTTTTTTTTTTCCTCCTCTTCAGCCACAACAAACCCCAAAACATCCCAAGACTCATCTAGGATCCCTCTCTCAGGAGGGATCTCCCCCTCATCCTTTCCCAAGCTCTCCAGTCCTTTGCTGCCCATCCCTGAACATGGACCACCTGGAGAAGAACCTTTGCAGCACAGCCCCAGTGCCCAGAGGGTTGGTGGAGGGGGGAGGCACTGGGAGCTGAGGAGAAAAGGAGTAAATCTCATTAAGGGTTTTAACATTTATGGCCAGCAAGATAATGAAGGAAGGTAATTTGGGGGTAGCTTTATTGCAGTTATCAAAATGTTTCCCTGTAGCCCAGAGATAAAAGTCAGTGGGCAATGCCCATAAGGAGTTTTAATACCTTTCTCCTTTTATACATAATTTTTTTTTTAAGCAACAGTGATTGCAGTTGAAGACAGACATCATTTTATGAACACACAGAAGGTAATTATGTGACACTGAAACCCAGAATTAAAAGACTCTCAAAGCCCACCTGGCTGTCATGACCATATTGGAGACCCACTGCACTTGGCAGGAATCCTTTCTCCCCACCATTAATTTTTTTTTCCATGGAAAGCAGGGTCCTCCCCATGTTTATCTCACAGGGACCTCACAAATCTTGGCAGATCTTCTCTTTCTCCCTTTCTTTATTTTTTGGCTTTATCATTTTACCCTGTAAGAAAAAAGGTAAATAATGAACTGAGGTTGGGAGATGCCTAAAATGAGAGAAAACAAATAACTTTCTCCTTTTTTTTTTTTTTTTTTCACTCTGCACTAATGAATTCACTGCCACAGGGCATGACCACAACTCCACTTATCACAAAACACACTCACACAAAACTCAAATTTCTTCAGCATCTCAAGATTTATATTGAGTGGTGCCTGTAAGCCTTTTTTTTTTTTTTTTTTTTTTAGCTGAAAACTTGTTGGCTACAAATGGGCATCTGTATTTCTTCCCTTGCAACCTGGTGTGGTGAGGTTTTTATTTCCTCAAAGAGGGATGCTAACAAAGCAGTAATTTTTAAAAACAATTTTTAAATTAATTTAATTTTTGCAGTGATTTGCAAAGCTCAACTAAACCATCACCCCAGAGAGTTTCCAGCACCAGCAGCCACCACCCATGGGCACAACATGGGCTCAGAGGGGTCCATGCTCCCCAGGACCCTACATGTGGCAGCACCCAAGTTTTTCTGGTGATAAAAAAAAGGACAACGAACAAAGACCTTTCAAAAGCTGACATTTTACCCCCCTGGGCCTTCAACACTGCCAGGCAGCCACAGCTTCTCTGGGCAACCTGGGTGAGGGCCTCATTACCCTCACGGGAAATAATTTCTTCCTAATACCAAGTCTAAACCTCCCCTCTTTAAGATGAAAACCATTCCTCCTCATCCTGTCACTCCATCCCCTTACAAACAGGGAATGTTTGCGGGGAACCTTCCGCCCCTCACCCCGCACCGCCTGAGGCGACCTGAGGCGGGTGGACTACAACTCCCAGCATGCTCCGCGGCCCCCGGCCGCTGCCTAGAGCGCCCCGCCCGGGAAAACTACAACTCCCATCCTGCACCGCTTCCCGCGCCGCTTTTCTATTGGCTGGCTGCGGAAGGGCGGGAAGGGGTGGGCGGTGCTTCCCCCGTCGCCGTGGAGACGGGAGCACAAACAAGATGGCGGCGGCCTGGCCTGAGGGGTGAAGGTGCCCGGGTGCGAAGTTTTCCCTTCCTCCTCCTTCTTTTCCTCCCTTCATGGCGGGGAACAAGGAGAAAGGGGCAGAGGGGAGCCTGTGGGATCAGCTCCTCGCTTCTGTCGGGCTGTCGCGACACCTCTCGCCGGGGCTCTCCCAGGGGCAGTATCCTGGCAGCCGGCGGCCGTCCCAGCTGAGTCTTGCTCTCCAAGAAGAAGAAGAAGAAGAGGAGGAAGAAGAAGAGGAGGAAGAGGAGCAACAGGAAATAGAGGTTCAGCTCCATCGCCCTCCTCAGCTGTCTGGGAAAAGGAGGGAACAGCCCCTGCCCTCCTCAGTGTAGTTTGGGGGGAAAAAAGGGGGAATCGGTGGTGGTGATGAGGATGGTTTGATCTGTATCCCCTCACCTCTCATTTCTGCCCTTTTTTTAGGGTCCCTTTCGTCCCTGTGGTGCCCAGGATAGTCCTGGTTTGTCCCTCTCTCTCCTTAATCTATAAATCCTAAGGATAAACTGGTTATTGATGGCCAAATTAAAGCCTTTTGCTGTTTAAATGCCCAGCCCCTGGACCCAAGAGATTTTTTTTCCCTGCTCTGCTGGGCTCTAAAGTGTCCCCAGCCACAGCCTTATCACTTTTATTTTCTTTTTTTTTTTTTTTTACCCAGTGGAAATGTAGCTGTAGTCTCCATTGCTGTAATATATAGGTGCTATAATTAAGAATATTACCACCTGACACATTATTTGTCTTGGTCCCCAGACTGGCAATTGTTGTGTGACTTCTCCCAGCTCACAGGAATTTCACAAACCATTGGTTTATTTTCTCATTAAGCCTACCCAGTGGTTCATTAGTGCCATCTGTCAGGTCCCCTCTTTGGCAAAAATTGTTCTCAGAAGAGTTCCACTAAATTCTCCTGCTCAACAGATTTAAAGAGCCTCCAATAATGGGCATATTGGGGTACAACACTGGGGTTAGCTCAGTGCTGGTTGATTAGAGATGTTAACACCTCAGAAAATGGGAGCTTGGTGGCTCAACCTCTGTGGCATTTAAACCAGGAGGTTAAAAAAAAAAACCAAAAAAACCCAGTTTCCCCCCAAAATCCTTGCTGAGTGTTTTAAATTTGTAGAGTTTGTACCTGACATGATCCCACTGGAGTGTTGTGAGGGCTCTATTCATCTTTTTTTCCTAAAAAAATGCCCTTTTTAGGGCAATGGAGCACTGGAAGCAGCATTTGATTGAGGACTTTTATTAAATGCTGCTCCCAGTTGCATCCCAAGCAACCCCTGGGTTCTACAGAGTGTGGAGTTTTCATTTCACAAATGAAATTAATCCATTCCTTAATCCTTTCTTTTTCCCTCCCCCACTTTTCTTGGTGTTTTCTTGGGTCAGTTTGATGGAGTTTTGGATGAAGACATCTTGGCTGAGGGACTCCACAAGCTGGGGCACTCAGCCCCTGGTGTTGAATATGTTTATCTTCATCTGTCACTCCCAGTAAGTATCAGCAAAGAACAGCAGTGTAAAAAGTGCTCCTCTGCTCAGAGGTTTCCTCTTTTCAAACAGCAAATAGTTGGTCTGGTAAAAAAAAATAAATAAATAAAAAAAAATTCAAAAGGCAGATTTTTCTCTCTACCTGTCAGGGCTGTTTCATGTATGTGGGACTTTTGCCAGGGCACAGCATGGGTTCTGCTGACAAATGCTGTCTTGGTATTGTGGTTTTCACTTTTTTCCTTGCCCAGGCTGTCTTCATGAGCAAAAATTTATCTTCTTGGAGAAGAAAAAGAGAGGAACATGGGAAAAAGCTTAGAAATCTACATTTGTTGTCCCTTTAGAAAGTTAAAATGGTTGTGTCTTTTTAAATATTACTTGCTGATGCTCCCTTTCTGATGCAGCCTTGTTTTCCTGGCATTTTTCCTAGCTCCAGTTGTTTCTCCTGGTTGTGTTTTAATTTCTCCTTTTGACATTTTCTCCATCCATGGGTACTCTGCAGCTCTAACATCCCTTGCTCAATATGTCATCCTCTTCTGACACATCCAGCTGGAGGGATCCTGGGGCACCTCCTCAATTTCTCCTGTCCCTGTGTGTCCCTTGGGGCAACACCTGAAGTTATACAGCTTGTTATTAAAGTCTTTTCCTTATTTTTTTTTTTTTTTTCCAGGGTCGTGACTTAAGTGACATTAACATTCTCTCCAGATGTGTTCACCTGGAGAAGCTGGAACTTTCACATAATAAAATTAATGGTATGTAGTAAATACACTGGTAAATCCTGGGCTTGGGGGATCATTTAGGATGAGAAGTGCACCCTACCATGTAGCTTTAATATCACAAAGCCTGGGTTTATATTTTAAGTGGTGGCTGAGGCAGTGGCTGCTGGAGAATGATGTGTGAAGCCTTCAGAGAGCTCTCCCACCATATGGTTACCAGGGGGAAGGTGCAGATTATTGTTCAGTTTATTATCCAAAGATAAAATGCAAGCTTGAAGGTTGGGGCTGAGATTTTTCATCTGCAGATGGCCTAATATTTCAAGTTCTGTTTGGTCCAGTTTCCCCAGCCTTGGCCTTTCCTTTCTGAAGGTTTCCCCAAGGTGACAAAACATGAAAAAAAAAGATCTCCTGGGTTTAGAAGGGAACAAGTAGACATTGGGGTCAACTCCACCACCTTCTTCCCTCTCCCCCACACTCCCCAGCTTATTTTTTTTTAATTTAAAAGAAAGAGAATAGTCTGTGATGCATTGTTTCTTTCAAGTACCTTTCATTTGTGGTGCTGGAGTCTGATAATAGCAACATGGCTGTCATGTCAGGGTTTAACACTGCCCTGGCAATTAAACTGAGTACTAGATTCTCCCTATTAATCCCCCTCCCCTCCCTGATAAAGAAAGGAGAGAGAATAAGGGAGAGAGACTGATGGGTTGGGAACTAAACTACACAGCTTGAATGGAACAGGAATGAGAAATAGGAAAAATGACTAAATCTATACAAATCTACAGGAAAATTGATCCCAGGTTCCTCCCCCCTTTCCCCCAAGAACTCTCCCATCCCCACTGAGGCTGCAGGGCAGCCCTGGGAAAGTCCAGGCTGGAATCCTGGGCTCAGGAGCAGTTGGGAGCTGGAGGCAGGAACACACAGATTCAGGCTGGGATGGATCAGGAGCAGAGGCAGAGGAAGGGATGGAATCCTCCCAGGATGCTGAAGCAAAGAGGGAGAGGGGAAGAAGGGGAAGCAGGAAGGGCTTTGAGCCTGGGGATCCCTCCAATTTCTCCTGAGGATGAGGTGGATGGGATGGAATCCTCTGTTTGGTCAATTCTGGTCATTTCTCTTGTCTGTTCCTCCCCACAGGAGGGTTTCAGGTGGGACCTCTTGACTCCTTTTCTCCTTTTGGAGGGCAAAATGTTCCTCAGAGCTGAGCAGTGTCCTTGGCTCTGCAGCCCATTCTCCAGCAGTAACTATAACCATGGAGTGGGCTCAGTCCCAGCAGCAGCCACTGCCTGAGAAACTTGCTGTGAATTTCAGCAAGTGCAGCTCCTGACAAGAGACTGAGCTGAAAGCAAAAGCACAAGACAGAAAATCCCCTTTCTCCTGGCCCAAACCAGGACATTCTGTAAGGCACCACTTCTCCCTGCCCATTTTCCTAACAGAATTTTTTCTGCAGGCCAGGTCTGACCAGAGCAGGGACTTTCTCATAGCAAATAATCATTTAGTCTTCAGTAGTGGCCTAAATACTTCTCTTAGTTCAGAGGGAGTGTCTCAAAAGTTAACTAGAATATAAAATTATATCCTGGCTTTTAGGCAAATCAGTTGACATAATGGTAATTCACTGTAGAGCTGGCATATTTATTCTTTGCTGTTTAGAAATCTTTTTTTCTGTTGAATCTATCTGATTTCTGCCTTTTAATCATCTCTTTCTGAATGTGTAACTGCAAATTGATTCTTGATGGACATAATTATCACATTTTGACATGATCTCTGCACTTATCTGTTCATTCACCTACAGGATCTGACATTTTGTTTTGTTCCTAGATCTTTCTTGTATCAGTCACATGCCTTATTTATTGGAACTGAATGCTTCCTACAATGAATTGACTACATATTTTGCTTTTAAACCACCTAAAAATCTCAAGGTAAGTTGCAAAAGAAAAAAGAAAAAAAACATTTAATAGGTTTAAATTCAAAATTATTTTGAAATCTGATTTAGACATTGTATCTGGACACATGTAAAAGCAAATTTTTATGCCTTCCTTATTATTCTTTTTTACCTCTTTTGAAATTTTCAATTTTTTTCCAAATATTTGGGTATTTTATACTGGACATTTCATTTTTTTATTTTCCACTCTGAACCCTGATGTGCCATGAGAAGATGTATTAACACAGCCAAGGGTAAATATGGCCAGATATTTTTTTCCCTGCTTATCAAATCCCTCAGACTTTTAGTGGGATCAAGTCCTGCCTTTCAGATCCCCTGGAGCCAGTTGTTGTTGGGAAAGATGTACCTAAGGGTACCTTAAGAGTGCCTCTTCTATTTTTTTATTGCCCACTTTGGTTTATAAAAAGCAGATTGTTTTGAACTATAACTTTCATGTATTTCTGTGTTAGTTTTTTTAAGATGTAAGTTTAATTGCAGGACCATTAGTGCTACCATTGGAAGAAATCATTGTTTTGGAAGTGCCCAAAATGTGAATTCTATGTAGCATTAAAATAACCTTTCTATTTATGTCCCAATATTAATGATCTTAACTTCTTCCACCCCTTTGATCTCCACTTTAATGTCACAACCATTTAGTTTCACAAGAAAGCTGCAGGTGCTGAAACAAACAAAGCAAAGTAACCTTCTGTTTCTTTCTTTCTTTAGGAAGTAGATTTTTCACACAATCAAATACCTAAAATGCAAGATTTGTCAGCCTACCAGTCACTTACTAAACTCTTGCTGGATTGTATCCTTAGTGGAAACTTGGGTGAGGAAAAATACTCTTTGTTTGCATGGTCTTGCTATTTTTTTTTTTTCCATAGTAGTTTTGTCTTTTGAAGGCAGATTAAACACTGTAATCCTGGTGGTGAAACTGATCTTCATTTCCTTCAGCATGCCTGCTCCTCCAGGTGTTTGTGTGTCCATGGAAGGTATTATCCTGCTGGAGGAACACACAAAATAAAAAAAAACTTTTAATTTGCAGCCTTTTAAATTGCAGCAAAACGTGACATCCCCCCCCTGTCTTTGCATGGCAGAGGTAATAACTGATCTCAGGAGTTTTTTAGTATGAGGGAGGTTAATAGGAAAGCAGCTTGGAATATTAAGCTGCCTTAAATGAAAAAAAGAAAAAAAAAAAAAAGGTGCATGTTGTTTAATCTTAGTTAATTACACAGGGAGAGGCTTCGTGCAGGACGAGGCTGTTTTAGGGCAATGAAGAGAATCTTTAAAGGAGGGAAAATTCCTGGAGCATGCTGAGGGAAGCACACAGAGAGCAGATGTTCTGCTGCCTCCCTTCCCTGCTCTCACTCTGGGGTTAGAAACACTGTTCTGGCAGAAATCAGATCAGTGTGAACCTGCAGATGAAGATTCTTCATTGCTTCCTTCTCCAAGGCTGTCCACAGTAGCTTTAGCCTCTCCCTAAAGGTTCTCCCTCCCCTTTTCTGAGAAGTCTTCTGGAGTTTCATCTTGGCATGCTGCCTTCCTTAAAATTGCTTCCTGAGGGCTCATGAACCTTTCCTCTTTGCCTCATAAATTGCATCTTGATTTTCTGCTCTCTGAAAAGGAGAAGGCAGGAGGTTGTTGCAGCTGTGTTTTTTTTTTTTTTTTCTTTTTTTTTTTTTCCCACTGTCTCTTGTCCTCTAAGCAGCCCATTACCAAACAATATGAATGCAATGCCTTTTTCATGTAGGAGCAGATAAAGCAGTTGCAGAGCATGCAGGTTACCTTCTTCACCCATTTTACAAGGTGTGCAGGTGACATGATTCTTGTCAGAAAATGGCATTGAGACACCATCCCTTTTGCAATTCTAATTTTCCAGTGCAGAGGAAAAGCCATACAGCAAAATGAAAAGGAATAATAAAAAAAAAAATAAAAAAAAACAGATCAGAGGCTTGTATTGTCAATCTGAATCAGTCTTTTTTTTTTTTTTTCCTGTGGTTTCAATGCAGCTGTGTGCTGTCCTCAATTTCTTCATTTGTCAGTGAAGACCCCACTGAAAGGGGGGAAAAAAAGTGTTTCATGTGTGCAGTTGGAAGGGGACCCTCTGAAACAGAGCACAGAATTCAGAAGTGCAGAATTTTAGATCAGCCAAGTGGCATTGTTCCCAATCCATCTCCAGCACTCCTTGCTGAAGAAAAGGCAGACAAAACAAGCTGTTCTTTGTAATCAGCAATGAAAATACTGGATTAAATATCATGGGGGAGCAGAAATGTTTGGCATGCATTTTTCCCTGACAATAACTAAGCGTTTCTTACCATATTTAAGTGAATTATGATGCAGATGGTAAGGTCACTGTAATTTATTTTTTTTTTTCCTGACAGGTGCACACACAACCACACCTGACAGGTTTATAAATGAGTTTTCAAGGACTAAACTGCCCAAACCAGAAAGGGAAACAGCCTGGGCAACAATATCTGGCAAAGTATTATAATGAGTCACTAAAGGACTAAAACTGATTGTATTGCTTGTTAGTGCTGAGCAGTTTGCTGCCTCATTTTGATGCTTATGGCTTAAACAGAATTTTTTCCTCTCCAAAACTCTTCCTCCCCAGTTGAAAGAGAAGCAGTCTCTGCATTCTGGGTGCAAATCAATCCATATCTGCCAAATATCAGGAGAGTTTTAGTTTCTTCTCTCCAATGACAGAAGCAGCTTAGTGTGAGGTCCTATGAAAAGATGACCCTGTGCTTAGCAGCTCATTTCTCCTCTTTCCCCATCTAGGCTTCAGTTTCTCAAATCAATTAAAAATGTTTTCTTCTGTGGTTGCCTAAAGGCATTCCTCCATGTCCTGCATCTTCTGCCTACTTTTTTTTTCTTTTCAGTTCTATTTTTTTTGAGCTTTATGTAACTCCAGCTTGGACACTTAAAATGCAATTTTTCCATCTTCAGTCACCAAACAATTCAGATTCCTGTGTTATCTGATTTTGGGTCAGTGCAGAGATACAGGGCCAGGTACCTCTGGAGTTCATCCCAGGGTAAGAGAGCAAAGTGAGAAAATTTGTTGTCAAAGGGAATCTGCTTAGTTTAAGGAGTATGGGTAATACTGTTTATACTGAAGTTTGCTGAGAGGAATCCTAACTATTTTTACTTCAGCTTTTGAGGTCAGTGTTAATTTAAAATACACTTTCCCTTTTCAGTACAGATGACCAGTAGAGAACTGGGATAATTTATAACAGGGACCTTTGCAGGATTGAGAAGTGGGCAAACTGCATGAGGTTCAACAAGTCCAAGTGCATCCAGGTCAGGTCAGTCCCAGTTACAAGCTGGGTACAGAGAGGGTTGAGAGCAGCCCAGGAGAGAAGGATTTGGGGGTGTTGGTTGGTGAGAAGCTCAAGGTGAGCCAGCAGTGTGCTCCTGGAGCTCAGAAATCCAACCCTGTCCTGGGATGCATCCAGAGGAGCAGGGCCAGCAGATCAGGAGAGGGGATTCCCAGCCTCTGCTCTGCTCTTGGGAGACCCCCAGCTCCAATCCTGCCTCCAGGTCTGGTGTCCCCAGCAGAAGAAGGACATGGATCTGTTGGGATGAGTCCAGAGGAGGCCACAAAGATGATCCAGGGGCTGGAGCAGCTCTGCCATGAGGAGAGGCTGAGGAGCTGGGAGTGTTGAGACTCCAGGGGGACCTTAGAGCTGCCCCCCAATCCCTGAAGGGAACCTCCAGGAAGGCTGCAGAGGGACTTTTCAGAAGAGTGTCCAGTGCTAGGAGAAGGGGAAATGGTTTGAAAGTGCAGGAGAAGAGGTTCAGCCTGGAGCTTAGGAAGAAGTTCTTCAGGAGGAGGGTGCTGAGACTCTGGAACAGATTGCCCAGAGAAGTTGTGGCTGCCCCCTCCCTGGAGGTGTTCAAGGCCAGGTTGGATGAGGCTTGGAGCAACCTGGGCTGGGTGAGAGGTTGGAGGAGGAGATGATCTCCAAGGTCCTTCCCAACCTTAGCCATTCTGTGATTCTATATTTCTCTGATATTTAGAGAGAAACAGCCCCATATAGTACTATCACCTGTTATTTATTTCTTGGATGATTTGAGCATGATGCTTGGAGGCCAAGGTCAGTTTAGAGCTGTCAGAAGTACTCTGAGAATGTGAATAAATCACTCCCTCCTTGGGTTAGTCAGCCACATCCCTGTTTTCTGCAGCTGACCCAACAGTTCAAGTCAGTGACACAAAGATCCCTCTGGTTTTCACCTGCACAAATGCATCTGATGAGAAGCCAGTGGATTTCCAGCACAGTTTGGCAAGATGCTGGCAGAATTAATTTCTTCCCTCATTTTTGTTCCCTCATTTCCACTACTTTCTTGATCTGCCATCAGCCTGGTCATGCCAGCTTGAAGGGGGCTGCCCTGTAAGTCAGGTCACAGACACAATCTGAGTAAAAAAACCCTCTGAAAATGAGGATATTTCTAGCTGGATCAGTGTCACTTTCCCTCCAGCCCCACAAAAAGCTTTGTCACTAAAACAAGAATAAATTCCAGAAGGGTTTGGGTGTGAGCAGCTGGGATTTAAAACCCTTTCTCTTGAAGCATTTGATGTCCAGCTCCCTGTACTATGAAACTCAGCTACTTTTGGCTACTAATTATTGCAAAGCTTTTGTGTTCAGTTATTTTCCTTAAATGCAAAAAAAATCCTTTATAGTTAATAACATAGAGGAGATAAGAGGACTGGAGAAGTGTCACAGCCTGACTCATCTCAGTTTGTCACACAACAGACTCCTTGCAATCAGGGGCCTTGAGAATTTGCCTATCAGAATCCTCAATCTGGTAAGAGAAAAGTAATTCCAGTTGTTTTCTTTCTTTTATCAGTGTATTAATAACTTAATAAATGTGAAGGTGACAGATATGTATAATACTGGGCCATTTTTTAATTCATACTGGGAATGATAAAGGTTAAATCCAGGTGTGAAGGTCATCTCATCAGCTGGATTTTGAGTTTCTCCAAAGATTTTAATTTCCTCTGGGTAGGTTTTGTTGTTGCTAAGGTGATGCCTAAAAAGTTATGGGCTGTAGAACAGAACTCCCCGTTCATTTTAGAAACCAAGTCAACTTCAGTTGATCTGCTTTTATTATTATGCAAAGCTGATTTCTTATTAAAGGTTTTTAGTTTAATTTTTAAGGACTTTCTAATGAGATCAGAAGCTTTATATTGCCAGCTTTGCATCGAGATATCTGTTTAAATTCAGCATTTCTAAGTTGTATTTCTAGGAGCTTTACTGGGATTTATCTGCCCTGGCTTCAGATTTCTGCAGTGTAGACAACAGCTGATGAAGTTTGGTGTTCTCTGCTGCCTCAAAATTCAGTAGGGAGGAATGGACACATAAAATACTTATTTAATTCTGACCCAGCTGCTGATAATTAAATTAACAGAAGATGCATCAAGCCTTGGAAGTACCTGTTTCTCTCTCTTGGTTGTGAAGATAACCAAGGATAACCAGCCCAGATGTAGACCTCCACTTTTTGTACCCATCTTTCTCTTTTAGAGGTTTTAGGAAGACTTTTATCTCACTGTTCCTCAGTTCCATGTTTACAAAATATCCTTAATAATACCAATGATTTCATCTAAAAAATTTCAAGATACTTTGGAGGAAGAGCCATCAATACAGAGGTTGCAGAGAAGCACCAGGCAAAGCTGTTTTAAATACAATGCAGTTTAAAATACAACAGGCTACTTCCTAAGAGATTTGACTTTGTAATAATAATTTTTAAAGGAGTTAATGGAATTTTAAAAATCAGTACCAAAAAACCTATAGAGAGGAATATGCTCATATTTGCTCCATTAGGTTTAAACACCTACATAAATATTTTAGGTATAGTGAATGAACTCCTTATCAAGAATAGAAATACTCTTTTCCAGTCTTTAAAATATTTTAAAGATTTTTCTTCTGTTCTGTAGTAATTGATACAGAAGAGAGTAACCAAAGTCTGTACTTGCCAAGGCCTGATAGGCCTTTGTACTTATTCCTGCTTTGATATTCAGTACAGATATTCACATTTAAAAGTGGGAAGTGGTATGTGTTGAATAATATATTAAATAGTTTTCACTAACTTATTTTTAATATATTTCATAGAATAGAATGGCTGAGGTTGGAAGGGACCTCAGAGATCTATGTCCTTCAATATTATATATATTTCATATATACAATGCCTTCAGTAGCTTCCATAGGTGGCAATAAATCTGTTTTTTTTTTTTCCATTTTTTGGTGAATAAGGTGGACTCAGATTGGCAAAATCATCTCTAGAAATTCTGAACATGACAGGAAGATCTTTTCTCTAAATTTTTTCTTCAGGGAGAACTGCAGGCAGTCACTCAATCCTGATTTTCTCATCTGTTAAAAGGCCTAATAATAATTCTGTTAGTAATGGTTTTCTGCTCTGTGAAATGTTTGGGAGGTTATGTTAACAGCTAAGCCTTATTAACATGAACATGTTCTTCAGTTTTGGTTCTTCCATGCTGCTCTGATTATTTCTACCACTGCTTGTCTTTTTTAATTAGTGAAGCAGATAGTCATGTGGAAATTATGTAAATAGACAGATTTCAGCATAGCATTTTTGGAGGTTTTTTTGCTAATTAGAAGAAAACACAGTTCTTTTCTTCATGAGCAGTCATCCCCTCTCTTCTCTTTGATTCAGTTTTCTTTTCCATTTTCCCTTGAGATTTTTAGGTTAGGAAGAAGGTTGGGAAGAAGGCCTTCAAAAACTGTCAGTACTGCCTACCTGTACCAAAAAGCCTTTTTTTTCCCCTTCTGTTTGCAAACAAACAAACAGAAAAATAGATGTGCAGTTCTGGACTCTGAGGAATTTGCAAAAAAAAAGGAATTAGTCCCGGCCTTTGACACCGTCTCCCACAGCATTCTCCTGAAAAAGCTGTCAGCCCACAGCTTGGACAGGGGCATCTGTGCTGGGTCAGGAACTGGCTGGAACGGGCCCAGAGAGTGGTGCTGAACGGGGCTGCATCAAAATGGCGGCCGTGGTGTCCCCCAGGGATCAGTGTTGGGCCCAGTGCTGTTTAATATCTTTAGTGATGATTGAGATGAGGGGATTGAGTCCATCATCAGCAAATCTGCAGATGACACTAAGCTGGGGGGAGGTGTGGATCAGCTGGAAGGCAGGAGGGCTCTGCAGAGGGACCTGGACAGACTGGAGAGTTGGGCTGATCCCAAGGGGATGAGGTTCAACATTCCAAGTGCCGGGTCCTGCACTTTGGCCACAACAACCCCATGGGGAGCTCCAGGCTGGGCACAGAGTGGCAGAAAGGGAGCTGGGAGTCTGGATTGCCAGGAAGCTGAAGAGGAGCCAGCAGTGTGCCCAGGTGGCCAAGAAGGCCAATGGCATCCTGGGCTGGCTCAGGAACAGCGTGGCCAGCAGGTCCAGGGAAGGGATTCTGCCCCTGTGCTCAGCTCTGGGGAGGCCACAGCTTGAGTCCTGTGTCCAGTTCTGGGCCCCTCAGCTCAGGAAGGAGATTGAGGTGCTGGAGCAGGTCCAGAGAAGAGCAAGGAGGCTGGGAAGGGATCCAGCACAAGTGCTGTGAGGAAGGGCTGAGGGAGCTGGGGGTGTTGAGGCTGGAGAAGAGGAGGCTCAGGGGAGACCTCATCACTCTCTCCAACTCCCTGAAAGGACGTTGGAGCCAGGGGGGGGTTGGGCTCTTTTCCCAGGCAACTCTCAGCAAGACAAGAGGGCACAAGAGGTCTCAAGTTGTGCCAGGGGAGGTTTAGGTTGGACATTAGAAAGAATTTCTTTCTGGAGAGGGTGATCAGGCATTGGAATGGGCTGCCCAGGGAAGGGGTGGATTCTCCATCCCTGGAGATATTTCCAAAGAGCCTGG
The DNA here is from genome assembly GCF_036169615.1 of Heliangelus exortis. NCBI lineage: Eukaryota > Metazoa > Chordata > Aves > Apodiformes > Trochilidae > Heliangelus > Heliangelus exortis. The sequence continues at coordinate 196,096,220 of NC_092422.1, forward strand.
ATGTGGCACTCAGTGCCATGGGCTGGGAACTGCAGTGGGAGTGGATCAAGGGTTGGACTTGATGAGCTCTGAGGTCCCTTCCAACCCAGACAATTCTATGGTTCTATGAATTTTACAGAAATCCTTTTTTTCCACAGCATTTTACGTGCATCTCCTGCATAACATTCTCTGCTGTGTCCCATTAAAGGGAGGTCTAAGGAAGAGCAGGAAGAGAAGAGAGAGCCTCCATGCTATTAATAACCTAATTAAACATTTAAAAGTCAGGAAAAATGTCAAGGACAGACAACTGGATTAACATGAGAGTCAGCAGGCTTATTTATTTCAGTAGTTCCTAAATATTTATTAATAGAATATGAGGCTTCTCAGCACAAGGTGATGCTGCTGGAAAAAAAAAACAACTCACAAGGTTACCCAGCAAGAATCCTGTGGAGAGACCATCTGGGTTTGTGTGGCCAGTGGGACAAAGATGAGTGGAGATCCTACCACATTCTCCCTCTTTGGCATTCATAGCAGCAAGGAGTATCTGATTTGGGAGGCCCTGAGAAATCAAACCATCTGGTGTCCAGCCAGAAATATTGGCTTTTTATTTCATACCCTGTTCAGAAGAAATGTAAAACAACCCTGGTTGGTTTTGACATCTCAAAAGTTGGAGTAATTTCTTGTCTAAGAGTTTTGAGGGGTCAGGTGGGCTTGGGTTTTTTTTGGCTGGTTGATTTTTGGGTTGGGTTTGTTGGTTTTTTGGGTTTTTGGGGTTTTTTTTTTGAAGCATTTCTGTGCAGGTTTTCACTGCCAGGAATAAAGGCCTTCCCTTAGTCTGCAATAAAATAAACTTTTGAATCCCAGGGATATTTTTACAGGCTGCCTGTAGTCCAAAGACAGTCTTGTGCTGTTCTACCTTAATGTTTTCTGTTACTTATTCTGTAATCAGAAGTGGAAATATAACCATGATTACAGAGGGAAATTCTATGCATTTATGTATATATATTCTATAATTTGATGTGCATATCTAGCTTCTAAATTTTGAGTTGGATGGTGACATGGGCATCCTTTAGCCAGCATCAAGCTTTCAAAGAATACTTTTTGTTGCTCTTGTCTCTTGCTGCTGTTCAAGGTGAGTGTAAGAGAAGTTAATCAGAAAATAGTTGATTTTTTTTTTTTTTTTTCCCCTGAGCAGTATGAGAAGCTCAGGATGAAGCTGGAGCATAGAAGGCCTATGTGTAAGAGGATTCTTAGTAATAAATTAGGGTGGATTTAGGTTTGATACTAGGAAAAAATGCTTCACCAGGAGAGTATCATAGAATCCTAGAATTGGCTGGGTTGGAAGGGACCTCAGAGCTCATCAAGTCCAACCCTTGATCCACTCCCACTGCAGTTCCCAGCCCATGGCACTGAGTGCCACATCCAGGCTCTTTGGAAATATCTCCAGGGATGGAGAATCCACCCCTTCCCTGGGCAGCCCATTCCAATGGCTGATCACCCTCTCCAGAAAGAAATTCTTTCTCATGTCCAACCTAAACCTCCCCTGGCACAACTTGAGACCTCTTGTGCCCTCTTGTCTTGCTGAGAGTTGCCTGGGAAAAGAGCCCAACCCCCCCCTGGCTCCAACCTCCTTTCAGGGAGTTGGAGAGAGTGATGAGGTCTCCCCTGAGCCTCCTCTTCTCCAGCCTCAACACCCCCAGCTCCCTCAGCCTCTCCTCAGAGGATCTGTGCTGGATCCCTTCCCCAGCCCAGTTGCCTCCTTTGGACCTGCTCCAGCACCTCAATCTCCTTCCTGAGCTGAGGGGCCCAGAACTGGACACAGGACTCAAGCTGTGGCCTCCCCAGAGCTGAGCACAGGGGCAGAATCCCTTCCCTGGACCTGCTGGCCACGCTGTTCCTGAGCCAGCCCAGGATGCCATTGGCCTTCTTGGCCACCTGGGCACACTGCTGGCTCCTCTTCAGCTTCCTGGCAATCCAGACTCCCAGCTCCCTTTCTGCCACTCTGTGCCCAGCCTGGAGCTCCCCATGGGGTTGTTGTGGCCAAAGTGCAGGACCCGGCACTTGGAATGTTGAACCTCATCCCGTTGGGATCAGCCCAACTCTCCAGTCTGTCCAGGTCCCTCTGCAGAGCCCTCCTGCCTTAACTGATTTAACTGACCCACTTGGGGGTTCTGACCCTGCAGAAGGGGACAGGACTGAAAGGACCCAGATGACAGAAAACTGACCCAAGCACAGCCCTGACACAGATTATCCTGGGGATAAATTTCCCAGGATTGCTGTGGCTGCCCCATCCCTGGCAGTGTCTCAGGTCAGGTTGGATGGGGCTTGGAGCCCCCTGGGCTGGTGGGAGGTGTCCCTGCCCATGCAGGGGTTGGGACTGGATGAGTTTTGAGGTCCCTTCCAACCCAAAGCATTCCATGATTCTAGGAAAGTGAACTCTCTTCTTCCTCAGTAATGTTGTTTTCCATTCCTAAAGCTTTACCAATGGTTTCTGTGCTCTAATTTCTTCTTAGAGCTCTAACCAGATTGAGAAGATAAATGGCTTGGACAGCTTGAAAACTCTACAGAACCTGGACTTATCTAGAAATAAAATAACAAGTCTAGAAGGCTTGGAGGACCATAATATACTAGAGGTGATCAACCTAGAGGACAACCAGGTAACATATTTAATATTGATCTTGGCTTTTTCATGTAATACATTACTTTTTTTCCCTAACATTTAATCAAAAAATCTTGCAGCACTGCAAGAAGTTATTATTAGAAAATATGACATTTTTTTCCTTTGGTGTTTCACTCCCATGCTGTTTCACATGTTGACAGTGTACTCCTGAGGACTTATTTAGTCTCTCTAGATGGGTTTATCTTTCTGTAGTTATCCTTCCTGTGGTATGTAGTGCTCACATACATCAAAAACTAACAGTGCTCCCTTGAGTGGATGAGATAGGGGTGAGTGTGCAGCTTTTTCAGCTTGATTATTCTTGAGGATCTTTACTTACATCACAGCTTTTCTGCTGTCAAGCCTCAGGAGGGTTTGCTAATATCTCTCAGCCCAATTTTATGACCACAGATTCTTCTGAGCTCTCAGCTGGAAACTTCCTGCAAGGCAGAACTGCATTTGCTCTTTTATAAAGTGGCTTTTGTTATGCAGCAGAAAGTACAATGAGGAAATCCAATTTGTATTTGAATTTTGAGCTCAGTCCATATCTGCATCACACTTTTGATACTGAGCTTCCAGGGTCCTTAACTGAAAAGGGCATTGATTCATGAATCATTTTGGCATCAAAGACAGATCTGCTTGTGAGGGAAAAAAAAAAGAAATAAAAATATAAACCAGGAATTGAACAATTTCTCTTATTTTCCCCCATTTTCAAGATGCATTTACAGGATTTAATTCAAGACACTGGGAATTCTTTTTCTCTCCCTGTGTTCAGGCTGACATTTAAAGGTATATCAATTGCACAAGACAGGAAACTAACTAATGGTATGGTTGCTATTAGTATTAATGACACCACTTCCATTGCCTCATATAGTTTCCACCATTCTTTATGGCATGCAAAAGCTATTAATTTTACCTCATCAAAATTTGCCTCTTTTAATGATGTTATTGAAACTCTTTAATGAGTCACCGTTTTTTTTTTTTTTAACATTTCCTTCTGAAGAATAATTGAAAGAGAATTTTAATTAATTAACACAGAAAGATCTGAGTTACTTCAGCTCTCTCCCATCCAGAATGATCTTAAATACTTGATTTTTCCAAAAGGGGCATGATAGGTTTCTCTGCCAACCATGGTCCTCATTTAATTTTTCAGTGACTTTCAAATGCTGACAATTGGCATTCTGCAATTTACTCAGGAAATCCAAAAATGGATTTTTTTTTTAAAAAAAGACATTTAACTTGATCAAAACTATTCCACAGTGGGCTTCTTGTTGTCAGACACTTCACAGAAGCTGAGTGTGCATTAGGGGTAGAATCTGAAGTCCTCTGGGTTCAGTGGAGGAACACCAGGCATCCCTGCAAGGAAATTCATCCCAGCTTCCCATGGATCAGATGCCCTCTGGATTTGCCTCTCTCCACTGATCATCAGAGAATCTCAGAATGTTTTGGGTTGGAAGGGACACTTCCCACTGGACCAGGTTGCTCCAAGCCCCATCCACCCTGGCTTTGAACACTTCCAGGAATGGGGCAGCCCCAAGGTCCCTGGGCAAGCAGCCCTAGTGTCTCACCACCAAAATATTCATAGAATCACAGAATCCTAGAATTGGCTGGGTTGGAAGGGACCTCAGAGCTCATCAAGTCCAACCCTTGATCCACTCCCACTGCAGTTCCCAGCCCATGGCACTGAGTGCCACATCCAGGCTCTTTGGAAATATCTCCAGGGATGGAGAATCCACCCCTTCCCTGGGCAGCCCATTCCAATGCCTGATCACCCTCTCCAGAAAGAAATTCTTTCTCATGTCCAACCTAAACCTCCCCTGGCACAACTTGAGACCTCTTGTGCCCTCTTGTCTTGCTGAGAGTTGCCTGGGAAAAGAGCCCAACCCCCCCCTGGCTCCAACCTCCTTTCAGGGAGTTGGAGAGAGTGATGAGGTCTCCCCTGAGCCTCCTCTTCTCCAGCCTCAACACCCCCAGCTCCCTCAGCCTCTCCTCAGAGGATCTGTGCTGGATCCCTTCCCCAGCCCAGTTGCCTCCTTTGGACCTGCTCCAGCACCTCAATCTCCTTCCTGAGCTGAGGGGCCCAGAACTGGACACAGGACTCAAGCTGTGGCCTCCCCAGGGCTGAGCACAGGGGCAGAATCCCTTCCCTGGACCTGCTGGCCACGCTGTTCCTGAGCCAGCCCAGGATGCCATTGGCCTTCTTGGCCACCTGGGCACACTGCTGGCTCCTCTTCAGCTTCCTGGCAATCCAGACTCCCAGCTCCCTTTCTGCCACTCTGTGCCCAGCCTGGAGCTCCCCATGGGGTTGTTGTGGCCAAAGGACAGGACCCGGCACTTGGCCGTGTTGAACCTTAAATCTTTATTAAAGGATTTCATCCTCCTGTCTGGCTTAAATGTCTCCACTTCCAGTTTCAAGCCATTACCCCTTGTCCTGTTATTCTAAAGTGAGTTTAAGTGACTGATTTGGGGCAGATGGCTCAAATGAGGCAACATGACTTTGATGTGACCCTTTTTGCTTTAAGTGAGAGCCTTACAACTCTTCACTCAGGCTCTAGCACAAGTCCCTCTGGTGTCACTTTGCTGTGGGCACCCAAACTTTCATTAATCCCCTGGAACTTGTAATGTTTATCTGATATTCCTGAGAACAGCCAAGCCAGGTTTCCTTTGGGAACAGCTGAAACCCTCTGGACACAGCCAGCCAAGGAGAATTATTCCAATGCTTTGAAGTGCTGCAAGTGATGCAGGATGAATGGGAGCTCCAGTGAAAAGAAACTCTTTTTCCAAGGAATTTTTTTTGACAAGTCAACTGAAGCACAAATACAACTGCAGAACTGCCTCACTCCAGCACATCAGCCCCATAATTGTGTTAGGGCTTGACATTTGAAAGAGCTGAAAAAAAAAAACAGGTGGTTTGAAATTGCTGTCTGTATTCCACTGCTTTTCCAGCTAACATCCAAGTTTTCTGCCTTTTGTGTCTACAAGTCCCTTATTGACTGCAGTTCACATGTATACCTGCTTTGTGGGTTAGAATGGGGGTTTTTTTACATTTAAATTTTAAAAGCAGGGGTTAAAATAATCCCCCCTCCCCCCATAATTATAATGGATTCTGATGCTGCTGATTTATGCTCTGTTTCTGTCACTAATTAGATTGCTGAGCTGCATGAACTTGAACATATTAAAGACCTGCCTCTCCTCAGAGTTTTAAATCTCTTAAAAAATCCTCTAAAGGTAAGAAAGAGCTATAGAGGAAGCAAAAAATAAATACCTAGAACTGCTGGTTTGGATCCCACCAGAGTTTGTTTTGCTTTGGATTCTGTCTTAAAGAGTGAGCAGCTTATTTCAAGTAGTAAAAGGAGTAAAAGAAATAATGAGTGATGGATTTTCTGGTATTGTTACCTACCTGTGTCTGGGAACTTTGAATTAAAGCTGCACATGAGTCTTGATGTTTAATATCCATGTAGTAAATTCATGAATTTTACTAATTTCAACAGCAAATCCATTTATATTGTAATCACAGTGTGCCATGATTTTTGTTTGGGAAAAAAAAATCCCCTTTTTGTTGGCTTTGAGGGCCTGTACTTCAGTTGTTCCTGGGAAAAACTCAGTTGTTCCTGGGATTTTAGAAATAAGTATTTTCATGAACTTCTCAGTGTCAGGTTTTTTATTTGATTTTTAGTTATTCCTGTTTATTGTCTCAGACTTAAAAGCATTTACCATGAGAAATTTATAAAGCAAAGGAACTTAATAGTACCTCTTCAGTATCTCTGAAATCTGTGTCTTCTTTGCTTCTTTAGGATTTACTCAGTTGTCATTTAGAGCTCCCATAAATACTCAATTAATTAATTTAATATCCATTTTTCTCTACAACAGTGACAATTGCAAAAATATCATAAATTCTGACTGCCTCTGCATTTGCAATTTGTCCTGAGTGATCAAAGATGATTCAACCCTGACTTTTGTGAATTCTAAATTTTGTTGGAATTTTACAGTGTGTCAGAGAGAAGAAAATTTTAAGGCTTTAACTTCTTCCAGCTTTGTATTGGCTTTATAAGGATGGTTTGCCAGGGCACAAAGAATCACAGGGTGTCTTTGGTTGGAAGAGCCCATCCCTTTAAATCCTTCCAGGGATGGTGACTCCAGACTATTCCAATGTTTGACAACCCCTTTAGTGCAAAACTTTTCCTAATATCCAGCCTTCCCTGGCATAGCTGCTGACATCATGCAGAAATACCCAAAATATTGGCCCATGGTCCTCCATAATCTGAATTCTTTTTTTCTGTTTAGATGTCCTTCCCCTAAGCAACATCTGATCCTATTCCTATTCCTGTTCTAATAACTTAAATGTGCAACAGGCAGGGCTGCTGTCTGAATTTCAGTTGTTTTAAGTGGACCTGATTGGTCTGAGAAATAAGTATTTTCATGGACTTCTCAGTGTCAGGTTTTTAATTTGATTTTTAGTTATTCCTGTTTATTGTCTCAGACTTAAGAGCACTTATGATGAGAAATTTATAAAGCAAAATCTGTTTTTAGGTTCCTGCTGAGATTAGAAGCATTAACCAGAGCTTATAACATCATCTCAGCAGAAATAATGCTTTTGATTCTCTGTCTTCCATGAGGTTCTGGTGGGTGTGGGGGTGATTTTTAAATTCCCATCTTGACTTTTCAAGCAACGTGTTGCAGACTTTTAAACAAGGCCTTGCTTCCTTCAGGGTTTTTTATGTTGTGAGGTGTTCAGGCCAATTTAATTTCAGCTGATTGAAATTTAATATTAGATTTAATATTAGATTGATGAAGTTAAGGACATAACCTCAAAAGGGAAAAATCTCTTCTCTAGGAGCAAACGGATTATTGGCTCTCAGTGATTTTCATGTTGCTCCAACTGACAGAGCTGGATCTCCAGAAGATTTCAGTGGAAGAAAAAGTAGGTAAAATCCCATGATTCTGGATTTTCTCAAAAGAAAGACCATAGAACACTCTGCATGCAAATATAATCAGCTGGGTGTGACAAAGCTCCCACGTTTCAGCCCCCAAATTCAGAGATTTTAGCTTTTAAATCCAGATATTGTATCTACAGAATTTCTGGAGCAGTTTTGGGTGTAAAAAGCTCACCCAAAAGCCTCATTTGGTGAAGAAATTAATTTAGCAGCTATTGTTACTGCACTGATGAACCTAAACAGACAACTTCATTCATTCTGAAGTAACCACTGTGCTATTTTAAAAATAGCATAATTGGCTTTTTTTAGTGAGTACAGCACAGTGAACTCTGCAAATGATAATAAATGTTTCTTTCCCCTTCTAATCCATGCAGTTTTCACTGTAAAATCTCCTCCCCCCCAAAACCCCCTGCTCAGATGCTTATAGAAACTTTCTGTTCTGATAGAAACCTTTCCCTCTTGTGCCACTTTTGCTGAAATTTGGTTGCTGTGTGTAGGAGTTGGTCCCTAGCTGTGCTAAAACTGCTCAGATTAACTCCTGGGGTTGGTTTGCAGGGAAATAACCTTTAAAAATTTTCCTTACAGGAAATGTACAACTTTAGCCACCTAAATATTAGCATTCCTGTTTAATTCCAGGCTCTCTCTATCATGAACAGAGAGAAGGGGTGAAAACAGAATATAGTTTCCCCCACCTACCTAACATGTTGATCTTGCTCTTTTTGTCCTATGTGGCAATCTGGTTTCCCTCTAATAAAATTTTGAATATATTAAAGAATTTTTTTTCTTCTCTGTGGATTGTAAAATAAGCTTGGGTGACAGGTTCAGTCTAGCAATTAACTTTTGGATCATTAATTTCAGAAAATCCTCTCCCCAGGTTATTTCTGGACATCCACTCTAACCTCATAAACTCTCTTGTCAAACTGAATTTGGAGGCCACAGCTTTTTTGTTATTAACAAAAAAAATGATACCCAGAGATATCCAGAAATGTTGGAGTTTGATCAGAAGTGTAGTTTTGAAATAAAACTCCCAGTTGCCCAACTTGCCCTTCACTTTTGGGCTAACCTTAAGCAGATGGTGGCCACCAGGATGCACTTAATGTGCTCCTAGCCACAAAATCAGACCAAAGGACCAAAATACAGCTAGAATGAGATGAGCTCCTTCCTCCCACCCCCCAAAATAATGTGAATTTTGGGTCTCCAGTCCTGAATGTTTTGCTTTCAACATCCACCCCTCTTGCACCATACCACCTGCTAACCCAAAAAGGTTGGACCAGCTGATTCTTGAGGTCCTTTCAAGTCTGGCATGCACTGTAGGGATGTTTTTTTTTGTTTTTTCAGGTTTTTTTTTTTTGCAGCAGTGTCAGCTATTTGATATTTTCTGGTTTCCATGAGATGCCTGAGTATTCCTGAACCTGGTTCTGAATGGCAGCATTAATAACACCAACAAAATATACAACTCATTAGTGGTCAGTACCCTCAAGAGTGCTTTTGATAGAATGGATGGAGGAAATCCTTGGAGTTTGAGTGCTTTTTTTTCCCCAAGAAAGGCAGAAATGCATTGTCAGGAGAAAACTGCAGTTTGCTTACTTTGTTGATTCCTGTTCTGCTCCTCTTCTGATGAATAAATGAAAGGCTTCAGTCCCTATGGATTTGAGTTTGGCATCTTCCAGTAGCACTGAGAGGATGCAAATGAAGGGATAATTAAAACCTAAGCAAAATTACTTTGCATCTTACGTGGCATCCTGTTTTCTTCCCAGGAAAAGGTTGAATATATTAAAGACAGTGAGCTACATCTGGCTGCCTTCCACCCATCCATCAAATTCAACTTAAATCCCTTGAAAAGATTTAGCTGGTGGTGTCCTTGCAGACAACCCAAATACAAAGACTGACCCTCATAAATATAAAACCATCATTTAAAACCATCATTATTCAGCCTGAGCATGTTACAGCTGGAAAAAATGACATCACAGCTCTTTTTTGTGGGTTTTTTTGCCCCTAACCCATGCAAACAGGTTGCTGCTGTGGATAAATATCATCCTCCTCCAGAAGTTGTTGCTGCTGAAGATCATCTGACCCATGTTGTGTACAGCATGCTGCAGCCCCTGAGAGTCTTTGACAGGTAAAGTTACCTCCACTTTCACATCTACTCCTGAGGGTGGCACTCAAATAAAGCAGAATTTGGTATCATAGCTAGGAGGGACATTTTTCCAGCCTTCTCCCACTTCTAAACTGGTCTAATGAGGAGGGGAAGTTCTCTAGGATTCAAGGAGCCCTCTGGAAATTAAGGAAATCTTATTGGGTTGAAATGGATTAGGAAATGAAGTTAGTCTTTCACCTCTAAAGTCTGGGACAGATTGTCCACAGCTCCATTTCTTTTAAGCAGTCTGTTGAAACAGATGGCCATTTGCACCATGAATGAAAGATGCAAAATATCTGTCAATATCCAAAGGCAATTTAAAAAATCTCTAGAGGCAGAGGAGAGCTGTAAAACATCTCCTCCTCCTTTTCTCCTTCTTCCTTCCCACTACTGGCATCCCATTGTGAACAAAATGACTTTATTTTGTGCCTTGGGGGCACATTTTATAGTCTTAAGGTGAAAATTCTGAGTTTATACTTAGGGAAGTGCAGCCTTTGGGGTGGGATGGTGATGATTGCCACTTCAAGCAGAGAAGGGAGAGAAAAATCAATGTTTTTCTTCCAATGTTACTGTTGTCATGCCAGGTGGCTTCCCTCAGTCTCATTTCTCATCTGGAACCTGGAAATGGCCACATTTTGCTGCTCTGCAGATGTGTTTAGGTATTGGCTTGATGGCTGCTTGGAAAATGCTTCCTCTGATGGAAGATCCTATGAAATATATGTGATTTATTATTATATTGCCCACAGTTGGACACTGAGAGCAGCTTTTGTTCCCCACACCCTGTCTTAGCACCATTTTGAACAGCTTAACTTATGATTTATGAGTAACCTGATTTGAGATCCATGATTTAGCAACTCAGAAATTTATATTTTTAGGACATCTTGATTACCAGTCTTGTTTTCTGGGATTGTTGCTGAAAAGATAGGAAGCATCCCAGTGGTGATGATAGCACTGAGAATTCTAAACAGCTTATTAAAAAAAAAAAACAACAAACACAACAAGCAACAACAGAAAAAAAAACCCACAACCTAAAAAACCCTAAGGACTTTCTGTTTTGCAGGGCTGGAAATTATTTATTTTGTTTTTTAAAAGCAAGCAGATCACAACAGTTTTACCTAAAGGCATGGATTTTTTCCAATGCAGACATAGGCTCTCTTTAAATATTTGTTTACAGGGCTGTGGATGTGTATCCTCATTGCTGGAGAGAACCAGTTGTGTCTCCTGGCAGAGATATTGGATCCACAGACCCAGAAACCTGCAGATCAGCATTTATCCTGCTGACCATAATTGTTAATGAGGATTTGAATGCTTGCCCATGCTCAGCTGGAAAGCACACAACCCAGTCATTAATGAAATCTTCCTAATGATGATGTGTTCCAGTCTTCTTCACTATAAAAACACTCATTGGAACCAGATTGGGATAGTTCAGTTGCATCTCTTTTTTTTTTTTTTTTTAGAGGAGGTTATAATTAATTCTGCTTTGGGAATATCTCCATTAAAAATAAAAGCAGAGCAAAAAACCAAAAATTAGAAAACATTAGCATTAGGTTTCTTCTGCTCTTCCCTCTCTCTGTGTACTTTGTGAGTCTGGTTTAATTACATGGCAACACCCCAGTGAACAACATGGTATTTTTTTCCCCACCATGGGTATTTTTTTCCCCCCTTGAAATTCATGGGACATTTTAGCTTGGTTGTACACTCCTTGCTACACAGGGAGCAGAAATTTAATAACAGAGGACTCTTCACTCTGTTGGGCAAGCAGATGATGAGGTTTGGTATCTGGCTTCTGAGGGTGAGTTCATTCAGAGAAGAAATAGAGCATGATTATTTTTAACAATGAAGGTAATTAACCATTGGAACAATTTACCAAGGATTCTTCACAACTGGAATGTTTCTAATTAAAATATGCTCTGACAGAACCCCAGGTACCAGGCTTGAAACAAGAACTAACTCAGGGAAAATCTTGTTGCCAGTGTTGATGAGAGGAGTCTGAGCTGCTGCTCCCTTCTGGCCCTGAAATCTCTTCATCCTGCACAGCAGTGGATGTGGAAAAATTGCCTGTGGAAAAGACAAAAGAAGCTGAAAGATTCATATTAAATGAGCCCAGAACTCTTCACAAGACACTGCTGACAAGTTGTTAGGAAAACCCCAATTTTGAGTTTCTTTTTTTGAGGACCATTGGGTGGTGATGTGATGGAAAGACAGGATGGGAATGTTCTGTTCTTCTTCTTCTTAAACAAAAAACCCCAGGAATTTGAGGATGAAGGGAATTTGAGTAATGGAAATGTCTTTAAGAGAATTTAAATGCCAAGTCCAACCATGTCAGGTAATGATGTATCCATGTAATGTACCCATCATTACTGGGTAGAACACTTCCTTTTAAAAGGAAAAGATGACAGAGGAATCCTGCTGTTTGGTGGATGGAAAGTTTATCTTCAAACTATGTTGAAAATAAAGGTTCTGTCTTCACAGACCTGTTTTGACATCATTTTTCATGAAGGCCTTGAGCAAGAACCAGAACCTTTCTGCTGTGTCTTGATAAGTTGTGGATCTCTCCTCACTAAGCCTGTTCCATGGAATTCCCATCTTTGAAAGGGTTAATTTATAATAATTCATTATATAATGATATATATCATTATATTATATATCATGATATGTATATTATATAAATAATATATATATTATATATATTATATATAATAATATATATAAATAATATATATAGATAATATATATATAATTCATTATCTCTATATTTTATATATATAGATAATATATATTAATTCATTATATATATATTTTATATATATGCATATATATATATATATAATATATATATATTATTCATTATATAATAATGCACTTGGAGGAGCCCCAGCTGTCACCAAAACCTTCTGGGGTCATAGATCTTAAACTGGTCTTTTCCTTACCACAAATGTCAGAAAAGGGAAAGAGTCTGAACAGCTCAGGGAGGAAAAAGATGTTTCTTGAGCTGAAAAGAATCTTACAACCTAACAGATGATTTTTAGAATGTATTTTTACTTTCCCCAGTATTTTAATGTATTCTGCTAATAAAATTATGATGTTAATGTTTTCTTGCATTTGGTAAATGTCACCAATCAGCACACTCATCTCAGGGGTTCTACTTTCAAATAGTTTTGTGGATGGAATGCTGAACCAGGAGCTGGGTTCATGCCAATTTAGTAACAGCACATCTGTACAGATTCAGGCCAGTATCTTGATTTATTAATCTGGTATTTCTAATGTGAGGATAGAATTGCATTATTAGTGCTTCTGAAGCCTCAAGTCCCATTATATACATATAATAAATATACATATAATCTGGTAGAAAATAGAGCTGATTTGCTAAACCTAAAACAGGAGGAAAGCTGTTGCTTTGAAAACTTTTTCCACCCCGTGCTTGTGTGAGGTTATCACTACTTGTAGAGTTAGCAACTTGTAAGAGAAAAAGTCAAAGAAATACATTCAGGAATTTGTGTTCATCTGTTTTAAATCACATGGAAGCTTCACACACAATGCTGGTTTTCTTCCACACTCTTTAAGTCTTATTTAAATCTTACTTAAATCTTACAGATTTACATTTAGCTGAAGCTAATTATTAGTTTGAAATAAGTGGGTTTGAAATTATTTCAACTATTTCTGGCATATTATCAAGTGGCATTATCTGAAGATCTAGCTGAGAGTTTTAAAAGGAGAGTCCAAAGTTTCCTTACATTTTTAGCTGTCTAAATCATAGAATCACAGAATCCTAGAACTGGCTGGGTTGGAAGGGACCTCAGAGCTCATCAAGTCCAACCCTTGATCCACTCCCACTGCAGTTCCCAGCCCATGGCACTGAGTGCCACATCCAGGCTCTTTGGAAATATCTCCAGGGATGGAGAATCCACCCCTTCCCTGGGCAGCCCATTCCAATGCCTGATCACCCTCTCCAGAAAGAAATTCTTTCTCATGTCCAACCTAAACCTCCCCTGGCACAACTTGAGACCTCTTGTGCCCTCTTGTCTTGCTGAGAGTTGCCTGGGAAAAGAGCCCAACCCCCCCCCTGGCTCCAACCTCCTTTCAGGGAGTTGGAGAGAGTGATGAGGTCTCCCCTGAGCCTCCTCTTCTCCAGCCTCAACACCCCCAGCTCCCTCAGCCTCTCCTCAGAGGATCTGTGCTGGATCCCTTCCCCAGCCCAGTTGCCTCCTTTGGACCTGCTCCAGCACCTCAATCTCCTTCCTGAGCTGAGGGGCCCAGAACTGGACACAGGACTCAAGCTGTGGCCTCCCCAGGGCTGAGCACAGGGGCAGAATCCCTTCCCTGGACCTGCTGGCCACGCTGTTCCTGAGCCAGCCCAGGATGCCATTGGCCTTCTTGGCCACCTGGGCACACTGCTGGCTCCTCTTCAGCTTCCTGGCAATCCAGACTCCCAGCTCCCTTTCTGCCACTCTGTGCCCAGCCTGGAGCTCCCCATGGGGTTGTTGTGGCCAAAGGGCAGGACCCGGCACTTGGAATGTTGAACCTCATCCCATTGGGATCAGCCCATCTCTCCAGTCTGTCCAGGTCCCTCTGCAGAGCCCTCCTGCCTTCCAGCTGATCCACACTTCCCCCCAGCTTAGTGTCATCTGCAAATTTGCTGATGATGGACTCAATCCCCTCATCTAAATCCTCACTAAAGATATTAAACAGCACTGGGCCCAACACTGATCCCTGGGGGACACCACAGCCGCCATTTTGATGCAGCCCCGTTCAGCACCACTCTCTGGGCCCGTTCCAGCCAGTTCCTGACCCAGCACAGATGCCCCTGTCCAAGCTGTGGGCTGACAGCTTTTTCAGGAGAATGCTGTGGGAGACGGTGTCAAATAAATAAATTGCTGAACACTTGAAAGTGCAGAAATGCTCTTCATCCTACTATTTACAGCTGGAAGTGGAAATATCAGGATCTAACCACCTGCTCAGCATGGAGAAAATGGAGAGCTTTGTGCCTTTGCAGCACTTTGGGTCCTTTTATTGCAGTGTTCTTTGTGTTCAGTGGAGTCTGAGGATCTTACTGGTTTTCTTTGTACTGAATTGAAGAGTTCTTTACAAAATTTCCACCTTCATCTCTCAAGGGCATGGAAGTCAGCAAGATTACATGAAGGAGTGCATGAAGGTTTGTAGGAGGCCAGGTTCATGCCGGGTTTATTATCCTGATCATTCAGATATTACCAGCCCTGCGATAGACTTGGAAAACTCTAAACAAATCCCAGCAATGCTATAACTGCTGGGGGAGCTTTAAAAAAGGCTATAAATAAGAAAATACTATGCTAGACATAGCATTATTCCTTTTGAAAAAGCAAGCCAGGGGTCTTTAATGAAGTATTTTGTGCTATTTTTATGTTTAGAGCACAGGCTTCTCTTGATTTTTGGCTGAAAACTGTGAAGAATATTACAGATGAGATGAGTTGAAGTGATGACAAAGCCTCTGCAGGACCTTTAGACAAAATTGCCCAAGGCTTCATTTGTAGGTAACTTAATGGCTCCTTGTTTTCCTTTCTTGCAGCACTTTACCTACTCTTGATTCTCCCTACCCCATGCTGGTATTAGTTGGCCCTGTAGCCTGTGGTAAGAGAGAACTTGCTTTCAAGATCTGCAGACAGTTCAACAATTTCTTCAGACACTGGTAAGTTTGCTCCAGAAGTTTAAAAAGAACACAGAAGTTTAAAAAAAAACAAAAAAAAAAAAAAGTGATGAAGGCTTGAATTCCTGCTTTTTTTTTTTTTTTTTTTTTTTTCTAAAAAAACCCCACAAGGTTAAAAGTTAAAGTCAGCCAATAAATGTTCATTGCTCTGCATCTTATCTCTTCCCAGGGCTTGATTGCCTCAAGCCATCAAATACTTCCTTAAAACAAAAACTATTTAAATGATGATGTTCTTTTCAAAGGTGAACAGCAAACGAGCAAACAGAAATGTCTCATTTAGTGCTCCTTTTATTGATCTGTTCCATCTCTGCTTGCTAATGCCCTTCAACCTAAGCATCTGGTTAGATCTGTGTGCATTTCCCTTAATTTCTGTAATGCACCTGCACAGAACCACATCAGCATTCATGTGCAGGCAGCATCCAGAAGCAGGAAAAGCACCAAGTGCAATTGCTGGACCAGTTTATTATCCTTTCAGCAGTGTTATCAGAGCAAATGGCACCTTTCAGACTTCACCACCTGCTGGCAGGACTCATTTTCCCTACCCTAAAGGCCTGAATTATGATCCTTACATCCTTGGGCTCCCTCTGTGCTTAGTGGGGTGAAACTCTCTCTTTTCCAAAGGGAATCCAGCTGAGGGGAAATGACTCCCCTCAGCTATCTACCTATTTTTGATGCCCAGTAGATAAGGGAGTCAGGCTAAGTTAGATCACCACTACCACTGCCCATCCATTTAATTCTTTACAGCACCTAAAAATCACAGGTCCTGTAGCACCACAGGTTGGCACTGCTCTGTATTCGTGTTACTTTGTCTCTCCTGGATTTTTCTCTTTTTTATTAAATTTATTTTTTAATTACATGAATATATCCATTCATTTGGAACCAGATTTTGGCCATTGCTTCCCACAAGTAGAGTTTGCCACAGCAGGACCAGGGTCAATATTTGTGCACCGTGGGCACTTGCACGCATGAGAATGATTCCTCAGAGTTCTCAGCATCACAGGACCATGCTCTGCTTCTCATCCTAGAATCCTGGAATGGTTTGGGTTGGAAGGGACCTCAAAGCTGATCCAGTCCCAACCCCTGCATGGGCAGGGACACCTCCCACCAGCCCAGGGGGCTCCAAGCCCCATCCAACCTGACCTGAGACACTGCCAGGGATGGGGCAGCCACAGCTTTTCTGGGAAATTTATCCCCAGGATAATCTGTGTCAGGGTTGTGCTTGGGTCACTTTTCTGTCATCTGGGTCCTTTCAGCCCTGTCCCCTTCTGCAGGGTCAGAGCCCCCCAAGTGGCTCAGTTAAATCAGCTGATGGAAGGACTGAAGTTCTCCCATCTTTGGGCATCCTGATGGACACTGGATGCAAGGAGATCCAAATGCCCCTGGGTTGTGCAGCTCTGAAACACTCCCTGGAACAGCACTTGGGGCTTTTATATCTCAGCTGGAGATAGACCCCAAAACCATATTTTCATAGAATCAGGGAATGGTTTGGGTTGGAAGGGACCTCAAAGCTCATCCAGTCCCAACCCCTGCATGGGCAGGGACACCTCCCACCAGCCCAGGGGGCTCCAAGCCCCATCCAACCTGACCTGAGACACTGCCAGGGATGGGGCAGCCACAACTTCCTTGGACAACCTGGGCCAGGGGCTCACCACAAAAGAATTTCTTCCTCATGTTTATCATAAAACTCCTCTCTTCCAGCTTAAAACCTTTCCCCCTTGTCCTGTCTCTACCTGCCTGGATAAAGTTGTTGATGTGGTGTCTAAAATATAACACACCATTCATATTTCTGTCTATTCTGTGCTCAGCTATTTACCAGGTTAGGTCATTAAACTTTCAAGCTGAAATGACATTTTAAAAGATCTGTGAAGGTTATGTGACAGGAGAAATTACTTTTTGCCTTTCTTTACCCAGAGAGGTGGCAGATAACCCATCCCTGGTTGGATGGAGCTCTGAGCAACCTGATTTAGTTGAAGATGTCCCTGCTCACTGCAGGGGTTGGATTAAGTGACCTTGAAAGGCCCCTTCCAAACCATTCAGTGATTCTATGAAACTCTGTTTTAAAAGGCTAGATAGGAAGTTACCAACTAATTAAATGCCAATTGGAATATTCCAAGCACTGTGTTTTTTAAAGAGCATTGTTTTTATGCTGTGTATTTTATTTTCCTAAAATGTTTATGCATGCAGGGGAATAAAAAAAAAAAAAAAAAAAAAAAAAAAAAAGGAAGAGAGACAGAATCTTAACAGAGCAGAAAATTGCAACCATAAAGCAAAGTTGTATTTTAATTATTCAGTGGAGATTCAAGCAATTTTATGGCTCACACTTTTAAATTTCCAACATTCCACTCATTAAAAATTTATTTCACACAAGATACCCTGGCAGTTCGAATGTAAACATGGCCTTGCAATTAAAAAAGGTTGTAATTTTTAAAAGTGTTTAAAAAAATAAAGTGAAATTGGACCCTCAAACCATCTGGCTAGTGCTCAGGAATGACCTTTAGAGCTGGATGCATTCATAATATCTTCAAGAACATCAGGCCTTTGAAGTGAAATTTTACAGAATCTGGGCTCTCATTTGCCACAGCTTTTTTATAAAAAGAAGTGGCACCCCCTAATGCTGTGATGAGTAAGGTCTCTCAAGCTCTACATTAAAAACTAAACTTCTTAAGGGTTCATAATTACCTTGAATAAATGAACAGAAATAGCCTGATGGGTGGTATTTTTGTTCTCCACCATATTTTCCAGGACAATGCAGCAGAAGTCAAAGAGTTAAAATATTGTTGTTGTGAATCAGCTTTTGTTCCTCTTATCCTACAATATAAAAATTAAAACCAAAACCAAAGCAGAAGCAAATTAGAATTTCCTAAGATAAAATCTGAGCCACTGCAAACTTAAATCTAAAATTGCTCCATGCATTGGCTCAGTTGGGTGTTTTATTTGTGTTCTTTGGGGTTTTTTATTTAGAGTTAAAATGTTGTTCCTCTTGTTCCTCTTATCTTACAATATAAAAATTAAAACAAAAACCAAAGGAGAAGCAAATTAGAATTTCCTAAGACAGAATCTGAAGCACTGCAAACTTAAATCTAAAATTTCTCCATGCATTGGCTTAGTTGGGTGTTTTATTTGTGTTCTTTGGGGTGTTTTTTGGCAAAGAGTTAAATTGTTGTTGGTGTGGACAGGTTCCTCCTGTCCTACAATATAAAAATTAAAACCAAAACTTAAGCAGAAGCAAATTAAAATTTCCTAAGATAGGATATGAGCCACTGCAAACTTGAATCTAAAATTTCTCCATGCATTGGCTTAGTTGGGTGTTTTATTTGTGTTCTTTGGGGGTTTTTGGTCAAAGGGTTAAAATGTTATGGGTGTGAATCACCTTTTGTTCCTCTTACCCTACAATATAAAAACCAAAACCAAAGGAGAAGCAAATTAGAATTTCCTAAGATAGAATGTGAAGCACTGCAAACTTAAATCTAAAATTGCTCCATGCATTGGCTCAGTTGGGTGTTTTATTTGTGTTCTTTGGGGGTTTTTTGGTCAAAGAGTTAAAAGGTTGTTGTGAATCAGCTTTTGTTCCTCTTACCCTACAATATAAAAACCAAAACCAAAGCAGAAGCAAATTAGAATTTCCTAAGATAGAATGTGAAGCACTGCAAACTTGAATCAAAAATTGCTCCATGCATTGGCTTAGTTGGGTGTTTTATTTGTGTTCTTTGGGGGTTTTTTGGTCAAAGAGTTAAAATGTTGTTGCTCTGAATCAGCTTTTGTTCCTCTTACCCTACAATATAAAAATTAAAACCAAAGGAGAAGCAAATTAGAACTTCCTAAGACAGAATGTGAAGCACTGCAAACTTAAATCTAAAATTGCTCCATGCATTGGCTTAGTTGGGTGTTTTATTTGTGCTCTTAGTGGTTTTTTTTTTGTCAAAGGGTTAAAATATTGTTGCTGTGAATCACCTTTTGTTCCTCTTACCCTAAAATATAAAAATTAAAACCAAAGCAGAAGCAAATTAGAATTTCCTAAGACAGAATCTGAGCCACTGCAAACTTAAATCTAAAATTGCTCCATGCATTGGCTCAGTTGGGTGTTTTATTTGTGTTCTTTGGGCTTTTTTGGTCAGAGTAAAAATGTTGTTCCTCTTGTTCCTCTTATCTTACAATATAAAAATTAAAACCAAAGGAGAAGCAAATTAGAGTTTCCTAAGATAAAATCTGAGCCACTGCAAACTTAAATCTAAAATTGCTCCATGCATTGGCTCAGTTGGGTGTTTTATTTGTGTTCTTTGGGGTTTTTTGGTCAGAGTTAAAATGTTGTTCCTCTTGTTCCTCTTATCTTACAATATAAAAATTAAAACCAAAACCAAAGCAGAAGCAAATTAGAATTTCCTAAGACAGAATGTGAAGCACTGCAAACTTAAATCTAAAATTGCTCCATGAATTGGCTTAGTTGGGTGCTTTATTTGTGTTCTTTGGGGGTTTTTTTGCCAAGGATTTAAAATGTTGTTGTTGGGAATCAGCTTTTGTTCCTCTTATCCTAAAACATAAAAATTAAAACCAAAGCAGAAGCAAATTAGAATTTCCTAAAATAAAATCTGAGCCACTGAATCTAAAATTGCTCCATGCATTGGCTTAGTTGGGTGTTTTATTTGTGCTCTTTGGGGCTTTTTGGTCAAAGAATTAAAAGGTTGTTGTGAATCAGCTTTTGTTCCTCTTATCCTACAATATGAAAATTAAAACCAAAACCAAAGCAAATTAGAAATTCCCAAGATAAAATCTGAGCCACTGCAAACTTGAATCTAAAATTTCTCCATGCATTGGATCAGTTGGGTGTTTTATTTGTGTTCTTTGGGGTTTTTTTTGCCAAGGATTTAAAATGTTGTTGTTGGGAATCAGCTTTTGTTCCTCTTATCCTACAACATAAAAATTAAAACCAAAGGAGAAGCAAATTAGAATTTCCTAAAATAAAATCTGAGCCACTGAATCTAAAATTGCTCCATGCATTGGCTCAGTTGGGTGTTTT
Source organism: Heliangelus exortis (assembly GCF_036169615.1). NCBI lineage: Eukaryota > Metazoa > Chordata > Aves > Apodiformes > Trochilidae > Heliangelus > Heliangelus exortis. The sequence goes on from NC_092422.1 coordinate 196,116,620, forward strand.
ATTTGTGTTCTTCGGGGTTTTTTGGTGAAAGAGTTAAATTGTTGTTCCTCTTGTTCCTCTTATCTTACAATATAAAAATTAAAACCAAAACCAAAGGAGAAGCAAATTAGAATTTCCTAAGACAGAATCTGAAGCACTGCAAACTTAAATCTAAAATTGCTCCATGCATTGGCTCAGTTGGGTGTTTTATTTGTGCTCTTTGGGGCTTTTTGGTCAAAGAATTAAAAGGTTGTTGTGAATCAGCTTTTGTTCCTCTTATCCTACAATATAAAAATTAAAACCAAAACCAAAGCAGAAGCAAATTAGAATTTCCTAAGATAGGATGTGAAGCACTGCAAACTTGAATCAAAAATTGCTCCATGCATTGGCTTAGTTGGGTGTTTTATTTGTGCTCTTAGGGGTTTTTTTTGTCAAAGGGTTAAAATATTGTTGCTGTGAATCAGCTTTTGTTCCTCTTATCCTACAATATAAAAATTAAAACCAAAGGAGAAGCAAATTAGAATTTCCTAAGACAGAATGTGAAGCACTGCAAACTTAAATCTAAAATTGCTCCATGAATTGGCTTAGTTGGGTGCTTTATTTGTGTTCTTTGGGGGTTTTTTTGCCAAGGATTTAAAATGTTGTTGTTGGGAATCAGCTTTTGTTCCTCTTATCCTAAAACATAAAAATTAAAACCAAAGCAGAAGCAAATTAGAATTTCCTAAAATAAAATCTGAGCCACTGAATCTAAAATTGCTCCATGCATTGGCTTAGTTGGGTGTTTTATTTGTGCTCTTTGGGGCTTTTTGGTCAAAGAATTAAAAGGTTGTTGTGAATCAGCTTTTGTTCCTCTTATCCTACAATATGAAAATTAAAACCAAAACCAAAGCAAATTAGAAATTCCCAAGATAAAATCTGAGCCACTGCAAACTTAAATCTAAAATTTCTCCATGCATTGGATCAGTTGGGTGTTTTATTTGTGTTCTTTGGGGTTTTTTTTGGCAAAGAGTTAAATTGTTGTTGGTGTGAAACAGCTTTTGTTCCTCCTGTCCTACAATATAAAAATTAAAACCAAAACTTAAGCAGAAGCAAATTAAAATTTCCTAAGATAGGATCTGAGCCACTGCAAGCTTGAATCTAAAATTTCTCCATGCATTGGCTTAGTTGGGTGTTTTATTTGTGTTCTTTGGGGTTTTTTATTTAGAGTTAAAATGTTGTTCCTCCTGTTCCTCTTATCTTACAATATAAAAATTAAAACCAAAACCAAAGTAGAAGCAAATTAGAATTTCCTAAGATAGGATGTGATCCACTGCAAACTTAAATCTAAAATTTTTCCATGCATTGGCTTAGTTGGGTGTTTTATTTGTGCTCTTAGGGTTTTTTTTGTCAAAGGGTTAAAATATTGTTGCTGTGAATCAGCTTTTGTTCCTCTTATCCTACAATATAAAAATTAAAACCAAAACCAAAGCAAATTAGAAATTCCCAAGATAATATCTGAGCCACTGCAAACTTAAATCTAAAATTGCTCCATGCATTGGCTTAGTTGGGTGTTTTATTTGTGTTCTTTGGGGGTTTTTTTGGTCAAAGAGTTAAAATGTTGTTGCTCTGAATCAGCTTTTGTTCCTCTTACCCTACAATATAAAAATTAAAACCAAAACCAAAGCAAACTAGAATTCCCTAAGATAGAATGTGAAGCACTGCAAACTTAAATCTTAAATTTCTCCATGCATTGGCTTAGTTGGGTGTTTTATTTGTGTTCTTTGGGGTTTTTTGGTCAAAGAGTTAAAATGTTGTTCCTCTTGTTCCTCTTATCTTACAATATAAAAATTAAAACCAAAACCAAAGCAGAAGCAAATTAGAATTTCCTAAGATAGAATGTGAAGCACTGCAAACTTGAATCTAAAATTGCTCCATGCATTGGCTTAGTTGGGTGTTTTATTTGTGTTCTTTGGGGTTTTTTTTTTGTCAAAGGGTTAAAATGTTGTTGCTCTGAATCAGCTTTTGTTCCTCTTATCCTACAATATAAAAATTAAAACCAAAACCAAAGCAGAAGAAAATTAGAATTTCCTAAGATAGGATGTGATCCACTGCAAACTTGAATCTAAAATTGCTCCATGCATTGGCTCAGTTGGGTGTTTTATTTGTGTTCTTTGGGGGTTTTTTGGTCAAAGAGTTAAAATGTTGTTGCTCTGAATCAGCTTTTGTTCCTCTTATCCTACAATATAAAAACCAAAACCAAAGGAGAAGCAAACTAGAAATTCCCAAGATAGAATGTGAAGCACTGCAAACTTAAATCTAAAATTTCTCCATGCATTGGCTCAGTTGGGTGTTTTATTTGTGCTCTTAGTGTTTTTTTTTGTCAGAGGGTTAAAATATTGTTGCTGTGAATCAGCTTTTGTTCCTCTTATCCTACAATATAAAAATTAAAACCAAAACCAAAGCAAATTAGAAATTCCCAAGATAATATCTGAGCCACTGCAAACTTAAATCTTAAATTTCTCCATGCATTGGCTTAGTTGGGTGGTTTTTTTTTTTGTGTTCTTTGGGGCTTTTTGGTCAAAGGGTTAAAATGCTATGGGTGTGAATCACCTTTTGTTCCTCTTACCCTACAATATAAAAATTAAAACCAAAGCAGAAGCAAATTAGAATTTCCTAAGATAAAATCTGAGCCACTGCATAGTTAAATCTAAAATTTCTCCATGCATTGGCTTAGTTGGGTGTTTTATTTGTGTTCTTTGGGGCTTTTTATTTAGAGTTTCACTTATCCAAGGTTTATCCTGTTGTCCTTCTGTGCTGGCAGGCAATTACTTTTCCTGCCTTGAATCCCACTTATCTCCCTATTTTCAGGATTGTTTCTCCCCTTACTCTTAGGGCTCTATTTAAAGATTTGGTCTTCATATCTCTGTTTTTAACCTCAGAGTTCAGCCTAACTCCTGGTTTCCTATTCCATATTTAGGATTCTACTTTATATCATCCACAAGCTGCCATTATTGGGAAAAAAAAAGTAGTTTCATCATTTCTCTCTTACAGGTGCTGTGACAGCTTCAGCTCAGGCTCTCCTGGCTTGGGGAGGGGGGGAATTTATAGCCAAAATGTAATGTAACATTTAAACTTTTTTCTTTTCTATTTTTTTTTTCGTATTTATGAGTTAATCTTTCAAATATGCAGCATTAGTGGTATGATTTGCACCTCTTTAAATTCCTCATCTTTCTTTTCTCCTTAAAAAGAAAATGATTTGTAGCAGTCTCCCTTTCCTCCCCCCCCCACCTCCTTTTCTGTAGCTGCTTCTGTGATTGAAACCAGGTTATTTCTTTATTACACCATTTATCTTCCAGTCCCTGTCACACTACCAGGCCAGCTTACTTTGGGGAAGAAAACAGACTTGATTACTATTTCATTTCTCAAGAAGAATTTGACAAAATGGTGAACACAGTAAGTACATGACTGCTGTCCTACTATTCCCTACACCCAAAGTGAACTCAGCTTCTCTGATTTATTTTTTTTTATTTATTTCAAGTTGTGTCTGCCTGTGCATTCTTATTCACTCACAGTTCAGTGCATAAGCAGAAATGTAGACTAATTAATTGTTTATTAATGCTGTCTTTTCTTCTGTGTGAATGTATAGAAAGCATGAAATGGACATAATGGTCAGTAAGAATCTTTAAATATTAGCAAAATATAGAAATAAACTTATTTCCAGATCTCTAGTGTGTGTGCAGGAAAGAAAACCTCTTGAAATAGCTTTTTGTTTGTTTTTTTTTTTCTTTTCTTTTCTTTTCTTTTTTTTTCTTCTTTTCTCTTCTTTTCTTTTCTTTTCTTTTCTTTTCTTTTCTTTTCTTTTCTTTTCTTTTCTTTTCTTTTCTTTTCTTTTCTTTTCTTTTCTTTTCTTTTCTTTTCTTTTCTTTTCTTTTCTTTTCTTTTTTTCTTTTCTTTTTTTTTCTTTCTTTTCTTTTCTTTTCTTTTCTTTTCTTTTCTTTTCTTTTCTTTTCTTTTCTTTTCTTTTCTTTTCTTTTCTTTTCTTTTCTTTTCTTTTCTTTTCTTTTTTCTTCTTTCTTTTCTTTTCTTTTCTTTTCTTTTCTTTTCTTTTCTTTTCTTTTCTTTTCTTTTCTTTTCTTTTCTTTTCTTTTCTTTTCTTTTCTTTTCTTTTCTTTTCTTTTCTTTTCTTTTCTTTTCTTTTCTCTTCTTTTCTTTTCTCTTCTTTTCTCTTCTTTTCTCTTCTTTTCTTTTCTTTTCTTTTCTTTTCTTTTCTTTTCTTTTCTTTTCTTTTCTTTTCTTTTCTTTTCTTTTCTTTTCTTTTCTTTTCTTTTCTTTTCTTTTCTTTTCTTTTCTTTTCTTTTCTTTTCTTTTCTTTTCTTTTCTTTTCTTTTCTTTTCCTTTCTTTTCTTTTCCTTTCTTTTCTTTTCTTTTTTTTTTCCCTTTTTCAAAATCTTCCAGCAGCCCTGCAGGGAATGAAGTCTTTTCAAGTTTACCAAATTCCCCCTAAAGGCCCTGGGTTCTCTCTGTGCCTCCAGCTACTGTTTCCAGGTGCCTTTTGCTGCCTGCAAGAAAACTTGAGCTTGAAAAGCCACAGCAGAGCTCAATATTTGTACAAATGGGGGAACCAACAGAGTCTGAAGCAGCTGATTTGGTCCTTCATGAGAATTCCTAGTAACCAAGGAGTTTAATTTTATAAGAATATAATCTGCTTACATCTCTCTAGGCTGGCAACCAAAGTTTCAGCTGTCAGGTTTTAATTTTGAGATATTTTGGCCCATTATACATTCTCTTTGCAGATTTCTCCCCTTTTTTCTTTGGCACCTCCAATTTTTGTGGCCATAGGAGTGGATGTGATGTCCCCAGAAGGACTCCCCTTGGTTTAGTTCTTGCTTTCTTCACACTGGGAGTGAATAACCAAGAAAAGCTGCAACCTCAGCAGCTCATTTGCAAGACACTGATGTTTTATTATCCATGAAGAATGGACAAGCCCAAAACCTGCAAGACTGAGTGCTCCTCCTTTTATTTTTTTATTTTTTGCTCTCGTTGGCCTCCTTATTACTGATGACTGAGGAACTTTGTAGGGAGAGAAAGCAAGGAAGCCCAGAGTGAAGCCCTATAAGGAAGCTGTTTCCCTGATAACCTTTCCCTTGCCATTATATTTGATTTTTTTGAATTTCAGGGGCAGTTTATAGTAACCTATAAGCACGGTGAACGTTACTATGGGCTTGGAAGAGACACTGTAGAAGCAATTGCCAGAGAGGGTCTTGCAACCTGTGTTCACTTAGAAATAGAGGTAAGGATTGTTCATTGCTAAACCATTTTTAAATTAATTATTCACTGAGAAGTGCCCTGGGCAGGGATTCATGCAGTTTGACTGAGATTTGTTTCAGCTGCCTAGACACAGGGACACAAGGGACAACCTATGGCCTTCTGCCCAGCTGCTGATATATTATATAGATATTATATATATTTTTTTTATGTATTATATAACATTATAGCTATTATATAGATATATTTGAACTGGTTGTGTGTGCTGAGTTAAAGTCACTACAGGTCCAGTTGTTGGCTCAAATGCTTTTTGAACTCCACTGCCTGTCTCCAGCAGCTCCCCACTCTCTGTGTGTAAACCACCCCTTTATAGACACCCACACTGGGTCTAAAGGAGGCTTCTCCTGGCTTCCTAAAATTTCCTGGCCTCTTTTTTCAGTCTTCAGCAGTTTCATCTCCCCACCACATCACCAGGACTTTCCATTGCAGTATTCTCAGCTTCTCAGCCATGTGCTTCCCACCTGCTTTCAGGTTATGGGAGGAGAAGTCTAAAGCTTTCCACCAGCTGATCACCCCTAAAAGGATTCCATGCTTCTCCTTTGGAGCATCACTCCTACAAGGAGCATCTGAGGGAGCTGGGAGGCTGAGGGGAGAACTTCTTGCTCTCCACAGCTCCCTGAAAAGAGGTTGGAGCAAGGGAGGGTTGGACTCTTCTCTGTCAGGGTTTAACACTGCCCTGGCAATTAAACTGAGTACCAGATGCTGTCTATTAATGCCCCTCCCTGATAAAGAAAGGAGAGAGAATAAGGGAGAGAGACTGATGGGTTGGGAACTAAACTACACAGCTTGAATGGAACAGGAATGAGAAATAGGAAAAATGACTAAATCTCTACAAATCTACAGGAAAATTGATCCCAGGTTCCTCCCCCCTTTCCCCCAAGAACTCTCCCATCCCCACTGAGGCTGCAGGGCAGCCCTGGGAAAGTCCAGGCTGGAATCCTGGGCTCAGGAGCAGTTGGGAGCTGGAGGCAGGAACACAGAGATTCAGGCTGGGATGGATCAGGAGCAGAGGCAGAGGAAGGGATGGAATCCTCCCAGGATGCTGAAGCAAAGAGGGAGAGGGGAAGAAGGGGAAGCAGGAAGGGCTTTGAGCCTGGGGATCCCTCCAATTTCTCCTGAGGATGAGGTGGATGGGATGGAATCGTCTGTTTGGTCAATTCTGGTCATTTCTCTTGTCTGTTCCTCCCCACAGGAGGGTTTCAGGTGGGACCTCTTGACTCCTTTTCTCCTTTTGGAGGGCAAAATGTTCCTCAGAGCTGAGCAGTGTCCTTGGCTCTGCAGCCCATTCTCCAGCAGTAACTATAACCATGGAGTGGGCTCAGTCCCAGCAGCAGCCACTGCCTGAGAAACTTGCTGTGAATTTCAGCAAGTGCAGCTCCTGACAAGAGACTGAGCTGAAAGCAAAAGCACAAGACAGAAAATCCCCTTTCTCCTGGCCCAAGCCAGGACATTCTCCTTAGTAACAAGCAACAGGACAAGAGGAAATGGCTTCAAGTTGTGCCAAGGGAGGTTTAGATTGGATATTTTAAGGAACTTCCTCACTGAAAGGATAATTAAACACTGGGCCAGGCTGCCCAGAGTGGTGGCTGAATCCCCATCCCTGGAGGTGTTTAAAAGATGTGGTGCTGAGGGACAAGGTTTAAGCACTGGACTTAGTTGGGATAATGATAGAGTCAGGTTATGGTTGGACTTGAGGATCCTCAAGATCTTTTCCAACCAGAACAATTCTGTGATTCTCTGTGATTCCTTTGCTGCTGAAGCAATGGGGGATGCATCCAGGCCTGAGGCAATATTTTGAGCAGAAATATTAAAAGCTGCCATTTCTTCAAGGGATTGCTTTACCCTCTCTTGGGATTTGTCAGGTGAACGTGCACAGATGGCAGCCTCTCAGAAGTCTTGCTGCATTGAGAAAGTAGGTCACACAAACAAAGTGTCAAAACTTGGCTGGTGGAATCCCAAAAGAATTCACTTTTTAGCTAATTTTCTAATTATGTGCTTCTCATCATCTTAGATTTCCTAGTTAAAGAAACTGTGGTGACAAAAATGAAAGGCACGTTACATTTCCTTCCAAATTCTTTCTGAAAAAGAAGCTCCAAATCCATCAGCTTCCAAAATGAGACACTCTACAGAGTGCCCAGAATGTGATAAAAAGTGTTGCTGGATTTCACTGCCTTTGAAGGGCTCAGTTCCCCCTCTGGGGGTTAAAACAGAATAACAAATACCACTGTGCTCCATGATAGATGGATAGAAAAAATCCCAGAAAAAAAAATCCCAGAGATTTAAAAAAGTAACATAGGATCCTAAATTGTGCATCCAGAGTTAGAGGAATGACCAGGGAGACTTGAGCAAAATTTGATACTAAACTTAATTAATTTTAGGATTATTACTTTGTTGGTGAAACTGATGGCTGGAAAGCTTGTTTTCTATTTAGAACTGTAATGATCATAAGGAGTTTTAGTCCCCCTTGGTCCAACTAAAACTGTTCACATTTACTGGCTTGCATATAAATGTACAAATAACAGAAAAGCTTCATGTCAGGGCTAAAAAAAATAGTAGCTTTTTGCTCAAATGGTCCACAATTTAATGCTGCAAGTGCCTGCTACTTGGCTGATATTAAACAGCAAATTATTAAGTCTCTGTGTAGTTCCTTTTCCTTTTTGAACTCAGTCTTGTGAGAACTGGGAATCACCCTCTGTCTCCACTGATTGCAACAGGCAGGGAGTGTGTTTGTTGTCTTGCCAGACAGCCCCTGAATTTGAAAAGGAAGAAAAATAGAAGATAAAACAGAATGGAAGGGGGGAGCCTTTCCAAGCTGTCAAGTCTTGACAAAGCAGATGGGTTATCAAATAATTTGGGAGAAAGAACTTAGTGGAATGCCATGTTTGTTCATGAGGAGGTTAACCCAGTGACACAGGCAGTGACCATAACTTTTACTGGGAGGTTCCAAAGCCACCATCATGGGCAGGCAGCTAAGAAACTCCTTGAAGTTTCAAGATCACATAAAAATTCTGCACAGTCTCGTGGCACTGTGGACTCTGCAGGCAGATGAGAAACAATAATGGTGAGTTATGTGTCTGAAGAGGAGTTATCAAAGTCCATTATCTTCTGTGAGGCTCATAACAGAAGTGATTTAGCACTATTAAAAGAAATTTTAATTATGGTCTGTGGGCTGAGACTAAAAATTTAGAGGTGTTCATTCTCCTTAATCTCAAGTCTATCTTTCCCTGATAAAAGAAGCTGACACCAGTTGTTAAAAAGTGAAATCTTGCTGAGTCTGCACTTGCAGATGGGGGAGGCTGCTGTGATTCTGACAGAGTTACACCTAGGAGTAAGCACATCTGCAGTGCTTTTTCTTTATGTAGCCACCAAGACCTGCAGAAAAATGGAAGGAGCTGCACATTCCAACCAAAGGAGTAGGGGCAGAGTAGCTAAGATCTCATTGTGCTTCCGGAATCACAGAATCCTAGAATTGGCTGGGTTGGAAGGGACCTCAGAGCTCATCAAGTCCAACCCTTGATCCACTCCCACTGCAGTTCCCAGCCCATGGCACTGAGTGCCACATCCAGGCTCTTTGGAAATATCTCCAGGGATGGAGAATCCACCCCTTCCCTGGGCAGCCCATTCCAATGGCTGATCACCCTCTCCAGAAAGAAATTCTTTCTCATGTCCAACCTAAACCTCCCCTGGCACAACTTGAGACCTCTTGTGCCCTCTTGTCTTGCTGAGAGTTGCCTGGGAAAAGAGCCCAACCCCCCCCTGGCTCCAACCTCCTTTCAGGGAGTTGGAGAGAGTGATGAGGTCTCCCCTGAGCCTCCTCTTCTCCAGCCTCAACACCCCCAGCTCCCTCAGCCTCTCCTCACAGGATCTGTGCTGGATCCCTTCCCCAGCCCAGTTGCCTCCTTTGGACCTGCTCCAGCACCTCAATCTCCTTCCTGAGCTGAGGGGCCCAGAACTGGACACAGGACTCAAGCTGTGGCCTCCCCAGAGCTGAGCACAGGGGCAGAACCCCTTCCCTGGACCTGCTGGCCACGCTGTTCCTGAGAAACCTCAGTGCACCTTGTGACCTCTCCGAAGACAGCTCTCAGTTGGACTTGTTGCTGGTTTTCCAGTCAGGCTGGGGAGTCAAAAGGAGTAAGATATAAGAGAGGGTAATATCATCATCATCATGGCTTGGGTAGAGAGGGTAATATATAAGGGTAAGAGATAACATGGAGAGGGTAAGATATAAGGTTCTGATACAAAGAATCATGTAATTATAGAATGTCAGGGGTGAGAAGGGAGGTCTGGAGATGCCCCAGTGCAACCCCCCTGCCCCAGCAGGATCCCCCAGGGCAGCCCACACAGGAACACATCCAGGGGGGTTTGGAAAGGCTCCAGAGAAGGAGACTCCACAACCTCTCTGGGCAGCCTGGGCCAGGGCTCCCTCAGCCTCACCCTCAACAAGTTTCTCCTGCTCATGCTGAGCTGGAACTTCCTCTCTTCTCCCTTCAACCCATTCTTCCTTGGCCTCTCCCTGGCCACCCCCAAAAAGAGATTGGCCCCTTCCTCTTGCCCCCCACCCCTCAGCTCTTGATGGACATTCAGCAGATCCCCTCTCAGCCTTCTCTTCTCCAGCCTCAACAGCCCCAGGCCTCTCAGTCTTGATAAAAAGGAAGCAAAAGAAACCAAAGCCATCAGCTGGTGGGTATAAGAATTAAATCACTGTGGATTTTTACTTTAAATGATTCTTTCAGAAGTGTGTTTGTTTTAAAGTTATCCTTATAATAATGCTTTCCTATATATCCTATATATTCCTATAATATCCTATTATAATATTTTCTACTTCACCTTGAGTTTGCCTATTTTTTAAAGTTGGATTCCTAGATTTGGAGCCCCATGCACTGGATGAAGGTTACCACCATTTCTGTCTTAGTAATAAAATCATAAATCAGGTCTCCTAAACTCACCTATGAGTTCAATAGGCAATTTCAGACCCAAAACATTGCATTTTCTCTGCTTGATTTTAAAGGGTGTGCACAGCTTGAAAAGGACCTACTTTAAACCCAGGTGTATCCTCTTAGTACCAATGAACAAAGAGAAATACAAAGCACATCTTAGGAGGACAGGAATATTCAGCAAGCAGGAGATGGAAGAGGCAGTCTCCAGGGTGGATATGTACATCAGATTACATCATGATTTCCCAGGATACTTTGATACAGTGGTCTACACAGGTAAATTGATCTCTTTCATCCCAAAAATCTGACTTCTGATGTCACACAAAAAGATGGACTGGAACTGCTCTGCAAACAAAGCCAAATATTAAACTCAGGATGACAAATGGTTTGATGTTCAGCATCACATTTAAAAATTGTCCCTTAATTGATATTTTTTTTTCAGTCTTGTCCCAAGAATCCAAAAGCTCTGGAGATCTGTCAGGACTGAATTACTCTGCTGTGTCCAAGTTCTTTAAACCTAGAAAGCAAACCAACTCCTGAACTTGGCAGCACACTTGTCAAGTGTTGTCTCCTGTGAGAATATTAAACTGATCTCTGCTAATTGTCTGTTGGTTTCCATGCAGGGTTTAGAGGTGCTTTTGATCTAAGAGACCTAATTATCTCTGGGCAGGATAGTTTGGGGTTTTTTCAAGTATTAAAATGACAGCTGATGTGCAGTCTGGCACCATCTCCCTGTGAAGAGGAGGTTGCTGCAAAGCTCCTCTGGTTGCTCAAGTCCCCAGCCTGAAACAAGGAATGTGAGGGTGGTAAATATTTCATTAAAACAAATGTTTGCTTCTTGATATTTGGGGATTTAGGGCAGCAGGTGGTAGGGAAGAATCCTTTTTGAGTTTATTCTGCATCTGCCCTTTCGTGGAGGTGATTCTTGTGGTTCACCATCATGGTGAAGTGCATCATTGTGCTAGGAAATACCATATTTGTAGTGATTTCAACGTGGTCGTGGAGCTTACAGTTTAACTGTAGCATTAAAGAAATCAACCACAGTAAATCAAATTGCAGAAGGAGAATATTTAGGTGAGTACAGAGACTGAGATGGATTTCAGATTCTTTTCTTGAATGGGCTGTTTAAAAGGTGAAGATTTTTCTCCCAGAGCTGGGTAAGTTAAGAATGCATTTCTGTGTCAAACTTCTGTGATTTGTAACTTCATATTAATGAAAACTTGTTTTTTGTGGGTTTTTTTGGTTTTGTTTTTTTTTATTTTCATTATGTTTCCTTTTTTCCCTGTCTGCAGATGACTTGGATGAGGCATTCACAGACCTGAGTTTCCTCATAAGGAATTACCTGGGTTTGGAGCCCCCAGTGGAGTCTGACAGCACTCAGGACCAGCAGAGCAGAGCAAGAGAAGGTGCTGTGTCTGGGCACTACTGCTTTTATCAGTAGAATATTCCTACTTAGTTGTTCCAAGAATTTAAATCTGTGAATGATGCCACCTGTGTGACTGCTTGTCTCTGCAAAATCTTGATTTTCTCTAATGGGTCTCCTGGGCTGATTCCTCCCTGGAATCTGAATTTTTCCATCACTGTGTACCCTGAGGCAATCACATCTCTTCCCAGGTTGTTTTTGGGCTGAGGATCTCCCATTTATTCCTGATGAATTTCAAGTGAGATTTGTGTCTGGCTGAGAGCTTTGTACCTATCAAACTGTTGTGCAAGAAGAACAGGGCATGGCACTGAGATCTTACTTTGCTCTCTTCCCATAGCCAGTCAGGAGAATGAAGAGGTATCTGGAAATCAGGGGAGAAAGATGAATAAAGGGAATTTATAAATGCACTCTGAGTACTTTTGGGGCTGCCCACTGCAGGGTGAACCAAATTGATCAGTAGTGTTTTTAACAGAAGCCTTTTAGCTTCTTATAATGCTTTCCACTTCACCTTGAGCTTGCCTATTTTGTAAAGTTGGATTCATTTTCAAACAAAAAATGTTTCAAAATGTTAATAAGGGATAGTGTAAAATTCATCACTTATAAAATCATAGAATCCTAGAATTGTCTGGGTTGGAAGGGACCTCAGAGCTCATCAAGTCCAACCCTTGATCCACTCCCACTGCAGTTCCCAGCCCATGGCACTGAGTGCCACATCCAGGCTCTTTGGAAATATCTCCAGGGATGGAGAATCCACCCCTTCCCTGGGCAGCCCATTCCAATGGCTGATCACCCTCTCCAGAAAGAAATTCTTTCTAATGTCCAACCTAAACCTCCCCTGGCACAACTTGAGACCTCTTGTGCCCTCTTGTCTTTCTGAGAGTTGCCTGGGAAAAGAGCCCAACCCCCCCCTGGCTCCAACCTCCTTTCAGGGAGTTGGAGAGAGTGATGAGGTCTCCCCTGAGCCTCCTCTTCTCCAGCCTCAACACCCCCAGCTCCCTCAGCCTCTCCTCAGAGGATCTGTGCTGGATCCCTTCCCCAGCCCAGTTGCCTCCTTTGGACCTGCTCCAGCACCTCAATCTCCTTCCTGAGCTGAGGGGCCCAGAACTGGACACAGGACTCAAGCTGTGGCCTCCCCAGGGCTGAGCACAGGGGCAGAATCCCTTCCCTGGACCTGCTGGCCACGCTGTTCCTGAGCCAGCCCAGGATGCCATTGGCCTTCTTGGCCACCTGGGCACACTGCTGGCTCCTCTTCAGCTTCCTGGCAATCCAGACTCCCAGCTCCCTTTCTGTCTGGCTGCTACAACTTCATCACTTCCATCAAGAAAAGGGGCCTGGCACTGAGATCTTACTTTGCTCTCTTCCCCAGCCCAACCAGGGGAATGAAGAGATACCTGGAAATCAGGGGAGAAAGATGAATGAAGGCAATTTATAAATGCACTCTGAGTATTTTTGGGGCTGCCCACTGCAGGGTGAACCAAATTGATCAGTAGTGTGTTTAACAGAAGCCTTTTAGCCCTTGAATGAGTCAAGCTTGGAGACTCATGGCCACCTGCACCTAACCCAAGTGGTCATCCCTCTCCTGCCAATTTCTAGGCTGCTCCTTGCTTTCATTCATCTGATGAAAAGGCTGGAGGGGAACTGTTTGCAAGAGCCTGTAGTGTTTGTTTAAAATGGTTTTAATTAGATTTTAATTGGAGGTTTGGAGAAAATTCTTCACCATGAGGGTAAAGAAGAATGGAAGAGGTTGCCCAAGGAGGTGGTTGAGGCCTCATCCCTGGAGATATCCAAGGATTGAGGAGGCTCTGAGCATCCTGATCTGGTTGAGGGTGTCCCTGGGAGTTGGACTGGGTGACCTTGAGAGGTCCCTTCCAACCCCAATTATTCTGTGGTTCTGATTGTGCAGTCATTTGTGATCTGGATCAGGGAATGCTTCCCATCCAAAAACTAATCTAGGAAAAAAATACCCACTCACTTTCAGCCAGATCCATTCCTTGGTCAGACTCATGATGCAGCTATAGAATTGAGAAGGAGAGAATTCTCAAGAAGAATTAAAATCAAATCTACTTCTACTAATTCTTCTTGAGAATTCTCAAGGAGAGGAGGGGAGAACTTCATAGGTGCTTGTGGACAAATAAAGGAGGACTCCTTATGTCAGAGCATAACCAAAATTAGCTTAAAATAGTGTGGTAAACCTTGAATTTATCCCAGAAAGGGTAAGTTACCAGCAGGGATGAAAGCAGAATATGATCTCTAAAATATTAGAGAGAAATAAATCAGAAATAGACATTAGGGTGGTTTGATGTTGCCCAACATGGACTAACAATGAGCTCATCTATGGTGTGTGGCTGGGTTGATTAAATCCATTGCAATAGGAGAGTTAATTAGTTTCCTAAGTAACACACAGCCCAAATCCATGCCTTTCTGGGTGGCTCATAAGGCTGCAAATAAAAGTAGCTGAAGGCAGGGTGAAAATGTTTGAAAATGTTAATGAGGGATAGTGTAAAATTCATCACTTCATCACTTCAAGTAATTTTGTATCCTGAAAGAATTAATAAATACTGATTTCCCAGTGGGCAAGAAAAAAGCTTCTCCACATATTGTGGCATCTCAGTGCTACAGCAGTGGGGACCTTTCTGAAGAATCTTATTTAATCTTAAACTATGTAGATTTGATTTTAATTTCCAGAGTTCCCATCTTTGTTTGAAGTGAGAAAGAAGGCTTCCTTGCCTTATTTGCTATTATATTGTAACTTACTTGTCTTAAAAACACAGGAGACATTTTGTCCTTAAAGCCAGCAAACCCTGAGTTTATGAGGAAAGAAGAAAAAGGGGGAGAATTAAAGAGAATTAAAGAGAAAAGATTTGTATATAATCATGGTATTTTTTAAGATATAAACATGAAGTTCTTTTGAAAGACTTGGTGTTCATCAGCAGTTCTGAGTTCTCTCAGTGAATGACTTCTCACTAGTTACAGAAACTTCATTAAGAGAACTAAATTTTGGTAATTCTGCTGTCCATAAAGTAACTTTTAAATTTACTATGCACCATTAAATTCATTTAGAGCTTCATTTATAGGTGTTTAAATAAATCTAACTATCCTATTTCTAGAGATCAGCTCTTATGGACTGTGTGAAATAATTTATTTTCAAAATCTTGCCCCAAGGTTGTCTTTAATATGGACATTTTTAGTAAGATAGTAGCAGGAGGAAGATTGGTTGTGTGAGATTATGATAGGTTGTTAATTCGATTGGTTGTGTGAGATTATGATAGGTTGTTAATTCTTTTTTTAATGAACTGCTGTGCCAGATCTTTTGCTCATGTGTAGAGTGAAAATACTGGGAGAAAATAGATAAGTTCTTCTTTTTCAAAACTTCTTAGAGCAGAAGTAGAATACATTTCAGAGCTCCTTTGTACTTGCAGTAGCAGCTTTCACCCATGGAACTCAGAACTTTACAACTATTAATTCTGTCTCAGGATGAGGATGAGCCACTATTTCTTTTACACAAATGAGGAAAGGGCCATTTCAGCCAAAGATTGAGTCCTTGTGCTGGTGGCCACCAGAAATCCCACTGAATTTTTGGCAATTTGGGGCTCTGAAGGTTGGGTTCTCTACTTAGTGAGTAGTTTCTTGTGGCTGAAACAGAACCCACCAACCTCAAGCCTCATCTCCTCTTGTTCTTGACACCAGATCTTCTGGCAGCTACAGATCAGGAGTGTAGAATGGCTGTGCTGAGAGTCATCTGATGACTGGTGAAGTTTTTTTTACAAAGCTAAGAAAAAGAACCCAATTTACTACATGAATATTGCATAGGATGGGAGGTTGGAAGAATTTTTCTGTGGCTTAATTTCATATTGAGATACCACTTTATAGACAGGTTAAACCCCACTTTACAGATTTATTCTTTTTTTTTAACTTGGGGAAAAAATGTTGGCTGCAAAACTGAGTTAATTGTGTCTTCAGCTTTCTGGCTCACGTCTGTGTTTGATTTCAGCATTTTAGTTCACAGAAATTCAGAGAAATAACAGAAGAAAAGGTGCCCCACTCCAACTCCCCATCACATTCCAAGACCTCTGACAAGTTTCAAACTTCAAGTGGGCAGATTGTGATTAATTCAGAGGTCACACAGTGGTGCATATCAGAATATCCATAGCATATTAAGCACCTCTTCCAAGTCTATTAGATTTTTCTTGACTTTCATTTGACTAACTCTTTGGGGGGGGGATCAATTTGTTGTATCTGTGAAGCAGTTGGAAGGTTTAAAAGCTTTTTTGGGAACTGTGTAGTTTATATCCTTTATAAGTTTCAGAGATGTCTTCTGAAAGTCCAGAATTGTGCCAAAAGCTTATAGATGCAACTGAATAGTTTTTTTTTCTGCTTGCTGTAAGCAAAGTGATGTTCAGAATATTAAAGAATCAGAGAATATTAGGACTTGGAAGGGACCTGTGGAGCTCATCCAGTCCAAGCCCTTTGCAAGAGCAGGTTCACCCAGAGCAGATTTCACAGGAACACAACCAGGGGGGTTTCAATTCAGAGACTCCATCACCTCTCTGGGCAGTCTGGGCCAGGGCTCTGCCAGCCTCCAAGTCCTGAAGTTCCTCCTCATGTTCAGAGGGAACTTCCCTATGGTCCCCTTTGTGCCCATAACCTCTTGTCCTGTCCCTGGGAAGCACAGAAAAAGTCTGACCCGTCCTCCTGACACCCACCCTTGATCCCTCCTCATTCTTGTCTTGTCTTGTCTTGTCTTGTCTTGTCTTGTCTTGTCTTGTCTTGTCTTCTCTTCTCTTCTCTTCTCTTCTCTTTCTTTCTCTTTCTCTTTCTCTTTCTCTTTCTCTTTCTCTTTCTCTTTCTCTTTCTCTTTCTCTTTCTCTTTCTCTTTCTCTTTCTCTTTCTCTTTCTCTTTCTCTTTCTTTCTCTTTCTCCTTCTCTTTCTCTTTCTCTTTCTCTTTTTCTCTTTCTCTTTCTCTTCTCTTTTCTCTTTCTCTTTCTCTTTCTCTTTCTCTTTCTCTTTCTCTTTCTCTTTCTCTTTCTCTTTCTCTTTCTCCTTCTCTTTCTTCTCTTCTCTCTTCTCTTCTCTTCTCTTCTCTTCTCTTCTCTTCTCTTCTCTTCTCTTCTTCTCTTTCTCTTTCTCTTTCTCTTTCTCCTTCTCTTTCTCCTTCTCTTCTCTTCTCTTCTCTTCTCTTCTCTTCTCTTCTCTTCTCTTCTCTTCTCTTCTCTTCTCTTCTCTTCTCTTCTCTTCTCTCTCTTCCTCTTCCTTTTCTCTTCTCTTCCTCTTTCTTTTTCTCTTCCTCTTCTTTTTCTCTTCTTTTTTTTCGTCTCTTTCCCTTCTCTTTCCCTTCTCTTTCCCTTCTCTTTCCCTTCTCTTTCTCTCCTCTCCTCTCCTCTCCTCTCCTCTCCTCTCCTCTCCTCTCCTCTCCTCTCCTCTTCTTCCTCTCCCTCTCCCTCTCCCTCTCCTTTTCCAGACTAAAAAGACCCAAGTCCTTCAGCCTTTCCTCACCAGAGAAATGTCCTACTCCCTTTATCATTGTATTTTTGTTGAGGAATGTCTTCTCCATACTAGGTTCAAGAATACCTCTCTTCCAAGAAAAAAGATTCTCCCCTGGTGGAGTAACCACTGGAACTCCTTCATTCTTCATCTGCCAACGAATTCTTGGGCTCTTCTGCAAAAATTATCCTGGAGGCATCCTGGACAAAGTTACTGCACAACTGAGCACTGTGGTAAGGAGCAGAAATGATAGGTTGTGTGCAAAAAAAACCCTACATGTTGCTCAGTTTTTTTTTCTCTAAAGAAACTGGACTCTTGTTCTCTGTCTGTTTTTTATTTCCACAATATTTCCACCAGTTCCCAGACTGAGGAGCACGAGGTAGGTGAACTCAGATGAGAAGACAGGCTGTCATTTCTGCTCACTTGTACACCAGAATAAATCTGTTACTGGATTGATTCCATCCAGTTGGGTGCTGGAGTTGAATTTCATCTCTCAGCCCTACAACAAGGGAGGAAAAAATCCTCTTCAAACAGTTGGGTGCAGTGAGGAGGACAATGAGGATTATTTCTGAACGCCATCCTGTGGCAGCAGAAAAATGTGTTCAGCTGAGTTTTGCAGTGTTCATGCTGGTGAGAACTGCCAGAGATGAAATTTAAGCACATTTTTTCACCTGCTTTTACCTCTTCAGTCAACAGATTCAACAATGTGCTTGGATTTCAAATCCCTCTTTTTTTTTAATTTTTTTTTTTTTAATTTTATACTTCTTAATAGACCTTTCCCTAAAGGCATTCGTGCTCCTTGCAGGCAGTGGAGCTGGGGCTATGAGCAGATGTGTCTAATGCTTTTTTTTATTTTATGCTTTTTTTTTTTTTTATGCTTTTTTTTAATATGGTAACGACAGGAGGAAGAGACAAAGAAAAATGAAAACTTGAAAACTTTGTTCCACTCCAGGGTGATGATGTCTTTATGATGAATGATGGCTTGGCAGGCATGACTTGCTGGGCAGTTTTGTCACTTGCTCTGTATTTATAACTATCTCTGATGTTTAGAATTCATTCTGTAGATGGGGGAAAAAAAAAAAAAACCTAACAGCCCCCCCCCACCTCATTTGCCAGGATTTAAAAATGCCTCTGTTAGGTGGGGAGAAAGGAATGAGTGTAAAATGGCTGCCATAAACAGGCCTCCCATCTTTCAGTCTCCCAGAATGAAATTCCTCCTTTCAAGCCATGCAGAATTGAAAAAAAAAAAATATATATATATGTCACGTGTTGTTTATTTTCACATTCCTTTCATCCAAAGGTTTGTTAGTTCAATGTGAGAGAGGAGCCAGAAGATTCCTTACCTTGGTGGCACTCTGCCCAGCAATTTATTTTTGTCTCTTTGTACTTCATCTTTTTTTAATTATTCTTTTTATTTTGAAAGTTTCCCTTTTGGCAAGTGAGGGAGAAGTGGTTTATGATGAAGGAGGCTGTTGTTTACCTTAGGTTTAACTTAGTGGCCACAAGGCTCTTTTTCTTATTAGTCTCCTTGCTCAGTGTTGGTAAAACCTTTTTGTTATTTACTACAAGTTTCCAAGAGATTTTTACATGCAGAGGAAGCTTTACAGCATCAGCTGAAGAGCCAACATAGTAAAAAAATCCAAGGTGAAACACAGGTGCCTCTAAGATTGTGTTTAATGAGAGGGTTATAAATACATCTGTGGCTTTACTGTAAAATTTTGTCCACATTTGGGGCTGCAAATGATTTTTCTGCTTTTGGCACCCAAATAATGTGCTGTCCCTGCAGTAACCACATTCCACTGTAATGGTGTAGAACTAGAAAATGAAAACCACAAAGAAATTAATGTGAATTATCCTCAAGCAAAATAAGGAGCAGGAGCTGCTGCTCAAGGAAAGGCAGGAGATCTGATTCCTTGCAGCCTTATCCCTTGGGAATGTGCCAACCCTGCACTAATTTCTGTGGCTGTAATTAACTCTGTGAGGTAGGAACAGAAATGTGGCTACACCTGTAGTGCACACAGAAAAAAAAAAAAAAAGGATCAGAATTACATCTTTACCAAAAGAAAGCAAAACAAACCACAGGCTCAGTGAGCTCTCAGCATAAAGAGGAGAGGAAAGTGGAGGAATTCACAATAGAATTATAAAATGGTTTAGCTTGGAAGGGACCTTGGAGCTCATCTCCTCCAAGCTCCATGCCCAGGGACACCTCTCACCCAGCCCAGGTTGCTCCAAGCCTCATCCAACCTGGCCTTGAACACCTCCAGGGAGGGGGCAGCCACAACTTCTCTGGGCAATCTGTTCCAGAGTCTCAGCACCCTCCTCCTGAAGAACTTCTTCCTAAGCTCCAGGCTGAACCTCTTCTCCTGCACTTTCAAACCATTTCCCCTTCTCCTAGCACTGGACACTCTTCTGAAAAGTCCCTCTGCAGCCTTCCTGGAGGTTCCCTTCAGGGATTGGGGGGCAGCTCTAAGGTCCCCCTGGAGTCTCAACACTCCCAGCTCCTCAGCCTCTCCTCATGGCAGAGCTGCTCCAGCCCCTGGATCATCTTTGTGGCCTCCTCTGGACTCATCCCAACAGATCCATGTCCTTCTTCTGCTGGGGACACCAGACCTGGAGGCAGGATTGGAGCTGGGGGTCTCCCAAGAGCAGAGCAGAGGCTGGGAATCCCCTCTCCTGATCTGCTGGCCCTGCTCCTCTGGATGCATCCCAGGACAGGGTTGGATTCCTGAGCTCCAGGAGCACACTGCTGGCTCACGTTGAGCTTCTCACCAACCAACACCCCCAAATCCTTCTTTTCTCCACCCATTCTGTACCCAGCTTGTAACTGGGACTGACCTGACCTGGATGCACTTGGACTTGTTGAGCTCTAAGGACCCCCTGGAGTCTTCTCCAGGCAGAATAATCCCAGTTTCTCCTGGTAGCAGAGCTGCTCCAGCCACTGGATCATCTTTGTGGCCTCCTCTGGACTCATCCCAACAGATCCATGTCCTTCTTCTGCTGGGGACACCAGACCTGGAGGCAGGATTGGAGCTGGGGGTCTCCCAGGAGCAGAGCAGAGGCTGGGAATCCCCTCTCCTGATGTGACCAAACTTTTCTCGCTGCATCCCAGGACAGGGTTGAGCTCTGAGCTTCACACTTAATTTTTGGAAGCAACACTGGAGTGCTCTGTTTGTCTGACCTGAGAAATGACCTTGTCCTACAGCCCACGTGGATGAACACCCCCTTAAAACTCAGGCTCACGTTTTCCAGTCTGTTGAGGTCATGATGTGTTCATTGTACAAATCATTTTATCCAACTTGATTTTTCGAAAGGTATTTCCTACTCTTTGGGAGAGGGGGAACATTAGTTGGCACAGAGTTGGAAAGACAGGGTTTGGTTTTGGGTTTTTTTTTGTGGTTTGGTTTGGTTTTATGTAGCAGAGGCAAATTCTTCTGTATTCAGCCCCTTGCTGGTGAAAAGGAGCTGGAATTATCCCTGCTTTAACATACTGGGAGGTTGGGATGCATCAGAATATTCTTTCCTGCTACAACCTGGCACGTTTTGACTATTGTGAAGAAATGGAGCTTCTTTGGACTTGATCACCTTCATTTTTCAAAGCCACCAAGACTTCAGCCCCCAGTTAATTTGTGTAAATTGGGGAATCATATTTAACCCCATTTTAGCGAGAATATTTTGGGAAATAATATATCCCTGTTCTTTTCCCAGAGTCTATAAATACACAGACTCCAGGTTGTTAGCCAAAAGAGAGGAATATCCCAGGCAATTAAGTTCTTATATATCTTTTAATTTGCTGTATAATAAAGTTGGTCATTTTTCTTCATCAGGAAGAAGATTCTTTCCAGAGGCGTCATTCAGCAGCACATCAGGCTCTGACAGAGAAGGCACCTGGTGCTTATGTCCAGCTGTTTCAAAGGTAATGTAGAGTGATTTCAGCCAAGCCAGTCAAAAAAATCCCTCTTTAAGTTTTCTTCTCCACTGCTCTTAAAGATGAATGATCAGAAACTTGTCAGGGATTGCAAATCTCAGAGCCAACTTTATCACTTCTGAATCTACCCCCAGAAATACATCTTAGGACATAGAAGTGGAGATGCTTCCTGAAAATGCATGAGGCAGAGCCATCCACAAGTAACTTGTCTAAAACTATGAAATTATTCTAGGCTGTTTCCATGAAAGAGCAGAAAAGGATTTTTTTTTTCCTGGCAGCTCAGTCTCTGGCATGTTTTTTAGCCCTGGTAGTAATTAGCTTTGGAAAGTCAGAGTGCTCTGCATAAGGTTGTTTGCTGCAGTACATCCTCTGGGGTTATCTCTCTTTAAAGTATAATTTCTGAGAGCTGATTCCATTTCCTAATCTTATTTTTTAATTTATTTTTTTTTTAATCCTCCTCCATAGTCACAGCCCTCCAAAAATGGTGTTAAAAGCCTCTAAATCTCACTGTGCCCCCTTTGATCTGTCTTTTGTGGCACTGCTGCCTTCCTCTGGTGTAAGTTTTCCTCATCTGACTTCTTTTTTGCTTGTTTTTCCTACCTGCCATGGAAAGGCTCAGAGTGTTGACATTTCAAGTATTACATGGGCCTCCAAATCAGCAATCAACAGAGGGAATAGAAAAGTTCACACCTTTCAGGTCCTCTGAGGAGCTGGACAAATGCAATCACCAATCATACATAGCAGATGCATTGATGAGAATCATTCCAGTGACAGAACCTGGAGATTGACTATTTAAAAAGGAAAGAGAGAAAAAGAGAGAGAAAGAGAAAGAAAAAAAGAGAGAAAAAAAGAAAAAAAGAGAGAAAAAAAGAAAAAAAGGAGAGAGAGAAAAAAAAAAAGAGAGAGAAAAAAAAGAGAGAGAGAAAGAAAAAGAGAGAGAGAGAAAGAAAAAAAGGAGAGAGAGAGAAAGAAAGAGAAAAAAGAGAGAGAAAGAAAAAAGAAAGAAAAAAGAAAGAGAAAAAGGAGAGAAAGAAAAAAGAGAGAAAAAAAGGAAGAGAGAAAAAAAGAAAAAAAGGAGAGAGAGAGAGAAAGAAAGAGAAAAAAGAGAGAGAAAGAAAAAAGAAAGAAAAAAAGAAAGAAAAAGGAGAGAGAGAGAAAGAAAGAGACGAAGGAAAAAAGGAAAGGAACAAAGGAAAGGAAAAAAGGAAAAGGAAAAGGAAAAGGAAAGGAAAGGAAAAGGAAAAGGAAAAGGAAAAGGAAAAGGAAAAGGAAAAGGAAAAGGAAAAGGAAAAGGAAAAGGAAAAGGAAAAGGAAAAGGAAAAGGAAAAGGAAAAGGAAAAGAAAGGAAAAGGAAAAGGAAAAGGAAAAGGAAAAGAAAGGAAAGGGGAAAGGGAAGGGAAGGGAAAGGGAAAGGGAAATAAAAACCCTATTGAATTAAACTGCTTCTATAAACCAAAGACAAAAGCTTACAGGCAGAGCTGTGTAATTATGATGAATTTTCCAAATCTTAGAAGTTTTTTAGAGTAGCTTATTCACGCATTTTAAATTATTTTGAAATTAGAATAAAAATATAAATCAGTGTTTTCATTTGCTGGATGTTTCAGGTTTGATTTAATGCTGCAGTGTGAGCTGTTCATAGAATCATAGAATGAGTTGGCTTGGAAAGGACCTTAAAAAATCATCTGGATCAAGAGGGGGACACCTCCCACCAGCCCAGGGTGCTCCAAGCCCCATCCAACCTTAAAAACTTCCAGGGATGGGGCTTCCACCACCTCTCTGGGCAACCTGTTCCAGTGTCACCCCCATGGTGAATATTTTTTTCCTAATTTCCAATCTAAATCTCCACTCTTTCAGTTTAAAACCATTTCCCTTGTCCTCTCACTCCCCTCTCTCATAAAGAGCCCATCCCCAAGTTTCCTGCAGGTCCCCTTTATGGACTGCAAGGCTGCTATGAGGTCTCCCCAGAGCATTTTTTTCTCCAGGTTGAATAACCCCAGCTCTCTCAGCCTGTTTCCTGCCTTAGTTTCCTCCTTTTATTCCACACCACTCATCCACTGGAAGCTGATTTTGGAGTTAGGTATCAGACTGCTTTGGCAGAGCTGTCAGGCAGGTGAGAGAAAATCCTGTCACCCCCCATCAGCATTTGCAGTTCCTGAGCCTCAAGGGATGGATGAACTCAGTGGAACTGGAGGCAAGAGTAGACAACACCCCATTCCATCCAAGAGGTTAAGTTGAGACCCCAAAACCATATTTTCATAGAATCCTGGAATGGTTTGGGTTGGAAGGGACCTCAAAGCTCATCCAGTCCCAACCCCTGCATGGGCAGGGACACCTCCCACCAGCCCAGGGGGCTCCAAGCCCCATCCAACCTGACCTGAGACACTGCCAGGGATGGGGCAGCCACAGCAATCCTGGGAAATTTATTCCCAGGATAATCTGTGTCAGGGCTGTGCTTGGGTCACTTTTCTGTCATCTGGGTCCTTTCAGCCCTGTCCCCTTCTGCAGGGTCAGAACCCCCCAAGTGGCTCAGTTAAATCAGCTGATGGAAGGACTGAAGTTCTCCCATCTTTGGGCATCCTGATGGACACTGGATGCAAGGAGATCCAAATGCCCCTGGGTTGTGCAGCTCTGAAACACTCCCTGGAACAGCACTTGGGGCTTTTATATCTCAGCTGGAGATAGACCCCAAAACCATATTTTCATAGAATCCTGGAATGGTTTGGGCTGGAAGGGACCTCAAAGCTCATCCAGTCCCAACCCCTGCATGGGCAGGGACACCTCCCACCAGCCCAGGGGGCTCCAAGCCCCATCCAACCTGACCTGAGACACTGCCAGGGATGGGGCAGCCACAACTTCCTTGGACAACCTGGGCCAGGCTCTCCCCACCCTCAAATTCCAGAATTTCCTCCCCATCTCCAACCTCAATCTCCCCTTTCTCTCCAAGTTTTAACCCATTTCCCTTCTCCTCTCCCTACCCCCCCGTGTCCAAAGCCCTCCCCCAGCTTTCTTGGAGCCCCTTCAGATATTGGAAGGTTGCTCTGAGCTCACCTGGGAGCCTCCTCCAGGCTGAACAACCCCCAACTTCTTCCTAACCTAAATCCCATTGCTCTTACTAACCCTGTATCTCTTGTAATGCATTTCCATCTTTCTCCCTGCAAGTCTGTGTTTAGGAAATTCAGTAGGGTTGCTCTAAACTCACTCTAATTTGGTAATTAAGTCTCCAAGCTGATCAGTCTGGAGTATTTCAGGTGTCTCTACAACAAATGCTGGCAAAGAGGACACAGTAGCACCACACTTCATTGTGTCTGGATATGTTGCTCAAAAATGACACCAAATTTTCTTGCATTAAATATCCAGGTCTGACACCTCAGCTCATTGCTCTGTCTTGGTCTATCTTGGCTTTAGTGCTTCCCAGATTTCTCTCTCCTATAGAATACCCATGTTTTAAGTTATTTTCCTTCAAGCTGTATATTGTTTGAAGAGTTTTATTTCTCTTCTTACTTCACTACCTAAATAGATCATGTTGTTTGAAACACATTTTAAAACCTCTTCCTGCCTTTAATCTCACCAGCTTTGTTCTGATGACTTTTGATTTGGAACATGAGAAAGCTGAACTGAAACTCTTGGAGCAAGTCCAGAGCTGGCCACCAAGAAGCACTTCTGGGAGGGGAGGCTGAAAGAATTGAGGTTGTTCATAAAAGGTTAATTTTAAATTAGGGCCATCCTTGCCAGGTTGGGTGGATAGGATGCAACTTTGCTCCTCTGATGGCATTGGAAGTAACCTGAAACAAAATAAGCACTGTAAAAAGTAGTTGATTATAACTTTTAAAAGCTGACATCTGATTTTATAAAAGGCAGGTAGTTAATTATGTATATTTTTATTTATACAAATACCAACATGATGACCTGGAAGCTTCTACAATGTGTTGCTTGAATTGAAGATTATTATTTTTTTGTTGTTGGAGTAATTTTGTGTAAATTAGCTGAGTAGCTCCAGTAAAGCAGTGTTTTATTTGAGGATTTCTACCCTCATTTCTGTAGCTGAAAAGACAATTTTCTGTGTCTGGACTTAGACACATCTGCCCCTTTTTTTTTCTTCCATGCCTCTTTCAGTTCTTCCACCAGCCCCAGTGTCACACAGCTTAATGATGGATGAAATAAAGGTACAGATCAGGTTTTACCAAACAAAAAAGTTGGTTTTTTTCAGACAGACCAATTTTTCTCACTGTCTGAAGAACCACCTGAGCTGGCATCATGCTGGGAGAGGGCTGGGAGTACCAAGAGGTGGTTGGGGACCAGAAAGGTGGAGGACAGAGGTGGCTTTTGAGCTTCTCTGCTGCAGAGAATGAGAACCCCAATTCACTTGGGGTGAATCTAAATGATATTAAATATATGGAACTGATGCCAAAAATTAGATACACACAAAAAGATGCTTGGGGCACGAGAAGTTTGGAGTTTCTTGTGTACCTGTAAAAATTGAAAGAATCTTCAAGGCTTAATCTCATCCTTACATGTGTTAATCCAAACTGAAATGTATCTCTCAGTTTTCCTCAGGATGTAGGAGAAAATTTTAACAGGGGGTGTCACACAAGAATCCAACCTATTTTATTCATTTCAGCCCCAGGGTTATCTACAGAAATTTAGATTCTTAAATCCAAATTACTGAAAGCCTGGCCTCTTTTTTTTTTTTTTTTTTTTTTTTTTCCTTTTTTTTTCTTTGCCTGTGGCTGCATGCAGGTTTAATTAAAGTCATTTTGATGTCTCATTGCTCAGCATTATGTTCAGGCAACATTCAGTGGTTTGCTCTGAATAATTTCACTCAGTTGTCTGTGTGTTTCAGGGTAATAAATAAAGGGCTGGGGTGAAGTCTCATTCAGAACAGGCCTTTAGGTCATGATTAACTTCTTGATTTTGGTCTTAAGGTTGCTGGAAGAACTGTAGTAAGCAAGAGAGGAGAATTTATAACCTGCATTCTTGCTTTTTGGAGTTGGAAGAAATTCATCCACCTCAGGGTTTCCCAGAACTGGGAAGAGAGAAGGTCCATGGGCTGCCTGTGGTTCAGACACTCTCTTCAGGCTGGAAATCCTAAGATTTGCATGGATGTGGTTACATCCATGCCTTGCAGACCTTCTTTCCAGAAATCACAGAAAGTCAGGGGTTGAAAGGGACCTCCAAAGATCATCAAGTCCTGCCAGAGCTGGGTCACCTACAGGAGGTCACACAGGAACATGTCCAAGGTTTTATTGATGTCTCCAGAGAAGGAGACTCCACACCCAAGACAAGGAGTGGGATTAATCTTCCCCAATTTTGGGTGTCTTGAATAAAAATGTCCATCTGAACAATCTCCCCCAACAACCTCTTGCTGCTTCTCTCCCAGTGGAGAGAAAACTTTCCTCCATGTCCATATTTCTTGTGAGCTCACGAAGCACTAATTGTGCTATCACAGAATATAAATGCAAGTTGTTTTTTTTTTCTCTTTTTATATCATTTTAGGGACCCAGCAGTCACTCCTTCACTGAGCAGCTCCCACCAACAACCACTGGAACCACCCCCACCTCCTTCTCAGCTCTCAGGTAGAAGGAACATCACCCAAGCCCAGAGCTGGTGAGTTTCAGGAGATCATCCCTGGCTGGAATGAAGGTGGATGTTGCCATGAGCAAAAATCTAAACCCATTTCCCAAGCTGATGCAGTTGTCTCACCTGTTACATCAAGTTTTATTAAAGATTTGTCACTGCAGCATGGGATGAAGTCTTGGCATTCCTGGGAGTGGCTTCATTGAGGCACCACAATTCACACAGACACACAAAGGGGATTTTAAGAGGAGGTTTGAAGGAAGAAAAGTGCTGAAAGAAAGCTTGGCACAGGTACAGAAAAAAAGAATCATAGAATCATAGAATCCTAGGGGTTGGAAGGGACCTCGAAAGATCATCTAGTCCAACCCCCCCTGCCAGAGCAGGGCCCCCTAGAGTACATCCCCTAGGAACGTGTCCAGGTGGGTTTTGAATGTCTCCAGTGAAGGAGACTCCACAACCCCCCTGGGCAGCCTGTTCCAGGGCTCCGTCACCCTTACAGTAAAAAAATTTTTTCTGATATTCAACTTGAACCTCCTATGCTCCAATTTACACCCATTACCCCTTGTCCTATCACTGGTCACCACTGAGAAAAGCCTAACTCCATCTCCCTGACACTCACCCCTTACATATTTGAAAACATTGATGAGGTCACCCCTCAGTCTCCTTTTCTCCAAACTAAAGAGACCCAGCTCCCTCAGCCTTTCCTCATAAGGGAGATGTTCCACTCCCTTAATCATCTCAGTAGCTCTGCGCTGGACTCTTTCAAGCACTTCCCTGTCCTTCTTGAACTGAGGGGCCCAGAACTGGACACAATACTCCAGGTGCGGCCTCACCAATGCAGAATAGAGGGGGAGGAGAACCTCTCTTGACCTACTAACCACCCCCTTTCTAATGCACCCCAGGATGCCATTGGCCTTCTTGGCCACAAGGGCACGTTGCTGGCTCATGGTCATCCTCTTGTCTACCAAGAACTCAAGAGATAAATAGGTTTTTAAACCAAATTTACTAGAATTATCAGAATTAGTTCTCATGCTCTCTTTAGAGAATTCCCAAAGCTGCTAAATACCTTTTGGGAGGCTTTGGGTGATACCCTGATCTTTAAATTCATCTTATCCATCAGGATACTGAGCTCTGTAGGACCTTTACCTCTTCTGACTATTTCAGACTTTGTTTCTCTGCTTCTTATCCAGCATCTTGTGGGTGATGAACATCTCAGTTATTTGTACCACAGCTGAACAGGCTCTGAGGTTTGAGGAGGAGACAACTCCTTCCTATCTTATTTGAAACTTCTGAGGACAAAAGAAGGTTTGCAGAGGCTACATTTTCAGTCTCTTTTAGCACTTCAGCTCCAAGGCAAGCTGTATTTTCCTGACCTGCTCCCTGGGTCCATGTCACCTCTTACAAGATGGCTGTGACTTAATTTAATGATCCCATTTCATAAGGACACCTGAGTTCTGGCTGCCAGCAAGCCTGTCTGCTCTTGTGACAAGTGACACTCTGGCCTTTTTATTGTAGTATCCTGGATGAGCTTTTATTTTCCCTTTTTTCTGGCCATCTGCTGTAATCTTGTGCCCAGATGGGATACAGAGAAGCAGCCAGATGCCACCCAGCATGACCCAGTGAAGCAGGACATGCCAGATCCCCCCATCCCTGCTAGGAAAGAGGTGTGTGCTCTGTTGGAGCTTTACTCTGCTCAGTCCTTAGAACTTCCCAGAAAACTGGTTGGAAAGCTGCAACTTGAGGTGAGCTGATGCCTCTGCAGTGAGGCTCTTGGGGAGCTTCAATTTGCTCCTGGGTTCAGTCCCAGAACCACAGAATTCCAGCTGGGAAGGGACCTCCAGGATCAGCTGCTCCAACCCTTCTCATGTTATTGTTGAGCTGAGATGTCCCAGCACCCACTGAGCTGAGACTTCAAACTTCCCAAAGTGGGGGAATCCACCCTGGGAGACCATTCCAATGTCTGACTGGCCTCAGAGTGGAAAATTTTCCTTTTTTTGTCCAATTGGAATCTCCCCAGGAGCACCTTGTGCCCATTGCCCCTTGTCCATGGGATTCCTTGTACATAGGGAGTCTCCATCTCCTTTGGAGCCCCCTTGGAGCACTGGAACATCAGAATTAGGTCTCCCCTGAGCCTTCTCTTCTCAGGGCTGAACAGTTCTCTCAGCCTCTCATTCTTGTTCTCATTCCATACCAAACGTTTCCTGCTATATTTATACATCCCATACCATGGATTTCTCACTTCTGTGTTTGGTCCTTCCCTGACAGCCTCAGCACAGACAAGAGAACTCCTGTAGGTGAAGCAGGAATGTGTTCCCCCTGCTTAAATTTCCCAGCCAGTAAGATGCAAAAGAAATGAAAAATAGGAAGCTTAAAAAAATTTCTCCTGAGGATGAGGTGGATGGGATGGAATCCTCTGTTTGGTCAATTCTGGTCATTTCTCTTGTCTGTTCCTCCCCACAGGAGGGTTTCAGGTGGGACCTCTTGACTCCTTTTCTCCTTTTGGAGGGCAAAATGTTCCTCAGAGCTGAGCAGTGTCCTTGGCTCTGCAGCCCATTCTCCAGCAGTAACTATAACCATGGAGTGGGCTCAGTCCCAGCAGCAGCCACTGCCTGAGAAACTTGCTGTGAATTTCAGCAAGTGCAGCTCCTGACAAGAGACTGAGCTGAAAGCAAAAGCACAAGACAGAAAATCCCCTTCCTCCTGGCCCAAACCAGGCCACGCTGTCATTCAGATACTCCAGGAACACTTTTTCTCAAGCCAATTCCTATTTTTTTTTTTACACCCCAGGAAAGAACAAAGTCTGCAGTGCTCAACCACAAAATTTGGAGCTCAGCTCCCAGATCTGAAGCTGATTGTGTGGACATGAACCTCCTCATTGCACATCTCCACCTGATTACTTAACCCAAGAAATGAAGATAGAGAGAGGTTGTAGTGATGTTCCCAGCAGGAATTTGGAGAGAACAGTGTGGAAAAAAAAAGCTTTGTGGGGCTGAGGGGTGCACTTATTTATTGCTGACTTTGGGCTGAGCTGTGTGACTGCAGCATCAGCAGTGCTGGCAGACCCAGGCCATCTCCTTCTTTTATTTCTATGGTAAAACATGAATTATTTCCCCCTCTCAGCTCCAGGGAGCCTGGTCCTGCTGCTGGGATATTTCCAACCTCAGCTGGTGCAGCCATTCAGAGCCCTGTGTCCCCTGCACAGCTCAGTGCTGAAACCAAAGCTGAACACCAAGATCCAAGAGGAGCTGGAAATGGAGGGGGCAGATTGAAAGGTTTGAGCCACTTAGTGTGAATTTAGTGAATTCTGTGACAGTTTTGCTCAGGCTGTTTCTCACCCTAATGGCTGGAACTTTCTTTGGGTGGCAGGGCAGCTTCTTCATGCTTCTGGTAAGGACAAAATGAGGCAGAATCATCACAGAGTGAAAGCAGCTTCCTTAGTCACAGAATCATGGAATGGTTTGGGGTGGAAGGGACCTTAATGATCATCAACATCCAACTCCCTCTGCCATGGGCAGGGACACCTCCCACCAGCCCAGGGGGCTCCAAGCCCCATCCAACATATCCACAAAAGCTTCCAGGGATGAGGCAACCCTAATTAATGCTCCACAACTTAATCAGCATGGAATCATGGAAGGGTTTGGGTTGGAGGGGACCTTAAAGCTCATCCAGTCCCAACTGAACAATCCAGGGACACCTCCCACACCCCAGGTTGCTCCAAGCCCCATCCAACCTTCAATGTTTCCAGGGATGGGGCAGCCACAGCTTCTGGGGCAACCTGGGCAACCTCAGCACCCTCACCCCAAAGAATTTCTCCCTCCCCAAGAAAGAGAATCCTGGAATGGTTTGGGTTGGAAGAGAACTGAAAGCTCAGCTCATTCCAACCCCCCTGCCATGGGCAGGGACACCTCCCTCCCAGATTGCTCCAAGCCCCATCCAACCTGGCTTTGAACACTGCCAGGGATGGGGCAGAGACTCTTTTCCTGGGCAACCTGGTTCTAAAGCTCAGCACCCTCACCCCAAACAATTTCTCCCTCCCTCCCTCCCTGCCCAAGATCTCCTCTCCATCTCCCCTCTCCCAGCTGCAAACCCTTCCCCCTCGCAGGGTCCCATCCCTCCAGGCCCTTGTCCCAAGTCCCTCCCCAGCTTTCCTGGAGCCCCTTCAGGCACTGGAAGGTGCTCTAAGGTCTCCCCATTGCAGCCTTCTCTTCTCCAGCCTCAACACCCCCAACTCTCTCAGCTCTCAGATCACCTTCGTGGCACCCTCTGAACTCACTTTCTCTCAACAAATATTTGGAGAAATTAATATCAGTGACTTCTTAGACATAAAGTTGCTCTTCTATATCCATCAGGTTGAGTGGCCACTACCTGAGGTTATTTCTCTTCTCTTGCCCCCCATATCACTGGGTTTTCATCTGGTGTTACACTTTGTGGCAAATTTTGACTTGAAAAAAAAAAAAAAATTACCCTCTTGGTGCTTCTTCACTTATTTATGATTCCTGCAGAGCCTGAACTCCCTCCTGACAATCTTCAGAGAAAACACAGCAAGTCCAAGCCTGGTTCTCATGTGCCTCAACCCATCACCTGGCCAGGATCCCACTCCAAACCTGTCCTACCTCCAATCCCATCTGGAAGGAAGAGGACCAACCTTTGATGGCCAAACCTTTCTCTTGAGTCTTGATGCTGCACCAAATCTTTCTCTTTAACAGGAACACAGCTTCTGATCTGTTTCCCTTCCACAGTGAAAAGTCTAGCAAATATTACTGATAAATCCATTTCTGATTAGCTCTGCCCCCTCCCCCCTCCCCAAAAAAAAAGTTATTTATTTATAACTTTATTAAAAAGTAATGTCTGTAGTTCCCAGTTCTAGAAATTATTTCCCTAGGCACCCTCAGATGGGAAACGTTGTGGATTTTTTCCTAACAGTCACATAGCTGCATCTTCCATTAATTTCTTTCTTTCCTCCCCCTCCCATATTAGAAATTTAATTAAGGTCTGGAAGCATCAGGGCTTGTGACAATATTGCCTGAATTGTAGTGCCAGGGACTTATTTTGAAGAAGGATTTTGTATAATGTTCAGAGTTAAGTTGGGAGTGAAAGCCAGTTCCAGGTTGTTGGGTGGTGGTTTTTTTTTTTTTTAACAAAAATCTTGGGGGTTTTTAAGAAATGAGACATTTCTCTCTGATTTGCAAGTGTATTTCAACAACCTAGGAAGAATTCATCAGAAAAAAAATATTAAAATTATTAGAAACCAGCTGGAGCTGTTTGTAGGATGTGAAGATTTGGTTTTCTGTACGTGGAGCAGAGCTCTGACAAATCAATAAAACTCCAGACTTCATATTTGTCCTGATGAATTTTCATTACCATCTCCTTACAGAGCAGACAGTGGGGCCCCTTTGCCCCATCACCTTCCCAAAAAAAAAGGAGATGTTCTACTCAGAGAGGTCCAGAAGGTCTCACTCATTGCCACAACGTTGGAGTCCGTGGAATCATAGAATCCTAGAATTGTCTGGGTTGGAAGGGACCTCAGAGCTCATCAAGTCCAACCCTTGATCCACTCCCACTGCAGTTCCCAGCCCATGGCACTGAGTGCCACATCCAGGCTCTTTGGAAATATCTCCAGGGATGGAGAATCCACCCCTTCCCTGGGCAGCCCATTCCAATGGCTGATCACCCTCTCCAGAAAGAAATTCTTTCTCATGTCCAACCTAAACCTCCCCTGGCACAACTTGAGACCTCTTGTGCCCTCTTGTCTTGCTGAGAGTTGCCTGGGAAAAGAGCCCAACCCCCCCCTGGCTCCAACCTCCTTTCAGGGAGTTGGAGAGAGTGATGAGGTCTCCCCTGAGCCTCCTCTTCTCCAGCCTCAACACCCCCAGCTCCCTCAGCCTCTCCTCAGAGGATCTGTGCTGGATCCCTTCCCCAGCCCAGTTGCCTCCTTTGGACCTGCTCCAGCACCTCAATCTCCTTCCTGAGCTGAGGGGCCCAGAACTGGACACAGGACTCAAGCTGTGGCCTCCCCAGGGCTGAGCACAGGGGCAGAATCCCTTCCCTGGACCTGCTGGCCACGCTGTTCCTGGTCCAGCCCAGGATGCCATTGGCCTTCTTGGCCACCTGGGCACACTGCTGCCTCCTCTTCAGCTTCCTGGCAATCCAGACTCCCAGCTCCCTTTCTGCCACTCTGTGCCCAGCCTGGAGCTCCCCATGGGGTTGTTGTGGCCAAAGTGCAGGACCCGGCACTTGGAATGTTGAACCTCATCCCGTTGGGATCAGCCCAACTCTCCAGTCTGTCCAGGTCCCTCTGCAGAGCCCTCCTGCCTTCCAGCTGATCCACACTTCCCTCCAGCTTAGTGTCATCTGCAAATTTGCTGATGATGGACTCAATCCCCTCATCTAAATCATCAATAAAGATATTAAACAGCACTGGGCCCAACACTGATCCCTGGGGGACACCACTGGTGAGCGGCCACCAACTGGAAGAGCTCTGCTTGACCTCACATTCCTGATGTGGCCAGGAATATTTCTTGTTGAAACAGAAGCAATGCAGCTCATGGGAAGTAATGGATAAATTCAGCTCTCCTGACCTGAAACTCCAGGGAAGCCTGGAAAAGGGCTCAGCTTTTCATCAAGCAGTTTCCCTTCCTCAGCTCTTCTGAAGCACCAGGTTTTTATCCCTGGTTTTGTCAGAACTAAAACCATGGGTGCTCCATGGCCTGGGTTCAGCAGGAGTCCATAGAATCACCATTTATAAAAATCATGGAATTGTTTTGGCTGGACAAGACCTTTCAGATCTGTTAACCCAACACTGCCCAGGCCAAAACTTAACCATGGAATTCAGCTCCAGAGCTTTGAAACCCCTCCGGGGATGATGGGGACTCCACCATCTCCTTGGGCAGCTTGGACCAAGGCCTGACAACCCTTTTCAGTGAAGAAATTGTCCTAATATCCAACCTGAACCTCCCCTGGTACAACTTGAGGCCATTTCCTCTCATTCTTTTGCAACTTCAGGCAAAAAAAAAAAAAAAGTAGTTTTAAGCTTGGTTCTGCCACAGGAGTTCAGTAAGTTGGGCATCATCTACCATGGGACCTCCAGCAAATCTCCCAGGGCTCTTCCCAGCTGATTTTCCTCTAGAAATAACTTTGCAGAAGTTCTTCTGGGCCTTCTGGCTGCTTGCATGGTGTGGTGGATGTGGGTGCTGATGGGTGTCCCAGTTGTTGGTGTTTTACAGGTTTTAGAGCTGTGGCAGTGCCCTGGTTGATGACCACGTGCAAGGGAATGGTTGATACAGGGGTGATCTCACCTCCTGGCTTCTCTTGAGCAGGCAGATAAAGCACTTTTCTCCAGGAAAAAAAAAACAAACCAAAACCAGATGTTTCCAGGAGATAAAGCAGTTTTCTCATACGGCTGGAAAATAAGGGCAGTTGGGTGCTAACCAACTCACCTCAGTGCCTCTCCCTGTTTGCTTCCCTTCCTGCTCAGTTCATAATAATAATAATCATGGTTGGAAATGACCTCTAAGATCACCAAGTCCAGCCACCAACCCAAAAACCCCCACCATGCCCACTGGAGCATAGTGTAGGCAGCAGGTGCCAGGACTTGCCGGGTGATGGGCCCGGACGGTGCTCACCCCACCTGTGCCCAGTTGGGGCTGGCCCAGGTGCTGCAAGCCGCGGTTTCTGCCCCATCATTTTCCGGTGTTTCGACTTCCGGGCCGATATCCGATAGGAGTTTGGTCACGGTTTGGTGGGGCTTCCTGGACATGCCCTTTATGGCAGGATTGCCACTGGTCAGCCCCAGACATACTTGCTCGTTTTTTCCTTCCTCAAGGGTTGGTGCCGAAGGGGTCACGGCTGGCGCTCTCTCGGGCTCCTCCCCCTCGAAGGGTGGTGCCGAGGGGGTCTCAGCAGGCACTTCCTTCGGGGGAAATACCTCAGTCTTTCGTAATGGGGCCGCGGCGGTGGCAATTGCCACTTCTATTTTGGCTTTCATAAGAGCTAATAGATTGCAAACGACCCGCCAGGTGTTGTCCGCACCAATAATGTCGCCGTTGGTCTCCTTATAGTGGAGACTTGCCAGCAGATTATACACCTCCCCCCAGAGGTCCCAGGCGGTCTCAGGACCCGGGTAGCGGAGGGGTTCCCGCCTTTCCGCCTGGGCTACAATCTGCTCGGCAACGGCGGTGCCGGTGGGTTTGCTGGCATAGGATCCCATCATCGGTTTTACTGATGTCGATGTCGAAGAAAGAGAAGAAAAGGTTCCTCTTACCCGAATCTTTCGGGGTATCGAACGGTCTGTGGAGAAGGGTCACTTTTGGACGAAACGCTCGGGGAGACGGTTTAGGCCGAAATTGTTGCCCGCATTCTCCACCAGATGTTGCGTGAGGTGAATCTCGCCGTGGGCGCGAGCTCGGTTCGTGAACAGAGTCAGTCGAGCTGGTGCTGGTTCTGATTAGTATCAGGGAACTAACTTCAATCTGCCTGGTTCTGGGACCTGCTCAGAAACCACACCCTGCCGATCCCGGCCATGTGCACCTGGGCCAGCCCCAACTGGGCCCAGGCGGGGCGAGCACCATCCAGGCCCATCACCCGGCAAGTCCTGGCACCTGCTGCCTACAGCACAGAATCACCATGGCTGGAAAGAACCTTCAAGATCATCAAGATCATCAGTCCACTAAATCATCTCCCCAAACCCCACATCCACCCATTTTTTGAAGCCCTCCAGGGATGGTGACTCCACCACCTCCCTGGGCAACCTGTCCCAATGCTTCACCAGTCTTTGGGTGAAGAAATTTTTCCTGAGCTCCCATCTAAACCTGCCCTGGCACAGCTTCAGGCATGTCCTGAGGAGCCCAATCTACAGAGTTCTAGTAACTCCAGGGATGGAGACTCCACCTCCTCCCTGGCCAACCTGTTCCAGTGCCTGACCACTCTTTTAGTAAAGAAATTATTCCTAAAATCCAATCTAAACCTCCCCTGGCAAAACTTCAGGCCATTTCCTCCACTCCTGTCATTATTTCCTTTAGAGGAGGAGCCAGAACCCACCTCATCCCAACCTCCTTCCAGGGAGCTGTAGAGAGCAAAGTTCGAGAGCAACCTTCCAATATCTGAAGGGGCTCCAAGAAAGCTGGGGGAGGGCTTTGGACACGGGGGGGTAGGGAGAGGAGAAGGGAAATGGGTTAAAACTTGAAGAGAGAGAGAGAAATCTGGGAAGCACTAAAGCCAAGATAGACCAAGACAGAGCAATGAGCTGAGGTGTCAGACCTGGATATTTAATGCAATAAAATTTGGTGTCATTTTTGAGCAACATATCCAGACACAATGAAGTGTGGTGCTACTGTATCCTCTTTGCCAGCATTTGTTGTAGAGACACCTGAAATACTCCAGACTGATCAGCTTGGAGACTTAATTACCAAATTAGAGTGAGTTTAGAGCAACCCTACTGAATTTCCTAAGCACAGACTTGCAGGGAGAAAGATGGAAATGCATTACAAGAGATACAGGGTTAGTAAGAGCAATGGGATTTAGGTTAGGAAGAAGTTGGGGGTTGTTCAGCCTGGAGAAGAGGAAGCTCCCAGGTGAGCTTAGAGCAACCTTCCAATATCTGAAGGGGCTCCAAGAAAGCTGGGGGAGGGCTTTGGACACGGGGGGGTAGGGAGAGGAGAAGAGAAATGGGTTAAAACTTGGAGAGAAAGGGGAGATTGAGGTTGGAGATGGGGAGGAAATTCTGGAATTTGAGGGTGGGGAGAGCCTGGCCCAGGTTGTCCAAGGAAGTTGTGGCTGCCCCATCCCTGGCAGTGTCTCAGGTCAGGTTGGATGGGGCTTGGAGCCCCCTGGGCTGGTGGGAGGTGTCCCTGCCCATGCAGGGGTTGGGACTGGATGAGCTTTGAGGTCCCTTCCAACCCAAACCATTCCAGGATTCTATGAAAATATGGTTTTGGGGTCTATCTCCAGCTGAGATATAAAAGCCCCAAGTGCTGTTCCAGGGAGTGTTTCAGAGCTGCACAACCCAGGGGCATTTGGATCTCCTTGCATCCAGTGTCCATCAGGATGCCCAAAAGAGAAGAGAAAAAAGAAGAGAAGAGAAATAAGAGAAAAGAAAAGAAAAAAAGTGAAAAGAGGAAAAAAGAGAGAAAAGAGAAGAAAGAGAAAAAAGAAGAGAAGGGAAGAGAAAAAGAGAAGAGGGTGCTGAGCCCCTGGCCCAGGTTGTCCAAGGAAGTTGTGGCTGCCCCATCCCTGGCAGTGTCTCAGGTCAGGTTGGATGGGGCTTGGAGCCCCCTGGGCTGGTGGGAGGTGTCCCTGCCCATGCAGGGGTTGGGACTGGATGAGCTTTGAGGTCCCTCCCAACCCATTCCAGGATTCTGTGATGCAGGAGCCACACACTGGGGTTTCCTGGAGCAGATTGTGAAGCTTTGCAGTTTGTCAGGTTCAGTTTGGAGCTTTTCTTTCTGGCTGAAAGCACAAAAACTTGTAATTTGGTGCTTCTCTATTTATATCCTGGCAGAGAAAAACGGGGCTGTTTCAGGGAACTCTGTTTTTATTGGCAGGAAGAGTGTTTGGATTACAGCAGGGTAACACCTTTAGTTACTCCTCATCAAACAAGTTCCCAAGTCTTGAATTTTACCCAGGGGAGTAGAACAAGCTGTTCAATTTCCCTTTTTAAATTTATTTTTCTTAGATTAAACATTCAACATTCCACAAAATCAGGAGCTCTGTTTGCTGCCTGGTGAAGGCAAAAGGCATCACCAACCTGAGGAGGTTCCCCACGTAGCCCCATGGTGGGGAAATCAAGGCAGAGAGAAATTCCACTGATTTATCTTAACATCTATGAGGTTTTTTGCTGGCAGGACTGAGTTTTTCAGATGTTAATTCCATCACCAGCCATGTCTGGAGTCACAAACCTCCTCCCCAGAAGGCTTGGAGCTCAAGCCTCTTGGTACCAATCCAGCCCTGCAGCTCCAGCAGTCTCCACATTACACCTTTTTTCTTGGACCTACCCTTTTGGTAACCCTCACAAAATATTTTAAGCTTCTGAAATATTTTTTTTTAAGCTTCTGAAATATTTTTTTTCTGCCTCCTGGAAGAAGGGGGGAGGAGAGGAACCTTGGAGTTGCAGCTGGATTTTTTTTTCCTGCAGGGAGGTGGCACCTCTTACATTTTTATCATTTGTGCTTTTCCCTGCTCATCCCTAGGAGCAAGTAGAAGCAGGAAGGTGTAAATCAGTTCTCATCACAGGGGCATGAAGGCTCCAGAGTGAAAAATCCTTCATGCTGAGGGTTCTTCCAGAGAAAAAATCTTTGGACACTCAAATTTCCATTCCCCAGAGTTTTCCTGGCTGGTGACAGCACAGAGGCTCCCAGAGGGAGAGAATGGGTTGGGTTGGAAGGGACCTTCCAGACTTCAAGATTCCTGACCTGAAAAATCATTAAAGTCCCAACCCCTGCATGGGCAGGGACACCTCCCACCAGCCCAGGGGGCTCCAAGCCCCATCCAACCTGACCTGAGACACTGCCAGGGATGGGGCAGCCACAGCTTCTTGGGGCAACCTGGGCACCCAGGGGCTCAGCACCCTCTTCTTCTTTTCTCTTCCCTTTCTTTTTACTTTCTTCTCTTCTTTTCTCTCTTCTTTTTTCTCCTTTTATTTTTCTTTTTTCTATTTTTTCTTTTCTCCTCTTCTTTTTTCTCTATTTTTTTTTCCTTTTTTTTCTCTTCTCTTTCCAGGGCTCTGCCAGCCTCCAAGTCAAGAACTTCCTCCTCATGTTCAGAGGGAACTTCCCTATGGTCACCTTTGTGCCCATAACCTCTTGTCCTCTCCCTGGGAACCACAGAAAAAGTCTGACCCCCTCCTCCTGACACCCACCCTTGGGGTATTTATAAACATTGATGAGATCCCCTCCCAGTCTCTCCTCTTCCTCTTCCTCTTCCTCTTCCTCTTCCTCTTCTCCAAGCCCCATCCAACCTGACCTAAGACACTGCCAGGGATGGGGCAGCCACAGCTTCTGGGGGCAACCTGGGCACCCAGGGGCTCAGCACCCTCACCCCAAACAATTTCTCCCTCCCTCCCTGCCCAAGAAACAGAATCCTGGAATGGTTTGGGTTGGAAGAGAACTGAAAGCTCAGCTCATTCCAACCCCCCTGCCATGGGCAGGGACACCTCCCTCCCAGATTGCTCCAAGCCCCATCCAACCTGGCTTTGAACACTGCCAGGGATGGGGCAGAGACTCTTTTCCTGGGCAACCTGGTTCTAAAGCTCAGCACCCTCACCCCAAACAATTTCTCCCTCCCTCCCTCCCTCCCTCCCTGCCCAAGATCTCCTCTCCATCTCCCCTCTCCCAGCTGGAAACCCTTCCCCCTCGCAGGGTCCCATCCCTCCAGGCCCTTGTCCCAAGTCCCTCCCCAGCTTTCCTGGAGCCCCTTCAGGCACTGGAAGGTGCTCTGAGGTCTCCCCATGGGATCCTTCTCTTCTCCAGCCTCAACACCCCCAACTCTCTCAGCCTGGCTCCAGAGCAGAGCTGCTCCAGCCCTCCCAGCAGCTCCAGGGCCTCCTCTGCACTGGCTCCAACAGCTCCGTGTCCTTCTGCTGCTGGGGACCCCAGAGCTGGACACAGCTTTACCCCAGGGGGGGCTCCCCAGAGCCCAGCAGAGGGGGACAATCCCCTCCCTGGCCCTGCTGCTCACACTGCTGGGGATGCAGCCCAGGACATGGGGGGTTTGATGCTTCTCTTGAGCTTCTCCTCACCCCACACCCCCAAATTCCCATTATAATAGAATCACAGAATATTTTTTGGTTGGAAAGGACCCTTGGGATCATCATTCCAACCCCTCTTCCATGAGCAGGGACAGAATGGAGCAGCTGCCTCCTGGGTTTGATCCTGTTTTTTCTCAGCAGCCTCCTCAAGCCCCAAGGGACCCATTTCAGGAGGTTTTTGGCTCCAGCCCTGTGACCATCACCCCCTTTTTTGGTTTTTCCTTTGGTTAGGGTTAGGTTTGGTTTCCTTTGGTGGGGGAGGACTGAGGGTTCTGTCCTTCCAGGTACAAAGTGTTTCAGTAAAGGGGGTGGAGGTGGTCGGGGCTTTCCCTCCAAGCCCAACAAGGTTGAATCTTTCCTCCCTTCTATTAAAGGCAGGAAAAATCATCTTTTGAATTCAGAGCCCCCTTAATTCCCCAGTCACCAGGAGTGAAGCATGAAAGGAAAAACAAAACCAACTTATTTTGCAGAGGAGATTTATTTTGTGGTCTTTTCTTTAAAAGAAAAAACACAACAACCAAAAAATACCACCCTAAACCCAACCCCAAAAGCTTTGCAGATCCAGAAGATTGAGCATAAAAACCTGTTTTGGCTCCCCCCAGTTTTCCAGCCTCTGCTAAAATAATCTGTATATTATTATTTCTACAGGAAACATTAAAACCAAACAATTCTGTAGCCCCATTTGCAGGGGAAGGAGCTGGGGGTGGAAATACTGATTTTTGGCTCAGGGGGCCCCACTGCGTGGACCTTTCCTCCATCTCCCCACTTGGCAAACTCACCTGCTCCCCCACAGCAGGAAGGGAATCACTGCTACTTCTGTGACAATTATAAATATTCAGAAGCAGAGGAATCACCCTGGGAAGTTCAAAAAATTCCCCCTGACACCAAGAAGCAAGAAAAAAATTCCCCCTGACAGCAAGAAGTAAGAACCAGCCTTGACACCAGGTCTGAATGAGGACCAAGTAGAGCACATGGTGAAAAAAAAAAAAAAAAAATAAAAATAGAAACCCAAACATTCTCCAAACCATCACACAGGACCTGGAGACAACACACAAAGCCCTGGAGACAAAATAGTGAGGAGTTTCTGTACAGAATTTTACACTCACTCAAGCACCTCCTCACCTACTGCTTTGCTGAATCCTCAACCCCAATCCATCAGACCCCAAAAAGAGCTCCAGCTCCTCCTGTCCAACCATGAGCAGGACTTTTGCCTTCAGCCTGGCCCCACACTGGTGTTGGAAGCTTTGCTGAAGCCCCCCAGTTGTGTCCCTGATGTTTCTGAATCAGGGTTTGCACAGCTGGGTGTGCACAGCTGGCATCTGGGTTGCCCCCAAGCTCAGTGGGAAAAGCTTTGGAGATCAATGGGAGGGAGAAAAGTTTTTACATCTCTCTGGGTCCTTCCTGGAGGCTGAAAAAAAATCTGGAAATACTGAAAAAGAGCTGACCTGGAGTAGGTGCTGGGGCAGCCATAGGGAAAGAGTCTCCTCACCTACACACTCCCTGCAAACATCCCAGGGCTGACACCCAAAACCCAAAAGGTTTTCCTCAGGAAAACTCAAAACCAGAAGAAAAAACCCTGAGGAAGGAGGGAGCTGGAGATCCTGGCTCTGGTTGGGAGGGAGTTCCCCTTTTCTGGGCTTTGGATTCAGTGCTGACCCCCCCTGATGCTCAGCCCTGGAGCAGCATCAATTTTCCCTTTTTTTCCCCCAATCTCCTCCCTCCACCAGGGATAAATCCATGAGTGGTCAAGAAGCTGGGAAAGGCCACATGGGAGACACTTGGTACA
The DNA here is from genome assembly GCF_036169615.1 of Heliangelus exortis. Lineage (NCBI taxonomy): Eukaryota > Metazoa > Chordata > Aves > Apodiformes > Trochilidae > Heliangelus > Heliangelus exortis. The sequence goes on from NC_092422.1 coordinate 196,157,766, forward strand.
GCTCAAAATCAGCAACAAAACCAGAGAGGAGGAAGCTTTGGGAAGGTGGCCAGGGCTTGAGGACTGGCAGGGGAGAGGTCTGATGGGAGGTGGTTGTTTTTACATCACTTTCTGGGGTTTTTTTTTCTCCCTCTTTTGCTTATAAAACCATCCTTTTTCTCCCTACTCCCAAGTTTCCCTGGTTTTGCTCTTCCTTTGCCCACCAGTTCCCACTCTGGGGGGGGCAGTGAGTGAGCAGCTTTGTGATGTTTCACCACCCACTGGGGTTGAACCCTCCCCAAGCACTGGTTGGAGGTTGGAGGGGCTGCAAAAACTCCCACCTTGGGTGGAGGAAACCAATGGAGCTTTGTCCTTCCTTGGCCAAGCTTGATGTGACTCAGGTTACCATGGAAACAGGAGCATCATGGAGAGAAGAAGGTGCTCCAGGAAAACCCCAAGGTCCACCCCACTTGGTTCTGTCCAAAACAAGGCTGGGTTCTGACTCTTGCTCTGCCCAACACTGAGCAGCTCCTGGAAGAGCTGTGGCTGCTGCTCCTCACACCCCAAATTCCAGTAGCCCAGCCCTGCCCCAGCTGAGAGGTGACACTGAGAGGTGACACTGAGAGGTGACACTGAGAGGGACACAGAGGGAGGGACAGAAATGCCCCGAGTGAAGCTGATGCCCAAGGGTGGGGGGAAAAGGGTGAAAAAATCCAGGAAACCCAAGCCCATCCCATCAGGATGAGCTCAGCTGTGGTGGCTCTGGAGTTCTTGGCATCATTTGAACCCTGAGGTTGAGCTGGACCCAAGGGGACCACAGGGACATTTTTGGGGGGGTTTGTTGCAAGCCCCCTGAGCATCTTTGTAAAGAGGGAGAAAGTAGAAGTGACAAAAAAGTGACCTGGACTGAGGACCCCCCAGCAGCAGGAGGAGGAGGAACCAACCCATGGCCCCTTCCAGCTGGTGAAGTCTCAGGGCAACATCTGAGGACTCCATGAAACCCCCACAGCACTTCCCCACCTCCCTGAGAAGGCTGCAGAGGTGACAAAAGTGACACTTTTTGTCCCCTTAGCATCACCCCCTTTTTTTTTGGTTTTCCTCAAGCTCCCAACTAGGACCCACTACAGTTGATTCCCAAGCTTGTTGGCTTGGGAATCAGCTCCCTGAGGATTTACTGGGCAGACTGGAAGGCTTCAGCTCCAGGGGTATCCAACCCCTTCCCAGCACAGGTGGTGGGATCAGGGAAAAAGGACAGGGAACAGACCTGGCATTTCCAGGGTAACTCAACAACCTGCAGCTCCTCAGGGCTCATCATCCATCTGCTGTGGCCACCTGAGCATGGGGAGATGGCACCAAAAAGTCTCAGGGTTTGGCTGCTCAAAGCCAAAAGGAGTGGAAAACCCCACTCCCAACAAGGTTGGGCTCCTAACAGAGAACTGGGGCAGCTTTTATATAATTTAAAAAGGATGATTCAAATGAAACACAAAAAATATTAAAAAAAAAAAAAAAAGAAAGGGGTGGGGACACTGAGAGGTGACACCAAGGGATGGGCAGAAGGAGAAGGGGTTGGAGAGAAAAAGGGGTTGAATAAAAACAATGCAATCCTGCAAAAAGAACCCAATCACCTCTCCACCATCCACTCCAGGTAGGTTCCCAGAGAAGGCTCCCCATTTCCCAGGAGCTTGGCACAGCCAAAACCTCTCCCACGTTATAAAAACCATCCCCCCTCTGGGGGGAATTCCCTGCTGCTCTGCTCCAGAAAACAATAAAAAGATCCCTGCAGAGAGTCCCCCTTGCTCGTTACTCCTCCTTGGAGCTCTTCCTCCAACGAGCCAGGAAGGGCCCCAGGCTTTTCCACACCTCTGTGTACATCAGAGTCCCCAGGAAGACCAAGATGGTTCCCAACCAGTGCCAAGCTGTGAAGGGGTTGTGGAAGTAGAGGATGGAGAAGATGAGGCTGACAAACTTGCGGAGTGTCACCACCAGGGTGACAGTCAGGGAGGTGCACTCAGTGGTGAGGATGAAGACACCTCGGATGCAGACGTATCTGGGCAGGAGGAGGTAAGGGGACATCAGGGGACAACAGCCTGGATCTGCCTCTGAGGGGGATGGAAAGGGCTGGGAGATGGGAGAAAACCTCCACGTGGCTTTTTCCTCAACAGGGAAGTTGAGGTGGGGGCTTTTCTTGGCAAAAAAAAAGGGGGGGTGAGAGGGCAAGGTAATGGTTGCAAACTAAAAGAGGGGGGGGGATTCAGTCAGGTATTAGGGAAAAATTCTTCCCCCTGAGGGTGGTAGGATATTGGGAATGGGCTGCTCATCCTTGGAAGGCAAGGCTGGATGAAGCCACCAGGGAATCACAGAGTGTCAGGGGTTGGGAGGGACCTCAAGGTCATTAAGCAGGACCAAGGTTAGGGGAGGTCCCTCACTTGTCTTGTGCAACCTGGGCTGGTGGGAGGTGGCCCTGCCCATGCAGGGGGTTGGATCTTGATGATCCTTAAGTTCCCTTCCAACCCAAACCATTCTAAAATTCTGGGAAAATTCCCTTCTCCTCAGCTCAGCATTTAGTATTTAAAAATAGCTTCACTCCAAACCCCAGGGAAACTCCAAATCTTCCAAATCTCCCCCCTGAACTTGTTGGGACAGCAAAACCACCCCAACCAGAGCAGCTGGGGACTCTGTATGGCCCCAAAGTCAAGAGGGAGTTGTGTCAGAATGGAATGCAGGGTTTTCCCATACTGGGAATGGGCTGCTCATCCTTGGAAGGCAAGGTTGGATGAAGCCTTCAGGGAATCACAGGGGTTGGGAGGGACCTCAAGGTCATAAAGCAGGACCAAGGTTAGGGGAGGTCCCTCACTTGTCTTGTGCAACCTGGGCTGGTGGGAGGTGGCCCTGCCCATGCAGGGGGTTGGATCTTGATGATCTTTAAGTTCCCTTCCAACCCAAACCATTCTAAAATTCTGGGAAAATTCCCTTCTCCTCAGCTCAGCATTTAGTATTTAAAAACAGCTTCACTCCAAACCCCAAGGAAACTCCAAATCTTCCAAATCTCCCCCCTGAACTTGTTGGGACAGCAAAACCACCCCAACCAGAGCAGCTGGGGACTCTGTATGGCCCCAAAGTCAGAAGGGAGTTGTGTCAGAATGGAATGCAGGGTTTTCCCATACTGGGAATGGGCTGCCCATCCTTGGAAGGCAAGGTTGGATGAAGCCTTCAGGGAATCACAGAGTGTCAGGTGTTGGGAGGGACCTCAAGGTGAGGGGAGGTCACTCAGTTGTCTGGTGGGAGGTGTCCCTGCCCATGCAGGGGGTTGGATCTTGATGATCCTTAAGTTCCCTTCCAACCCAAACCATTCTAAGATTCTGGGAAAATTCCCTTCTCCTCAGCTCAGCATTTAACACTTAGGGATGTTAACCCATGTCACATTTAAGAATGTCACTCCAAACCCCAAGGAAACTCCAAATCTTCCAAATCTCCCCCCTGAACTTGTTGGGACAGCAAAACCACCCCAACCAGAGCAGCTGGGGACTCTGTATGGCCCCAAAGTCAAGAGGGAGTTGTGTCAGAATGGAATGCAGGGTTTTCCCATACTGGGAATGGGCTGCTCATCCTTGGAAGGCCAGGGTGGATGAAGCCTTCAGGGAATCACAGAGTGTCAGGGGTTGGGAGGGACCTCAAGGTGAGGGGAGGTCACTCAGTTGTCTGGTGGGAGGTGTCCCTGCCCATGCAGGGGGTTGGATCTTGATGATCCTTAAGTTCCCTTCCAACCCAAACCATTCTAAAATTCTGGGAAAATTCCCTTCTCCTCAGCTCAGCATTTAATATTTAAAAATAGCTTCACTCCAAACCCCAGGGAAACTCCAAATCTTCCAAATCTCCCCCCTGAACTTGTTGAGACAGCAAAACCACCCCAACCAGAACAGCTGGGGACTCTGTATGGCCCCAAAGTCAGAAGGGAGTTGTGTCAGAATGGAATGCAGGGTTTTCCCATACTGGGAATGGGCTGCCCATCCTTGGAAGGCAAGGTTGGATGAAGCCTTCAGGGAATCACAGAGTGTCAGGGGTTGGGAGGGACCTCAAGGTTAGGGGAGGTCACTCAGTTGTCTGGTGGGAGGTGTCCCTGCCCATGCAGGGGGTTGGATCTTGATGATCCTTAAGTTCCCTTCCAACCCAAACCATTCTAAGATTCTGGGAAAATTCCCTTCTCCTCAGCTCAGCATTTAACACTTAGGGATGTTAACCCATGTCACATTTAAGAATGTCACTCCAAACCCCAAGGAAACTCCAAATCTTCCAAATCTCCCCCCTGAACTTGTTGGGACAGCAAAACCACCCCAACCAGAGCAGCTGGGGACTCTGTATGGCCCCAAAGTCAAGAGGGAGTTGTGTCAGAATGGAATGCAGGGTTTGGAGCTCCTGCCATGGAGCTAAAATCAAGCTCCTTTTGTTCATACCCCTCTTTTTCTCAGAATGGGAAGGGTAAAGAAAACCAGAAGGTTTCATGGAGGAGGATGAGCAGGAACAGGGCACAGTGCTCAACAGAGAGAGGAAAATTGTCAGGGTTCTTTTTCTGAGGGCATCTCAACTTCCTTCAGATTTTCAGAGCTCTCCTCACTGCCTGGAAAGATCCCCACCCTGATCTGGCTCCTGCTCTGTCCCTTCTACCTAGCAGAACCACCATGAGTTTACAGCACTAGGAAGGTGGTGGCAAATTTCAGCCCCTCTGGAAATAACCTAAGATTAAACTCCACTCTTTTAAAAGGTGGTGGCCGGGTGGTTCAGCCATTCTGGATTTAAAAAAAAAAAAAAATTTAAGCCCCAGGTTCAATTCTGCTCTGTTTTTTCCACAAGCATCAAGTCCCAAAGGCAGGGAAGGCTCCCAAGGACTCAGCCTCCCCCTCCCATTCCTCCTCTCCCACCCCCACTGCCACCTTCAAGTGTCCCAAGGTGAATTTTGAAAGGATACTGAGTGATGACATTCATGAGGAGGTAGAACCACATGATTGGCAGGGTCAGCCCAATCACTGGGATCTGGAAAGGTTCTGAGGGGAGAAAAGAGGGAGCAAAATCACTGCCCTGCTGCTGCTTCAAGGTTCAGTCACACAAGGGGGGTTGGGACTGGATGATCTTTAAGGTCCTTCCCAATTCCAGCCATTCTATGGTTCTTTAAAAGGTAAAAAGAGGTTTCTCCTGTCCAGGATTCACCATGACCCAGAGCTGAGGTGTGGGCACGTTTGGATTTGGCTCCAAATTTAAGATTGTCCTGGTTTGGGCCAGGAGAAAGGGGATTTTCTGCCTTGTGCTTTTGCTTTCAGCTCAGTCTCTGGTCAGGAGCTGCACTTGCTGAAATTCACAGCAAGTTTCTCAGGCAGTGGCTGCTGCTGGGACTGAGCCCACTCCATGGTTATAGTTACTGCTGGAGAATGGGCTGCAGAGCCAAGGACACTGCTCAGCTCTGAGGAACATTTTGCCCTCCAAAAGGAGAAAAGGAGTCAAGAGGTCCCACCTGAAACCCTCCTGTGGGGAGGAACAGACAAGAGAAATGACCAGAATTGACCAAACAGAGGATTCCATCCCATCCACCTCATCCTCAGGAGAAATTGGAGGGATCCCCAGGCTCAAAGCCCTTCCTGCTTCCCCTTCTTCCCCTCTCCCTCTTTGCTTCAGCATCCTGGGAGGATTCCATCCCTTCCTCTGCCTCTGCTCCTGATCCATCCCAGCCTGAATCTGTGTGTTCCTGCCTCCAGCTCCCAACTGCTCCTGAGCCCAGGATTCCAGCCTGGACTTTCCCAGGGCTGCCCTGCAGCCTCAGTGGGGATGGGAGAGTTCTTGGGGGGAAGGGGGGAGGAACCTGGGATCAATTTTCCTGTAGATTTGTAGAGATTTAGTCATTTTTCCTATTTCTCATTCCTGTTCCATTCAAGCTGTGTAGTTTAGTTCCCAACCCATCAGTCTCTCTCCCTTATTCTCTCTCCTTTCTTTATCAGGGAGGGGAGGGGGATTAATAGGGAGCATCAGTTATTTGGTTTAATTGCCAGGGCAGTGTTAAACTGTGACAAGATCACCTTCTTCCCACTGTGGTGAATGACAAGGAGTCTGCAGATGGCTCTTCTTCCATAGGGAAGGAAAAAAACATCAAAAAAGACAAGCCCTGTCTTCCTTTCTTGTGTCTTTCCTCCTCCTAAAACTGGATGAACCAACAATGTGGGCTCTGAGAGGCCATGGGTCCATTTTTACACCTGTGGTGGAGTTTTTGGTCCTTGTTGCTCCCATTTTTGTCCTACCACATTCCTTTCCCTACCTTCTGCTTTTCTGGGGAGGGTGTAGCATGCCAGAGAAGTTTTACAATTATATTAATTAACAGAATTAAGTCATCTGTGAGTGCAAATATCCCCTGCACCAAGAGGGAATTAAAAGACTCAGCAAACCTACTTGGTCAAGATCCCTCCAGTTTCAGAAATTTGGGAACAGAAATAGGAATTTAGGCCCTGAAAAGCCTGCTGAATGTTATTAATAAACTCAAGCAGATGTCCAGCTCAGGGTGGATGGATGGAGCTGCCTGGCTTGGACCCAAAAGATCTGTGTGTGTGTCCCTTAGTGCAGAACTTGGGGTTTTTTTTAAGAGGAATTCAGGGCTCAGCTCTGGAATCTGCTGTGACACCCAAGGAAGGGTCAGGTGCCCACAGCCAGGATCTCCAAAATCAGCTGTGACCACTTGTCCAATCCTGCTGGCACCTGGCCCACTATGAGGAAAAGGTTGGAAAATGTCCCCAAGATACTGTGGGGTTGGTTTTTTGGAGGTTTTTTTTTGGGCTTTCTATCAGAGCTGAATAATTAAAGGGCTTGAATATCCAGAGAAAACAACCTGAGGTGCAGAATTGTTGGGCTGAAGACCTCCTACAGCATCTTCAAGAGGAAAGAAAGGTGTGGAAGCAATTAATAAGGGACAGGGCTCCAAGGGTGTTGCCTGTTCTTCTTCTTTTGGACCTCTCCTGACTTCAGAGAGCTCAAGCCCAGGAGATGCTGGGGGAGAACAGCCCCTGCCAAGGTGATTTTGTTGTTCCCAACAGCTGGGGCTCCATTTTTGGGGGGTTTAACAGATTTTTTTAGCCTGATACTCCTCTGCACTTCAGTGAGGAGGCACTCTCACAGCTCCTTCCAAAGCAAAGTCCATGCAGGAGCAGTCCAGGTGGAATTAAACCAAATCCATCCCCTCTGAGTGGGACATTTATCCCAAGATACCTTCAGCAGGCCATGAACCCCTTGGTTTAGGTGTGTGGTGGAAGGGAAAGCTGGGTCCCTTTGGCCACCCAGATTTTTGGTGTTATTTTCATGACTTCCTGGAAATCTGCAGCCTGTTTGAGCCTCATCTTCCTGGTCATTAAGTGGAAATTTAATGATTAACAGTGAATTTAATTCCAGGATTCAGCTGTGCCCCACTCACCAGACTGGCTGAAGAGGACTGCATGGTGGTAGATGTTTGGGGCAAGGAGCAGAAAGCCAGGGAGTGGCAATGCATGCTGAAAAAGGAAAGAAATTCTGTTACCAAATTATATGAACTCACCTCTCTTCTCATCCTGGGAAACCAAACTCACCCAGTTTTTCCCTGGAAGTGTTGAAAACCAGGCTGGATGGGGCTTGGAGGAACCTGGTTTAGTGGGAGGTGTCCCTGCTCATAGCAGAGGGGTTGGAACTGGATCAGTTTTCAGGTTCTTTTCAACCCAAAGCATTCTGTGGTTCTGGGACCTGGGTGGGAGCTCACTCTTCCCAGCTTTGCAGTGGTGATTTTTGGATTCCTGCTGAGCAGATGGTGGGAGGGGAAGGGATTCTCCCAGCAGATCCATCTGCCCAGTGAAAGCCCCCCCCCCAAAAAAAAAAGGCACATTGTGACTTACATTGTAAAAAAGAGCCTCTTTGGAGTGCTTCCCATACTGCTTGTACAGCATCTCCTGGAAAATCCCCATCCTGGCAGACATGAGGAGGGCAAAGGTGAGAGCAGCAATACCTGGAATAAAAGCAGAAGCCTGAGAACACCACTCAGGGATGGCAAAGCTCAAGTTAAAACAGCTCCATGACCCCCTTGATTTGGTTTTCAGAGGAAAAAAAAAAACAAAGCATCCAGGCTTGGTGAGCAGAAAACTGGTGATGGTCTTGAGGACAGAGGTATCTCCTTAAAAAAAAAAAAAAAAAAAAGATGCCAAGAGACTCCTAAAAAGATCTTTTCTCTAAGAAGCAGCCCTGAAAAGCAGAGCTGGTGGGATACCAGGGACACTCCTGACAATGCATCAATCCCTTTCTCCTTGAAAAGCCACCAAAAATTTAGGTTGGAGGTCTAAAACCAGACCCAAATGCCAGACTGTAGAGACTCCTCTGGGCTGAATTAAACACTTGAAGAGGCTGCTGCTGCTTGAAGTTCAAGGCTCTGCCTGCAGTGTTGCTCCCAGCACCAGGTTGGGTTTCTTTTGCAGAGAGAAATCAAGAAGAGCTCTGCAAACATGCATGGGGGGTCATTCTGCCACTAAGCCATCCCCTTTCTGAGCTCCCCACCCCCCTGGGAGTGATGCATTTAACTTGGTGGCCAAATGAAGAGTCTCTCCTTGCCCAAAGCTGCCACTGGATGCCCCAAAAGCCCCTTCTTTGCCAGGCAACATCCACCAGATGCTCAGCACAGCTTTAACCTCAGCGTGGGGACTCCCCCCAGAGTCTGCTTTGCACAAACCACAGGGCCAAGGACATCAGAGAGAGGATTCCTGCAAATATCCCAGCAAAATCAGGAGGAGAGGGAGCACTCACATACCCAGCAGCCACCACAAGAAAACCTGGAGTCCATCCTCTTCATTTAAGCTGGAGTCAGATGCCTGGAGGAAGGAGACACAACACAGTCACCAGGAGCTCCCTGGAGCTTGTTCAGCTCTGTCTCTACCTCATTTTTGGGTTGTGTGTTGTGTTCCAAGCAAGCCCATAAAGCAAAAAAGCATCCAAGTTCTCCTCCTCTCCGGAGCTGCTTCCCTGGCTCAGCAGAGTCAGGAGCAACCACAGAACACTTGGCTTTCCCACTCTGCTTCAGGGAATGCACCAGATTCCAGCCCAAGTGTCAAGCCCTGATCAAGAAAGCAGCTTTGCTGAAAGAAATGCCCTGGGCTTGGTCAGAAACTGAACTAAATCAACCCCAAATTAATCAGGGACACTTAGAAAGGTCTCACACACACACCCCACACTGGCAGCTTCATCCATCCTCAACTCAGAGGTGAAAGAAGGAAGGGTTCTGCTCAAGCCCAAGTCAGGAACCAAAACCTGGGTGCTGGTTTGTGGTTAAGACCCTGTGGAAGCCACAGAACTGTTTGGGTTGGAAGGGACCCTAAAAATCATCCAGTCCCAACCCCCTGCATGGGCAGGGACACCTCCCACCAGCCCAGGGGGCTCCAAGCCCCATCCAACCTGACCTGAGACACTGCCAGGGATCAGTGGGGCAGCCACAACTTCCTTGGAAAATCTGGGCACCCAGGGGCTCAGCACCCTCACCCCAAAGAATTTCTCCCTCCCTCCCCAAGAAACAGAATCCTGGAATGGTTTGGGTTGGAAGAGAACTGAAAGCTCAGCTCATTCCAACCCCCCTGCCATGGGCAGGGACACCTCCCTCCCAGATTGCTCCAAGCCCCATCCAACCTGGCTTTGAACACTGCCAGGGATGGGGCAGAGACTCTTTTCCTGGGCAACCTGGTTCTAAAGCTCAGCACCCTCACCCCAAACAATTTCTCCCTCCCTCCCTCCCTCCCTGCCCAAGATCTCCTCTCCATCTCCCCTCTCCCAGCTGGAAACCCTTCCCCCTCGCAGGGTCCCATCCCTCCAGGCCCTTGTCCCAAGTCCCTCCCCAGCTTTCCTGGAGCCCCTTCAGGCACTGGAAGGTGCTCTAAGGTCTCCCCATTGCAGCCTTCTCTTCTCCAGGCTGAAAACCCATGGAATTATACAGTGCTCTGGGTTGGAAGGGACCTCAAAGCTCATCCAGTCCCAACCCCTGCATGGGCAGGGACACCTCCCACCAGCCCAGGGGGCTCCAAGCCCCATCCAACCTGACCTGAGACACTGCCAGGGATGGGGCAGCCACAACTTCCTTGGACAACCTGGGCCAGGCTCTCCCCACCCTCAAATTCAGGAATTTCTTCCCAGGATCCCATCTAAAGATTCCCTCCTCAGTTAGCTGAGGGCAAAACTCTAAGCAGCACAACCTGGCTCAAGTCTTTTTCACAGTGGCTGAAGGCAAATCAGACTCTTGGCCACACTTCTCTTTTCCAGACCCAAACCCCATCCCTCCTGGGAGTTTATCTGGATTAACAGGGAGCAAGGCTGCACAGCACAGACCTTCCTCAGCCACCCTGAGAGGAGAAATAACTATTAAATGCTGGGGGACCTGGAGGTTTGACAGCTCTGTTTCATTCAGAGCTGGATTAAGTGCAACCAATTTTCACTTGCCCACCACTTTATGCCAGTTTTTTTTTTTTTTCTGTCTTCAGTTGACAAGATGCAGGCTGTGGGTTCTGACCCAAAAATAGCCCAAAGTGGTGCTACAGGTGGGTTTTCCTCTTCTCCAAAGAGATGCATTTTATTTCAAGGGTCACACAAAGCCATGCTGGGTGACAACAGGTCTGCAAAAATGGAGCCTGAAAGCTGAGAAGCTCTCCTGGGATAAAAAAAAAAGTGAAGATTTAAGATGGTTGAGTTTTGCTTGAGATCCACAAGTGATCCAAGGTGACCACATTGCAGTCAGGGCAAGAGAAAACAACTTCTAGCTGGGAAAACAAATAAAATGGAATATTCTCAGCAAAAAGCAACCTCAACAACACAGGATAAAAGGCACCTGTAAGTGAATTAAATCACACAGGTGTCACCTCCCTCCAAACCACAGGAAAATGAGTCCAGGAACAAAAGCTTTCAGGGAGCAGCTCTAGAGGTGGGAAGCCAGGCAAAGGGAATTCCTGCTGAAGGTGCTGAACCTCCTGGTAAAAAGGTTCCCAGCTGTGGCCTCAGGCCCTTCCCAATCCTTACCACTTGCTTTGCAGACATGAAAGTGCAGGTGAAGATCCCCAGGGACACCAGGGCTATGGATGTGTATTTGGAGATGCTGTATCTGCAGAGGAGAGAAGAGAAATATCAGAGAGCCAGCTCAGCTTCACCTTCTGCATCTCCAGCTCCCTTGCTCTGCTCCATTTTGCTCCATTCCCTCCCAACCATTAAGGTTCCTGTCACCCCCAGGCCAGTTTATTCCAACTGGAACAAAAAAAAAAAAAAAAAAAAAAGGATTTGGATCAAGATCTCCTTGCCCATAGCAAAGGATCCCTCTCAGATTAAATCCAGGATGGATCTCTGCCTAATGATGGGGTGTGCCCAGTGGTCCAACAGCCAAAGCCCAAGCAGCTCAGAGGGTTTCTCATTCCCCCAGCCTTGTGAGATGGGAGAGAGAGCTAAAGGAGGAAGAATGAGAAAAAAATAAAATAAAAAAATCAGTGCAAAAGCCATCACTCACCTCCCAGAAGCTGTGGCCACCTTGGAAGCCAACTCCTCCCAACCCTTTTCTTCTTCTGCCCTGGTTTCTATTGCAGTGCACAGCAGTGCCTGGCACAGAATCCCCCAAAATTGACCATTTGGGGGCAGTTTCCTGGCTCTCCCAACTTCTGTCCACCCTCAGCTTTGTGGACAGAGTTGGAAAAAGAAAAAGCCTTTCTGGCACTGTGTAAGGATTGTTCAGCAAGAGCCAAAACATCAAGAGTTTGCCCAGCAGTGCTGTTTCAGCCCCAAATCCCAAACACAAATCTCCCCTCAGTCCATCCTTGCTTTAAATGAAGGAGTGAGGGGTGGTGGGAATGTAGAAAAGGGACCTATTCCAGCCTCTGTGCCTCAGTTTCCTCATCAGGAAAACAAGAATATTTAACAGGAAAAGGGGAGGGAACTAAAAATCAGTCAGGATTCAGGCAACAGCAAAATATTCTCTAATAAGATTTACCTTTTCTTCAAAATAATGATACCCAGAGCCATGCTTGCTATGAGAGAGCCCTGGGAAAGAAGAGAGGAAAAAAAAAAGCCAAGAGAAGGTCAGCAGGACAAAATCCCTCAGACTGTGATGCCCACCCCAGAAAAAAATCCACAAACACAACAGAATTAACACCAAAACACCAAGAGGAATCCCAGAACAGGGTGGGATGAGTCTCCCTTCAGCTGGGACAGGAGAAACTGAGCTGGGTGGCTTGGGAAAAAAGATGTAGGGGCAAACAGGCTACTAGAATCTTCTGGCCAGGGGGCCTCCCACTTTTTTTGGGGCCCACTGAGGATAATCTGTGTGTGCTACAAAAAAAATGTGACCAAATTATTGGTTTTTCTTGGGGACAGGAAGGTGGCTCCAAAGCCTGCAAGATAAGGATCCCTCTTGGTTAACAAGGAGGCTGTTGTCTTATTTTTATTTTTTTTGAACCTCTCCTGACTTCAGGGAGCTCAAGCCCAGGAGATGCTGGGGGAGAACAGCCCCTGCCAAGGTGATTTTGTTGTTCCCAACAGCTGGGGCTCCATTTTTGGGGGGTTTAACAGATTTTTTTAGCCTGATACTCCTCTGCACTTCAGTGAGGAGGCACTCTCACAGCTCCTTCCAAAGCAGAAGTCCATGCAGGAGCAATCCAGGTGGAATTAAACCAAATCCATCCCCTCTGAGTGGGACATTTAACCCAAGATACCTTCAGCAGGCCATGAACCCCTTGGTTTAGGTGTGTGGTGGAAGGAAAAGCTGGGTCCCTTTGGCCACCCAGATTTTTGGTGTTATTTTCATGACTTCCTGGAAATCTGCAGCCTGTTTGAGCCTCATCTTCCTGGTCATTAAGTGGAAATTTAATGATTAAGGCAGTGAAATTGAGAACTGGAGCTGAGCCTGCAGAGGAAGGGTGCTCTCCCCAGGAGTCAGCTGGAGTTCAGTGTTTGCTCAAGGTTTTGGGAAGACAGAGGGGAAGAACAGAGGGCCAGGGCTTGCAGAGGTGGTGGAGAGAGATGTCACAGGAGGGAGAAAAAATGATACTCACTGATCTGAAGATCATGTGCAGTGGCATGGCAATATTTAGGTTCAGGGCATAGTTATTCACCACGCTGACAGTGAAGAACATGGCCACCATGATGAAATAGTACCTGAAAAACAACCCCCCCAAAAAAAAAAAACAGGTGATAGGTGTTCATGCCCACCCCTGGGATGCTGGGAAAAGAGGGACAGGTTGTAAGGAAAAGTCTGGAGCTAAGCAGGAGCCCTTCCAGCTCTTGAGACTGTGCCAAGGACCAACCAGGAGATCAATCCAGTTTGGATGTGGTAGGGAATTCCTTAGAATAGGGAGGAGGATGAGCTGCACTGGCTCAGCTTCTGCTAATCCCAGAAGCAAAGGATCTTGTAGCATGGGCTTTGTCCAGATCCATCTTTCCTAAGGACACTGGCATAAAACCAAGGTTTGATTTAAGGGGATTCAATTTCTTCCCTCACTCATTGTGACCCTGAGTGAAAGCAGAAACAAATCAGATCCAGGCTGACACCTCTGTGGCTCTGTGAGTAACCTGGAGAGCTGGAGAGCCACCCCAAAACTACAGAGTGGGTTGGGTTGGAAGGGACCTTTAAAATCATCCAGTTCCAACCCCCTGCATGTTCAGGGACACCTCCCACCAGCCCAGGGGGCTCCAAGTCCCATCCAACCTGACCTGAGACACTGCCAGGGATCAGTGGGGCAGCCACAACTTCCTTGGACAACCTGGGCCAGGCTCTCCCCACCCTCAAATTCAAGAATTTCTCCCCAAGAAACAGAATCCTGGAATGGTTTGGGTTGGAAGAGAACTGAAAGCTCAGCTCATTCCAACCCCCCTGCCATGGGCAGGGACACCTCCCTCCCAGATTGCTCCAAGCCCCATCCAACCTGGCTTTGAACACTGCCAGGGATGGGGCAGAGACTCTTTTCCTGGGCAACCTGGTTCTAAAGCTCAGCACCCTCACCCCAAACAATTTCTCCCTCCCTCCCTCCCTGCCCAAGATCTCCTCTCCATCTCCCCTCTCCCAGCTGCAAACCCTTCCCCCTCGCAGGGTCCCATCCCTCCAGGCCCTTGTCCCAAGTCCCTCCCCAGCTTTCCTGGAGCCCCTTCAGGCACTGGAAGGTGCTCTAAGGTCTCCCCATGGGATCCTTCTCTTCTCCAGCCTCAACACCCCCAACTCTCTCAGCCTGGCTCCAGAGCAGAGCTGCTCCAGCCCTCCCAGCAGCTCCAGGGCCTCCTCTGCACTGGCTCCAACAGCTCCGTGTCCTTCTGCTGCTGGGGACCCCAGAGCTGGACACAGCTTTACCCCAGGGGGGGCTCCCCAGAGCCCAGCAGAGGGGGACAATCCCCTCCCTGGCCCTGCTGCTCACACTGCTGGGGATGCAGCCCAGGACATGGGGGGTTTCTGGTCCATGCCATAAAACCAAGTTCCTCACTGTGACCCAGCCATGGGTGGCACTAAACTTGTCCTGAACTCTCTGCCCTGAGCACTCAGCACTGGGCTCTTTTTCACCATGGCTCAGGCAGCCTGATGGGAAAACCCAGAAAACCTCCTCCCTTCCCTTCAGGAACTGAGCAGCAGGGAAGAGAGGATGGAGATGCTGGGCTGGTGCCAGGAGAAGATCATTCCTGATGGAGAATCCCAAATCTGAACCACTTTCCAGGCAACTTCTCCCCCCAAACCCACTCCACCAAGCCCTAGAGGGACAATCAACTCTTCAAACCCAGCAAAACCCCAAACTGCCCCAAATCCTACCCCTGTTTTTTGGAGGGCAACGTGATGGCAATTTCCTATTAAGAATTCTGAACAAACAAGGAGCTCAAATCAGAGCATGAGAGCTCAAGGGGGCTGCAAAATTCTGCAGGACTGATGGGATTTCAACTGGAAAAAGGGATCAACCATTTTATTCAAGACTTTTTTGAGACAGCAGCCCTGTCAGTTTGTGCCTAGCAAAAGCTTTCAGCTCAACTGTACCTCATGGGTATGGCTGGCTTCTTCCTCCCAAAGTTGGCCTCGAAGATGAAACCTTCCACAGCAATAAAGAGGAACTGGGAGAATGTCACAATGTTCCCACATCCTGGAAACTGCCTGCAGGCATGGAAAAAAAAGACAAGACAAACATCAGCTCAGTGCCACAGGGAGCAAACACTGCAAGGAAGAGCCCAACAGCTCAGAGACCTGGAGTGAGGAGCAAACCTGGAGGGGTTTTAGGGTTTGGTCTCTCTCAGGTTACCTCTGAGGGACACTTCCCTGCAGGGAATTCCCTGCTGTAATTATGGATCCCTTCCTCAAAAGAGGAAGAGAGAAGCCACAGGGTGAATTGGGGCAGGAAATCCAAGAGGAAAAGATCTGAATGAGGAACATCAAGCACTGGCATCATGGAATCCCAGAATGGTTTGGATTGGAAAGGACCTCAAAGCTCATCCAGTCCCAACCCCCTGCATGGGCAGGGACACCTCCCACCAGCCCAGGGGGCTCCAAGCCCCATCCAACCTGACCTGAGACACTGCCAGGGATGGGGCAGCCACAGCAATCCTGGGAAATTTATCCCCAGGATAATCTGTGTCAGGGCTGTGCTTGGGTCACTTTTCTGTCATCTGGGTCCTTTCAGCCCTGTCCCCTTCTGCAGGGTCAGAACCCCCCAAGTGGCTCAGTTAAATCAGCTGAGGGAAGGACTGAAGTTCTCCCATCTTTGGGCATCCTGATGGACACTGGATGCAAGGAGATCCAAATGCCCCTGGGTTGTGCAGCTCTGAAACACTCCCTGGAACAGCACTTGGGGCTTTTATATCTCAGCTGGAGATAGACCCCAAAACCATATTTTCATAGAATCCTGGAATGGTTTGGGTTGGAAGGGACCTCAAAGCTCATCCAGTTCCAACCCCCTGCATGGGCAGGGACACCTCCCACCAGCCCAGGGGGCTCCAAGCCCCATCCAACCTGGAATTCAACACTTCCAAGGAGAGAACAGAACCATGCTGAAGCTGGATCTCCCTCTTTCTTTTGGAGAAGTGGATTTGATGGGGCTCTCTCCCTACAGAGGTCAGGGGAAATGATGAATCCAGCCAAGAGGAAGGCAGCAGAACTTCTGGAAGCTTTTATTTCCTCTGCATGAGGGAAGGGTTGAGGTGAGATCAGTGTCTGCAGAGCAAGGCTCTGGTTGTGTCCAGCTCCTTGGTTGCACCTCATCCCTTGATGATGATGCTTTCCATTAACCCAGCAAGATGGGTGCCAAAAGGTTGGTTGGAATTCCAAGGAGGAAACTCATCACAGGAGCCCAAGAAGTTTGTGGCACTGTGATATTCAGGGAGCTTCCTGATGGGATCACAGCCCTTGCACTGATGTTTGCCAACTCTGGAAGGTATTGAGGAGCACAAAAAAGGGGCTGAGTTCAGACAAGACTCTCCCTGAGCACCTCCAGCCCTCCAGGCTGCAGCTGCCACCACCTTGGCAGTGGAAATGCCACCATGGGCAAGAAAGCCCAGAAGTACCTGACA
This sequence comes from Heliangelus exortis, assembly GCF_036169615.1. Classification (NCBI taxonomy): domain Eukaryota; kingdom Metazoa; phylum Chordata; class Aves; order Apodiformes; family Trochilidae; genus Heliangelus; species Heliangelus exortis. The sequence goes on from NC_092422.1 coordinate 196,174,281, forward strand.
TGAAACACTCCTTGAGTGCTCCTCACCCCTTTCCTGGCTGAGATGCCTCCTGCAGACTCTGCCTCTTTCTTAAGAAGCTTACAGGGAGCAAGAGAGGATTTCCTGGGAGCAGAGAGTGTGGGCTCAGGGGTGGGGGAGGCTGTGGCAGGTGAGAGCATCAGAAAGCTGAGTTTTTTTGCAGCAGGGATTGAAGCAAATACTTCCCCTTTCTCTGTTTCAGGAGAGAAACCAAAACCCCCAGGGCTTGATGGAGAAGCTGAGTCCCTCACCTCACCCCACATCTCATCACTTAAAGCTTGGGTCCAGACAAGAGTTTTGCAGAATTCAGGGAGAGAGATGGAGTGGAGCAGAGGAATAACCAAGCTGCCTGCCAAGGAGCAGAGCTGAAGGTCCAAAAATCTCCTCTGTCACCCCCCAGACCTCTCAGGAGCAGCTGCAATGCTCTGGTTCAGGCTGAGCTGGCATTTGGGTCCCACCAAACAGCACCTGGGAAGGTCACCTCTTCCCTGGGTTTTCCATGGGGCAGGCACCAGGCTGAGCCCCCTCCCCTCTTCCCACCTGCTGATCTCCTTGTTTTCCATGAGATTTCCATCCCTGGTGTGTAGTGAGGTGAAGAGGTTCAAAAGTTATCTGGGGGAAGAGGTACTGAACTGCAGGAAGCAGCCAGGGGCCAGGGTTGGAAACTTTATCTCTGTAGGGTAACACAAAACAAAGGAAAATTTGGAATAAACCAAAGCTGCTGCACTTGGCTTTGTTTCTCCCCAGTTCACAAACCTTTGCAGTGAGGCACTTGGTGTCCACAGAACCTGGCACAGGGTTATGTGTTGATTGATAATAAAACCAAAACACCAAGGAAAAAACCTCTACCCATGACTTTTGATCCTAATAGACCAATAAGAGATGAAAAAATTAATAAATCATGGGTGGATCAACCAAAGATCTGGTTTACCTTTTAGGAAAAACCAACACTGGCTGGCTCTGCCCATGACTTGGTCCTAATACACCAATACAGATGAAAAAAATAATAAAAGGATATGAAATTTGGGTGGATCAACCAAAGATTTGGTTTAGCTTTTAGGAAAAGCCAACCCTGGCTGCATCTACCCGTGACTTTGATCCTAACACACCAATAGAGATGAAAAAAAATAATAAAGGGACATAAAAACTGGGTGGATCAACCAAAGATCTGGTTTAACTTTTAGGAAAAGCCAACCCAGGCTGACTCTACCCATGACTTGGATCCTAACACACCAATAGAGATGAAAAAAATAATAAAGGGACTGGAAATCTGGGTGGATCAACCAAAGATCTGGTTTAGCTTGTAGGAAAAACCAACCCTGGCTGCCTCTACCCATGAATTTGATCCTAATACACCAATAGAGATGAAAAAAAATAATAAAGGGACATGGAATCTGGGTGGATCAACCAAAGATCTGGTTTAACTTTTAGGAAAAAACAACCCTGGCTGCCTCTACCCATGACTTGGATCCTAACACACCAATAGAGATGAAAAAAATAATAAAGGGACATGAAATTTGGGTGGATCAACCAAAGATCTGGTTTAGCTTTTAGGAAAAACCAACCCAGGTTGGCTCTACCCATGACTTGGATCCTAACACACCAATAGAGATGAAAAAAAATAATAAAGGGACTGGAAATTTGGGTGGATCAACCAAAGATTTGGTTTAGCTTGTAGGAAAAGCCAACCCTGGCTGGCTCTACCCATGACTTGGATCCTAACACACCAATAGAGATGAAAAAAATAATAAAGGGACTGGAAATCTGGGTGGATCAACCAAAGATCTGGTTTAGCTTGTAGGAAAAACCAACCCTGGCTGCCTCTACCCATGACTTGATCCTAACACACCAATAGAGATGAAAAAAATAATAAAGGGACATAAAAACTGGGTGGATCAACCAAAGATCTGGTTTAACTTTTAGGAAAAACCAACCCAGGCTGCCTCTGCCCATGACTTGATCCTAACACACCAACAGAGATGAAAAAAAAAATAATAGACATAAATCTGGGTGGATCAAACAAAGATTTGGTTTAGCTTGTAGGAAAAGCCAACCCTGGCTGGCTCTACCCATGACTTTGATCCTAATACACCAATAGAGATGAAAAAAAAATAATAAAGGGACATAAAAACTGGGTGGATCAACCAAAGATTTGGTTTAACTTTTAGGAAAAACCAACCCTGGCTGCATCTACCCATGACTTGGATACTAACACACCAATAGAGATGAAAAAAAAATAATAAAGGGACATAAAAACTGGGTGGATCAACCAAAGATCTGGTTTAGCTTGTAGGAAAAGCCAACCCAGGCTGCCTCTACCCATGACTTGATCCTAACACACCAATAGAGATGAAAAAAAAATAATAAAGGGACATGAAATTTGGGTGGATCAAGCAAAGATCTGGTTTAGCTTTAGAAAGACAATGATCCAGCTGTGTCTCCTGGGGTGGAATTGCCATGGTAGGAGCTGTTGGGATGACACAGAAGGAGTGGGACTCCTGGTCATGTCACTGGAGCCCAATTTTTGCCCATCAGAGACAATTCCAAGCAACCAAACCCCTGTCCAAGAGGAGGATTTCTCTTTATTGCTCCAGAAGACTCCACATTTCAGAGAGAATTTCTTCAGCTGCAGAATATACAACCCCCTCCAACTTGCATTTTCAAGGGAAGAAACCCCATGGCAGAGCTTTAACCCCTTCTATAGAGAAGGAACCTCCCAACTTCAGAAGGAAAAGAGAAAATCATGGTTTTTTTTTTATCAAGCCTGCATGGACATGCAACCCAGAGCTTTGGCATCAGGACTCAAGGACAAATTACCCTGGGATAACTAAGAAAGGACACCAGCAGAACAGGTTTGGTTGCTCCAGACAGGGAAAATGGGATTAACTGAGCAATATTTCTGTTAATTAGCTCTTGAAAACCTCCAACATGGGAGTTTTCCTGCTCTCTCTCTCTTACAAACCTCCTGTACCACAATAAGAAGGAGCAGACCTGGGGGTCTGGGCTGCTTTACATCCATTTCACAAAGATTCAAGCTCCTTATTTCTTGTTCTGCTTCCAGAGTCCAGCAGCAGAATTTATCTCCTCTTCTTTGCAGGCATTCTCCACACATTTAAATAAAGTCTTTTTGTCTGTCCTCAGGCTCCTCTAGACTAAACAATTCTCATTCCTTTACTCTTTCCTCATAAATCTGAGCAGATTTCTTCCAACCACCTTTTTTTATTCCCCACTGGACTCACCCTGTTCACTGCCTCTCCCTAAGATCCTACTCCAGGACTTTGTTTTAGGAAGATTCACCTTCAAGAGGGACTTTTTTCCCCCTCTAGACAACACCAAAACTCAAAGAAATACCCAGAGTGACCCCAATTTAGGGACCAAACAGAGGAATTCCCAAAGAGAGGCAATGCTTTGGAGAAGCCTGTGTGTAAAAATCAGCTTTTCTTAGATATCTCCAGTTGGACTTCTGAGATTTGCTGCTCTAAATCCCTTCTGGGTTTCAACCACCTTCAAGCAGGATCCATTTTGAGGTCCATTTTTGCTCACATTTTGAGGTCTGGGTGGAGGATGCACAAGCCTCATGAATCCAAATCCAAAGCTTTCTTCACCTTGCAGAGGCCACGTCCTCCTCCCTGAAGCTGCAGCACAAGCCAAGCAGGAAAAGCAGAGTTTAGAGCAACCCCTAAGAGGAAAGACAACTTGTCCTTTCCTCCAGGAACTGCTGCTTGGTTTATCCACTGATTGCTGAGTGAAACCTTGGGGTGAGGCACCTGCATCCTGACCTCCCATTATTTGGAAGCAAATAATCCCAATGATGCCTTACAGGTCCAGGCTCTCCTTGCCATTCCCTTTTAATCTTGGGATGATGATGATGATGATGGGTGGGGAGGAAGTCAAAGCAGGTTTTGCCTCCCAGTTTTGAAAGCTTGGGCCTGACTGAACCCTGAAGTGAATAAACTGCCAGGGGATGCAGTTCCACTGTGACTGCAGGCACAGAACCAGTTCAATAATTATTATTTTTTTTTTTTTTTTTTTTGGGTCAGCTCTGGTACTTTTTGCTTTCATAGCTTTCTGCCCAGCCCTGAAAACAAATCCAAATGACCACCACCTCGTCCCACCCATCCCAGCCTGAGTGAGGAAAGTGATGGACATCTCCAAAACTTCATCCTTCCTTTTTTTTTTTTTTTTCTTCTTTTTTTTTTTTTTTTTTTGGCAACCTGGAAAATTCACCTTCGCCCCGAGTGCCACAAAAGGGACCCATTGCCCTCATCATGTTGGCTCTGCAGCCACGTGATGTTGCTGAAGATCACATTTTTTCCAGATGGATGACCCTGCTGGACATCATTCCAGGGGATTCCAAGCCAGTTCCCACGTGTCTGCTCCTTGGGATTTCACCTGTAACCTCTATGAGCCACTGGGGATCAGAAAGCAAGAGGGAGGGAGGTGGGAATGCTTTGGGGAGAGGCTGATGCTCTGGGTCCCTGTGTCAGGGAGACCCCCAGGAGCTTGGTGGCCTGAGGGAGGACCAGGCTGTGCTGTTTTGGAGGGACATCCCCCCCCCCAAAAAAAAAAACAAAAAAAAAACCCAACCCCATCAGATGGAGCCACAAGGTCAGGACCTGGTGACCTTCACCCAGGCAGCTTAATGAGGAACTTTGAGACCTGGGGAGGGATGGAAAAAAGGGGGGGGGGGAGGGGGAGGGTGTGTGCCCACCCCCTCAGGGCCATCTCCATGTTGGGGTCACCCTTGGGTGCCCCTTGGCATCCCCATCACCCCCAAAATCCCTTCTCCCCCCCCCCCCCCATTCCCTTTCTCCATCTCCTCAGTGCTTCCTCCCCTCACAAAGAGGGGACACCAGGGTCCTACCGGACCCTCACCCCATCCCTACCCCCCAGCCCCTTTACTTCAGACCAGGAGAACCAGGCTGTGCTGGTCTGGGGGGACAATCCCCCCCCAAAAAAAAGAAAAAACAAAATAACCCCAACCCCATCAGATGGAGCCACAACAAGGTCAGGACCTGGCGACCTTCACCCAGGCAGCTTAATGAGGAACTTTGAGACCTCGGGAGGGATGGAAAAGGGGGGAGGGGGAGAGGGTGTGTGCCCACCCTCCCTCAGGGCCATCTCCATGTTGGGATCACCCTTGGGAGCCCCTTGGCATCCCCATCACCCCCAAAATCCCTTCCCCCCCTCCTCTCCTTTCCCCATCTCCTCAGCACTTCCTCCCCTCACAAGGAGGGGACACCAGGGTCTTACAGGACCCTCACCCCATCCCTACCCCCCAGCCCCTTTACTTCAGACCAGGAAGACCAGGCTGTGCTGGTCTGGGGGGACAATCACCCCCCTCCAAAAAAAACCAAAAAACGAAAAACCCAACCCCATCAGATGGAGCCACAAGGTCAGGACCTGGTGACCTTCACCCAGGCAGCTTAATGAGGAACCTTGAGACCTGGGGAGGGATGGAAAAGGGGGGGGGGGGAGAGGGTGTGTGCCCACCCTCCCTCAGGGCCATCTCCATGTTGGGGTCACCCTTGGGAGCCCCTTGGCATCCCCATCACCCCCAAAATCCCTTCTCCCCCCCACATTCCCTTTCCCCATCTCCTCAGCACTTCCTCCCCTCACAAGGAGGGGACACCAGGGTCCTACCGGACCCTCACCCCATCCCTACCCCACAACCCCTTTACTTCAGACCAGGAGGACCAGGCTGTGCTGGTCTGGGGGGACAATCCCCCCCAAAAAAAGAAAAAACAAAATAACCCCAAGCCCATCAGATGGAGCCACAAGGTCAGGACCTGGCGACCTTCACCCAGGCAGCTTAATGAGGAACTTTGAGACCTGGGGAGGGATGGAAAAGGGGGGGGGGAGGGAAGAGGGTGTGTGCCCACCCTCCCTCAGGGCCATCTCCATGTTGGGATCACCCTTGGGAGCCCCTTGGCATCCCCATCACCCCCAAAATCCCTTCTCCCCCCCACATTCCCTTTCCCCATCTCCTCAGCACTTCCTCCCCTCACAAGGAGGGGACACCAGGGTCCTAGGGGACCCTCACCCCATCCCTACCCCACAACCCCTTTACTACAGACCAGGAGGACCAGGCTGTGCTGGTCTGGGGGGACAATCCCCCCCAAAAAAAGAAAAAACAAAATAACCCCAACCCCATCAGATGGAGCCACAAGGTCAGGACCTGGCGACCTTCACCCAGGCAGCTTAATGAGGAACCTTGAGGCCTGGGGAGGGACGGAAAGGGGGTTGTGTGTGTGCCCACCCCCAGACCCCCCTCAGGGCCACCTCCATGTTGGGGTCACCCTTGGGTGCCCCTTGGCATCTCCCACCCCCCCCTCCCTCCCCTTCCCCATCTCCTCAGCACTTCCTCCCCTCACAAGGAGGGGACACCAGGGTCCTAGGGGACCCTCACCCCATCCCTACCCCCCAGCCCCTTTACTTCAGACCAGGAGAACCAGGCTGTGCTGGTTTGGGGGGACAAACCCACCCCCCCAAAAAACCCCAACCCCATCAGATGGAGCCACAACAAGGTCAGGACCTGGCGACCTTCACCCAGGCAGCTTAATGAGGAACCCTGAGACCTAGGGAGGGACGGAAAGGGGGTTGTGTGTGTGTGCCCACCCACAGACCCCCCCTCAGGGCCATCTCCATGTTGGGGTCACCCTTGGGTGCCCCTTGTCATCTCCCCCCGCCCCTCCCTCCCCTTCCCCATCTCAGCGCTTCCTCCCCTCACAAGGAGAGGACACCGGGGTCCTATGGGACCGTCACCCCATCCCTACCCCACAACCCCTTTACTTCAGACCCCCCCCACACAAAAAGAAAAAAAATCCTAAAATCCTCTCACCTCGCCAGCAGCTCCAGGAAGACCACGTTGCTGCAGCAGCCTCCGAACACCAACCCAACCGCCATTGCTGGGTGCATGGTTAGATCCCAAACACCGAGCCGGACACCCGGGCCGCCACCACATCCCGCTCCCGGCTCCTAACCCCGTTCCCAAACCCAGCCCCGCCGCCTCCGCTTCCTCCCAAGCGCCCCGGTAGTTCCTTCCCCGCCCGCCGCCCCTTCACCGACAGCGTTGCGGCTTCGCCCTGAGGACTACAACTCCCGGCAACCCCCGCGAAGTCTTCCCGCCTTCTCCCTCAGGATGCGCCCCTCCGCGGGGCGTGATGGGAGTTGTAGTTCCGGAGAGCGGGCGAAGCGCTAATGGCGGCGTTGGGGAGGAAGGGGGGGGGGAGGGGGGCGAGAAAGAGGCGCAAAATTGCCGTTTGGGTTTTAATTAATTAAATTAAAACTGTGGTTTTATAAAACTGGGGTTTAATTAATTAAATTAAGGGCCGGGATGGTGCCTCCTGGGAGGTTCTTCCCGGCTCCCTTGGGGCTGAAGGCACCGCTGCGTCCTGAGGCAGCAAAATGGGGGCTTGGGAGCTACAAGGAGGGTGCGGGAAGAGGGAGAAAGGAGAAAAAAGCGCAGGAATGGGGGTGGTGGGGGGCTTGGGAATAGTGTGAGTCCAACACGGCTTCATAAGAGGGGAGAGAGAGGAATTTCCTCCAAAATGAGGGAGTGGAACATCTCCCTGGGGAGGAAAAGCTGAGGGAGCTGGGAATCTTCAGGTGGAAACCCTAAGGAGCCATGGAGGAGCTCATCTTACTAGGGACAGACATCAGCCATGGATAATTCCAACTGGGAAAGGCCACCTCTGCTCCCTGATCCTTGTGAGAAAGCAACAGGAGGCCCTGCATCTCATTTCAAAGGAAATTTCAAACAATTCAGAAAATCCCACTCTGATCATGCTCACTTCTCTCTGCTTGATCTGAGGTCAACGAGCTCTGATGGAGACCTGACTGGAATATTGTGTCCGGGTCTGGGCTCCTCAGTTCCAGAAGAACAGGGAACTGCTTGGAAGAGTCCAGCACAGAGCCACTAAGATGAGGAAGGGAGTGGAACATCCCTTCCAGGAAAAGCTGAGGGATCTGAGACTCTTCAGATGGATCTGCCCACATGCAGGGTCACCTCCTGAAACCTGGAGCCAGCAGTGTGCCCAGGTGGCCAAGAAGGCCAATGGCATCCTGGGCTGGCTCAGGAACAGCGTGGCCAGCAGGTCCAGGGAAGGGATTCTGCCCCTGTGCTCAGCTCTGGGGAGGCCACAGCTTGAGTCCTGTGTCCAGTTCTGGGCCCCTCAGCTCAGGAAGGAGATTGAGGTGCTGGAGCAGGTCCAAAGGAGGCAACTGGGCTGGGGAAGGGATCCAGCACAGATCCTCTGAGGAGAGGCTGAGGGAGCTGGGGGTGTTGAGGCTGGAGAAGAGGAGGCTCAGGGGAGACCTCATCACTCTCTCCAACTCCCTGAAAGGAGGTTGGAGCCAGGGGGGGGTTGGGCTCTTTTCCCAGGCAACTCTCAGCAAGACAAGAGGGCACAAGAGGTCTCAAGTTGTGCCAGGGGAGGTTTAGGTTGGACATGAGAAAGGATTTCTTTCTGGAGAGGGTGCTCAGCCATTGGAATGGGCTGCCCAGGGAAGGGGTGGATTCTCCATCCCTGGAGATATTTCCAAAGAGCCTGGATGTGGCACTCAGTGCCATGGGCTGGGAACTGCAGTGGGAGTGGATCAAGGGTTGGACTTGATGAGCTCTGAGGTCCCTTCCAACCCAGACAATTCTATGATTTTATGATTCTATGATGATTCAAAAGGGGAGGGCTGAGGCTATTTTTGTGCCATGACAAAGGTGCCACACCTCAGTCCCTAAATGCATGAAGCCCCAGAACAAAATTGCTTCTTTTGATCTGCTCCAGAGTAACAGGAAAGCCAAAATGTCAGCATTTTGAGCTGTCCAGTGTAGCCTGGCACCTCTGGGAGGGAAGTCATGTCTGAGTTAGTATTTAACATCCTAATTTTGGAACAATGAGGTAGGTTCTGGGATGAATTATCTGGCTGAGGAGAGATTTCAGGGTCTAATTCTTAGGGTATTTGGGCTCATATCACTGCAATAACCTCCAGGTCACCTCAGTATGAGGCTTGAGAGGTAGTTGCTGGTTTTATTATTTTTTTTTCTTTTGAATGGAGTGAGATTGGTTGATCCCAGCTGTGATGTGTGGGACCAATGTGCTGAGCTGTGTGTTTGTAGGGTGGGGAATTCATCCCAAGTGACCCCAGTGAGATCTAATCCTATCATTCAATCCCTTTAAAACAAAAATTAAATCCACTCAACAATGAAATCCACTCAAAAATCCACTCAAGATCTAATCCTATAATTCAATCCTTTTAAAACAAAAATTAAATCCACTAAAAAAAAAAAATAAAATCCACACCTGACAGGACAAGAGGCAGTGGGTTCAAGTTGTCCCAAATTGGATATTAGGACAAATTTCTTCACCAAAATAGTGGTGAAGCATTGGAAGAGGTTGCCCAGGGAGGTGGTGGAGTCATTATTCCTGGAGATATTTAAAAAATGGGTGGATGTGGCACTTCAGGGGGTGATTTAGTGGTTAAGGTGGTGTAGGGATGACATTTGGGCTTGATCTTGAAAGTCCTTCCCAACCTTGATGCTTCTGTGGTATCCAACCAAATGACAAAATAATGCCAGAAGACAGGGGGGAATATTATTTCTTTAAAAAAAATACCATTTCAGAAGTAATTTAAAAGTCAGTTCATCTTCCCTGTAGGGAAACCAGACACCCAGGGATGGCAGGGGCAGCATCTGATGAGCAAGAGTGATTCCTCAGCCCCATTTTTCTACCAGGAGCTGAGTTTCTTGTACATGGGGATGGACAGCAGTGCTCCTGAGGCCACATTCTTGCAGTCAGGGATGGTCTAAAGACACAGACAAGATGAGGTTTATAGGTTGAAATAACAGAGCTGGAAAATTAAATAACCTTCAGCTCTAGGACAAAAAATTCTCTTTACAGCCCAGGGCCCAACAACAGCAGAGGAAAGTTATTACTCCTGCCTACAAACACCTTCTTGCTTCTTCCAGTGTAATTTTGACTTTCTTCAGAGATGGCTGGAATAAAACAAAACGTGTTTCACATCATGGAAACACTGGGAAATCTGTTCCTGCCTGCAAAGGAGGCTGGGGGTGCCTTCTGGAGTGCAAATCTGTAGCACTTCAAGCTTTAAACAAGCCCTGGCAGCATTTGGAGTCCCTGAGTTCTGCAGTGTAGTTCAAAGCAAAATTGTGGTCTCTTAATATTCTGGGTGAAGGGGTTTGTGCTGACTTCTGGAATTCATCAGAATTTTTTTTTTTATTTTTTTTTTTTTCCCTTCTGCTCTGCCTGAGAACTGCAGGGTGAGGGTTGAACTTCCACGTGCTGGAGAGAAGAGAAGAACACAGGGCAAGTAGGAAGCCAGGTTTGTTGTGTCAGTAGCCACTTCTCCCAGCCCTGGGATGCAGAGGGGCTGGTCTTGATTCCCCAAAGGTTCACAGAGTTTTGGTGTTGGCTTTGGGAACAAATACAATGCAGGGGGAAACCAGACAGAGCTGTGAGCTGCTGCATGAAAAGTTCTCCTGTTTCCTTGCCAGCAAACCAGTTTTGGAGCCTATTAGGTGTGGCAAAATCTAAGAGAACACCAGGGACTTTTGACATTTTGACACAGGCAAAGTCTTATTTCTCCAGGTTGGACTTTGCCATAAAGCTTTTCTTGTTCTCTTGTTTCCTGAATTGTGGCTTTTTCTGAGAAAGAAACCAAGCATGTCCTTAATGCTTGGGAAGGAAATCAACCAAACCCCATTTTGCCTCTTTGCATCACCCAGAGGTGACATTTGGGAAAGGTGGCTTAGTCTGACATGAACACTGATGAGCAGAGGCTGTGTGGGATGTGTTGGGCTTAGGCTGGATTTTAGGAAGAAGTTCACCAGCAAAAAGATTGTTCAGCCTGGAGAAGAGAAGGCTCCAGGGGGACCTTTGAGCTGAACAAGTCCAAGTGCATCCAGGTCAGGTCAGTCCCAGTTACAAGCTGGGTACAGAATGGGTGGAGAAAAGAAGGATTTGGGGGTGTTGGTTGGTGAGAAGCTCAAGGTGAGCCAGCAGTGTGCTCCTGGAGCTCAGAAATCCAACCCTGTCCTGGGATGCATCCAGAGGAGCAGGGCCAGCAGATCAGGAGAGGGGATTCCCAGCCTCTGCTCTGCTCTTGGGAGACCCCCAGCTCCAATCCTGCCTCCAGGTCTGGTGTCCCCAGCAGAAGAAGGACATGGATCTGTTGGGATGAGTCCAGAGGAGGCCACAAAGATGATCCAGGGGCTGGAGCAGCTCTGCCATGAGGAGAGGCTGAGGAGCTGGGATTGTTCAGCCTGGAGAAGAGAAGACTCCAGGGGGACCTTGGAGCTTTACAGACCTTGATTGGTTTGGGGTCAGCATTTTAGAGCTGATTTTTCTGTTACCCATAAGACGAAGCTACCTGGAAGTAGGAAAGCTGCTGCTGCCCCTTCTCCTGCAGGTAAATCAATGAAAAGTGGCCCTGAGCCAGAGCTCCTTGCTCTGCAGGGGCAGCACCTCAGATGTTCAGCCCTGAGAAACCAGCTGAAATTCTGATGTGGTCCTGCCTGCACCTCTCAGTGCTGCTCCAGGGGTGTGCTCAGTCCCTCAGGGATCCCCCAGAAATGCCACGAGGAGAGGCTGAGGAGCTGGGAGTGTTGAGATTCCAGGGGGACCTTAGAGCTGCCCCCCAATCCCTGAAGGGAACCTCCAGGAAGGCTGCAGAGGGACTTTTCAGAAGAGTGTCCAGTGCTAGGAGAAGGGGAAATGGTTTGAAAGTGCAGGAGAAGAGGTTCAGCCTGGAGCTTAGGAAGAAGTTCTTCAGGAGGAGGGTGCTGAGACTCTGGAACAGATTGCCCAGAGAAGTTGTGGCTGCCCCCTCCCTGGAGGTGTTCAAGGCCAGCTTGGATGAGGCTTGGAGCAACCTGGACTGGGTGAGAGGTGTCCCTGGGCATGGAGCTTGGAGGAGATGAGCTCTGAGCTCCCTTCCAACCATTTTGTGATTCTCTGAGTCTCTGATTCTGCCATGGGGGGATCCACAGAGGATGTGACTGTCCCAGAGCAGGGACTGACCTGCAGCTCAGCCCCAAACTCTTTGTGCTTACAGTGCTGGAAATGCCTGTTCAGACTGCAGGGTGACAGAGCTGTCACACAGGTGTTGTGTGACTGTCTCCAGAGCAGGTCTGCCAAGGTAACATCTTTAATTTAAACATCTCTGAGAGGCTGAATTCTGCAGTCCTGGCAGCTTTTGAAAGATGCACATGGAGCAAGGTAGCAAAAAGCTTGATTCCTAAATGACCTGAGCTGCAACTTCCAAATAATTCATATTTCACCTTAAATTTTACCTTTGGCTTCACTCTGGACTGCTTCACCTCTGACTTTGGGGTCAGATGGAGATGCCACAGGTGAGGAGCAGCTGTTTTTTAGACACAATTCATGCAAGTGGAGACATTGAGAAGTTTCAATACAGGAGAAGAGGGAATGGCCTCGAGTTGCACCAGGGTAGGTTTAAATTTGATATTAGGAAAGATTTCTTCATTAAAAGGGTTATTAAACATTGGAACAGGCTGCCCAGGGCAGTGGAGGAGTCCCCAGTTCAAAAGACACATGGATATGGTGCTGAGGGACATGGTTTAGTGGTGGGCTTGGCCAAGCTTGGTTAATGGTTGGACTTGATGCTGTTAAAGGTCTTTTCCAAGCAAAAAAATTTTATCTGAGCTTGGCCATGCTTTTTTTTTATCATTATCTTTGGTTTATCTGTATATTTCTCTGTTTATTCAAACCTTTCCTCTCTCCAGCAGCTGGGATGTCTCTTGCTGAGATGGATCCTGAGTGTCATCTCCAACACCAGTGTCACTCTGACAATGGTAAAGAGTTGGTAAATTGGTAAAGAGTTGGAAATTGATAATTTTTTTTCCTGGTGGACACTGCAGAAAAGGGATTCAGAACTCCCTCCAACCCCACGTGGAATTGTGTTCCCATCTTTGGGGCATTTCCAAATGGGAAAACTGGTGAGGTGACAGACTGCTGAGTGCTGGTGATGGACTGAGTGCCTTTTAACTGGGATCTGACAGGACCTGGACTTTACTGGTTTCTCCCTCTGCAGTTTTATTAAGGGACAAGCCAAGATGATTCCTCTTCCTGATTTATGTGTTCTGAGTTCATTGAAGATCCACAATTTGGGAGGAGGGTTCCAGGTTTAGGGCTTTGGTTGTAGTGGGGCTGAATCACTCCAGAAGCAGCAGTTTAAAAGACACTCAGAAGCTTTTAAATGATTTCCATGAAGACCCAGCATGGTTCCTCCTGAGGTGAGATACCCCTTGGCCTCCTCTCCTTTCCATCTGTCACCCTGCTCATGGCTGAATCCAACCCTGCTGCTTCTCCTGCTACAAAATGAAAAAATTCTGTGGTATTTGGGTCTGGAGACACAACTGGACTCCTTTTTTCTCTTCCAGGAAATTGTTCTGAATCCCCTGCAAGGAAAAGAAGAGATTTGGAACCCAGGACAGTTGTGACAAGTTGTGACAAGTGGCCTGACAGTGATTTTCCTCAGCAGCTGATGATGGTGATGGTTATGATGATGTTTAATAACTGATCTCATTTTTTAATAGGGACATTTAAGCTGCAGACACAGGCAGAGAGTTGGTCACATCAGGGCAAGCCTGGAATTTGGATTTTTCTCCTCCAGGACACCCTTCCCAGCAGGTAATTATTTCTTTTTTTTTCTTTTGGGAGAGCAATGGTAAGGAACAGATCATTGTGTCTGCCTGAAACCTAAACTCATCTCACCCAGGGGTCAGTGAGTGCTGCTGGGAGGGACCTAAAAGAGTCCTAAAAGACTCCTAAAATGCCAGCAGCCACCTTCTTGCTGTGCAGCTCTCCTAAATTTCCAGCTCAACTCCTTCACCTTTGTTTTGGGAATGTGCAGCAATAGAAATTCAAGAAATCCCACTCCACTTTCACCAAGTTTGGCCCCAACCTTTGGACTTTTACAGTTTTGGCCATAGGAGGAGTTTTGTGCTTCTCTGGTGGGAAGCTTGTTGTAGTCAGCTTTAAATTTCCATTTCTTTTATGATATCAAGTCACCTTTAAAATAAAATAAATCACCACTGTATTTTTAGGTGTGTGAGAAGGGGTAAATCTCTCTCCTCTCCTTAAATTGTCACATTCTTGGGATTATCCCTTCCACCAAAAACTTCCAGATCCCCCAAATATTCCTCCCACCCCCTCCCTAGCAGATAATTTCTCAGCAATTCCAGTTATTTGCTAAATGCACTGCATTTTAGCACCTTGCACATTCTCAGCTTAGCATTTCAGAAGCAATCACTGTTTCTCTGGAGGGAGCCAGGGACATTCCTGCTGTCTCAAACATTTCATTTTCCTGGGATGCACATGAGTTGGTTTTCTGACCTCCAAATATTTCTCTGAGCCTGTCCCTTGCTGGGACAGAGTTCCTGTGACAAAGAGGAGGTGCAAGAAACTGCTCTGCTGAGGATCTGGCCTTCTTCCTCCTCTTTGTCACTTTTTTAAACTCCCCTCTTTTTATTTCCTTTTTATTTATTTATTTTTTTTTTCTGCCAAGTTTTCTTTGGATGATTTCCAAGGCAGAACTCCTTGACTGGTCCTAGAAGTGCTTTTGTGTGTTGCTACTTGTCAAAAATGGTAAAGGCTAAAAACTCCAGGCATATTTTGGGGAAAAAATTTGAAATAGCTTCTTTTTTTTCTTTTTTAACCCTCTCCCCCTTCCTCCTCCTCATTCCTTAAGGTCGTTAAACTTGACAGCTCTTTAAATGAGCTGGAAGAACTTCAACCTGAAGTGCTTTTCTCTTTTTTTCTGAGTCCCCCCTCATTGGATATTTCTCTCCATGCTTTAGGCAAGTCAGTCTGACTTTCCAGAGATGATTGATGGGTTCTCCTAGAAATGTTGTTCCAATTAAAACAACCTCAACACATGCAGAGAGGAAGAAAAGAGATTTTTGTCTTTTTTATGCTCTTTTTCTTTTTACTCTTCTCCAGAAAGTGAAGCAGATTGAGCTGTATCAGAATGTGGACAGGTTTTCTTCTCTTTTGAAGCCTCACATTTAACTGGTTTCCCTCTCTACACTCCATCCTGATCCAGTTTGCCCTTGGAAAGCACCACTGGTGAGCTCAGCTCATCCTCCCCACTAAACCAACCCTCCCTCCTTGCAAATTTTGGCATGGTTTCTATGATTTAAGACTGGGTTTGGCCCCCTTCATGCCTTGAGAGGAAGAGTTAATTCTCTGTACCCTCAAGGTGCCAGAGAATCATGATCATTAAACATCTCAACTAGGCATTCAGCCCAGGTAGAGCTCTTCTTTCAAGCCTTTGGTGACAAGGAAATTGCAAGGGAATATATTTTAAGATATTAAAATCTGTTGCAAGCTGCAGCATCACAGCCCCCCTCCCAGGCCTTCTTTTTGTTCAGCATTGGGGTTTCAATCAGGTATGTTGGAAATTTTACTCCCCAATTCACATTTCTTTCCATAAAAACCAGAAAACCCATCACTAGAATGTTTTTATCTAGGTTTTCTGTCTATTATTCACTTCTTTCCAACCTGTGTTGCTTTTGGCACCTTGTCAGGAGAATTAAGGGTTCTTCCCAACCTCATAACACCAAGGTTTTCAGTGTTCTGCAGGACATGTGGGATTTTGAAAGTTGGACCTACCTCTCTGTTCTGAACAAAAATATTTTGGTCTAGGCCAATGTGACTTCATGGGGACTCCAACACCAAGTTCTGCAAAGATCTTCTTGGAAAGGGCTAAAAACCTTCTCCTTTCCTAAATCTTTCCTAAATGGCAGAGGTTCTCATCCATCTGCTCCTCTGCAGTGATCTTTCTTCCTCTTCTTTGCTTTTACTGTCTCCAAGAGTGTGCTCAGAAAACAGACAGGATGTCTTGGGGCACACAAGTCCTTGTTTCCCTCTGATTTCATTCCCTTCTACTTGTGAAGGTCTGTGAAATTATCTCCCAAATGAGTGGATGGAGAGGAACCAGGCTGAGAGAGTTGGGGGTGTTGAGGCTGGAGAAGAGAAGGATCCCATGGGGAGACCTTAGAGCACCTTCCAGTGCCTGAAGGGGCTCCAGGAAAGCTGGGGAGGGACTTGGGACAAGGGCCTGGAGGGATGGGACCCTGCGAGGGGGAAGGGTTTCCAGCTGGGAGAGGGGAGATGGAGAGGAGATCTTGGGCAGGGAGGGAGGGAGGGAGGGAGGGAGGGAGAAATTGTTTGGGGTGAGGGTGCTGAGCTTTAGAACCAGGTTGCCCAGGAAAAGAGTCTCTGCCCCATCCCTGGCAGTGTTCAAAGCCAGGTTGGATGGGGCTTGGAGCAATCTGGGAGGGAGGTGTCCCTGCCCATGGCAGGGGGGTTGGAATGAGCTGAGCTTTCAGTTCTCTTCCAACCCAAACCATTCCAGGATTCTGTTTCTTGGGCAGGGAGGGAGGGAGGGAGAAATTCTTTGGGGTGAGGGTGCTGAGCCCCTGGGTGCCCAGGTTGCCCCCAGAAGCTGTGGCTGCCCCATCCCTGGCAGTGTCTCAGGTCAGGTTGGATGGGGCTTGGAGCCCCCTGGGCTGGTGGGAGGTGTCCCTGCCCATGCAGGGGGTTGGGACTGGATGAGCTTTGAGGTCCCTTCCAACCCAACCCATTCCATGATTCTATGATTCACTTCCAGTTTCTGCCACCTTATAAAATGGTTTTCATTTTGCCTACTTTAGATGGCAAAATCTTGCTCACCTCCTTCTTTTACAAATTGATGCTTTAAAGTTTGGGAATTTGTTGTCCAAGGAAGTTGTGGCTGCCCCATCCCTGGCAGTGTCTCAGGTCAGGTTGGATGGGGCTTGGAGCCCCCTGGGCTGGTGGGAGGTGTCCCTGCCCGTGGCAGGAGGGTTGGAACTAAATAATCTTTAAGGTCCCTTCCAACCCAAACCCCTCTGTGATTTTTTGACTCCTTTTTAGGAAGAGGATGATAAAGGTAACTTGGCTCTGTGGACAGAAACTCTGCTGTATCTCTTGGCCTCAGGGCTGGAAGATGTAGAATCAAAGAATCCCATTCCCTTGGTCCCTTTACCCTATAGCTCAAGCATGGCCTGAGGGCTTTTTTTAGTTGACCAAGTCCTCAGTAATCTCCTGTCCTCTTTGCTTCCATGTGGATCCTGTGGGGGGGCTGTAAAGCAGATGTCCTGTGCTCCAAGAACCTCTCTGCAGCAGATCCAGCACCCATTCAGCTTTTCTTTAGCCTGTGGGTCTTGGGCTGTAAAAAATCAGCTGCTGCAGTGAGGACACAACTTTCCTAGTGCCCTCCTAACCTAAAATCAAGAGGTTTGGGAGAAAAATTCCTGCAAGCTTCATGAATACAAATGATAGCAGGGAAATTAATTAAATTTTTTAATATTTTTTTTTTCCAGCTCCCCATGGACCAAACGATGTCAGTGTCTCAGCCACTCTTAGCCCCAAGAGAATCCATGCCCAGAAGAAAAGGTCAGGGAAGACCTGGCTCTGTTTGCTCTGAGAAATCTCACTTTATTCCCTTGCTGCTCCACTGCCTGGAATTTTTCCAGGTCCTGAGTTCACTTGTGTGGGTGGGGGGATAAAAAAAAAGGGGGGCCATAGGCAGTCTAGACAGAAGTGGCCTCCTGAAGGCAATCAATCTTCATTAGAGCAGGCCCAGAGCCCAGCAGCTGGGAGATGAGCTAGGGAAGGAGCCATCTCTGGGTAGCACCACATTTAACCCTTCAGCTGCAGTAAAGCAGCTCCCATGTGTCTTGGTTGGAATTTTTTTCCTGAAATGAACAATTTAAGATTAATTTTTTTTTTTTTTTTTTTTTTTTTCTGGCAAGGCAGTTGTGGTGGGGCTTTTGGACTGGATTTCCAGTACCTGAAGAAGATCTACAGAAACCTGGGGAGGGACTTTTCACAGGGGCATGGAGCAATAGGATGAGGGGGAATGGCTTTAAACTGAAACAGGGGATATTTAAGATGGATATGGGGAAGAAATTATTTTCTTTGAGGGTGGTAAGCCCCTGGCACAGGTTTTCCAAGGAAATTGTGGCTGCCCCATCCCTGGAAATGTCTCAGGTCAGGTTGGATGGGGCTTGGAGCCCCCTGGGCTGGTGGGAGGTGTCCCTGCCCATGCAGGGGTTGGGACTGGATGAGCTTTGAGGTCCCTTCCAACCCAAACCATTCCAGCATTCTCAGGGTTTGATGGCTCTTGGCAGAATTTACTTTCAGAAATTTAGTCCCTTCACATCAACCTTCACCACCCTCACCCCCTGGGCAAGGTGTTTAAGCATCTGCTGGAAAACAACCCCCTTTGGTTTGTTCTGAAGCTGACCCAAGCACATTGTTGGAACCAGATCATCTTTTAGGTCCCTCCTCACCCAAACCATTCCATGATCCTATGATTGACATTCCCAAAGAGTTGTTTGACCACTTGGCTGAAGGGTGGGAGATGACACCATCTTCCCTGGCTTCCCATTTCTCCCCAGTAGGGCAGAGGCAGCCTGGGAATGTTGGGAATGTTGAATGGGTCCAGGGAAAGCTGGTGGGTCAACCTTCCTCCTTCCCACATCCCCTGTGCCATCACAGCCTTGTTGAGTGTCACCCAACCCAACCCATTCCATGATTCTGTCATTATGGATGATCCCTGTTTGCCTTTGAGGGGTGGAGAATTGAGAGGATGATTTGAAGGCAATGGGAAAGCTGGGGGTGGGATCTCAGGAGGGCTTTCTCCTAGCAGAGGGCATGGAGTCTCTCCAGTTGTACATGAATTATGGGCTGCCCCTTGTCTCCTGGGCTCCTGGTAAAGCTTCCATGGGGTGCAACCCACAGGAGAACCTATTTGCTGACCATTCAAATCCTCAACATCATCTCTGACCCATTTGGGAAGGAGCCAAGCTCAGCTTTCTTGGCTCACCAGCCACACTTTGCTTTGTGGCCTTTTCTTAGCTGAAAGATCTCTGAGAAAAAAAAAAAATAAATAAACCCCAGACACTGGGAAATTCCTGGAGCTCCCAAATACTTGTATTTATTGTTGGGCCAACATTTCACCTGCATTTATTCCTGGGCCAAAGTGGGTTGTGCTGAGCTGCCACCTGTGTTAAGGGATGTGTTAGGAGATGCTCATGTGGATCTTCCAGGTTCCTTCAGTCTTTCCATGAGCACAGGAACCCCAGTACCCTCCAGCTTGCACTGGTGGTGCTTTAAATGGTATTTCTGGGCTTGCTGCTGATGGACAGACAAATGTTCCCAAGCCTGAGAGGTAAGAGTGGTGAAATGGAGGAAAGAGGCAACGTTTCTCCCAGTTTTTAGAAAATTTCAGTGTTTCTCCTTATCCAAGTGGCAAGAAAGGAAACAAGCAGGGTGGAGGCTGGGAAGTAATGAAAGGAGATAACATTTTGCAGGTAGCATGGAGTAAACCCATGGAACTCGTTGCCACAGGACATTGGGAACTCTCAAAATTCAAATTATTACCAAAAGTCAGAAAATTCATAGAAGAAAAGTTCTGCAGGGTATTGAATGGGAAGAATTGAGTTTCCCAGATGCAGTCAGAGCCTCAGGAAGTTTCTGAGCCACAGGAGGATGGAAATACAGAAGAGTCTCTATGGGATTGTCCTTCTCTTGCACTCAGGTAGTGGCCACTCAACCTGATAGATATGGAAGAGCAACTTTATGCCTAAGAAGTCACTGATTTTAATTTCTCCAAATATTTGTTGAGAGAAAGTGAGTTCAGAGGGTGCCACAAAGGTGATCTGAGAGCTGGAGCCAGGCTGAGAGAGTTGGGAGTGTTCAGCCTGGAGAAAAGGAGAAGATTCTGGGGAGACCTTAGAGCACCTTCCAGTGCCTGAAGGGGCTCCAGGAAAGCTGGGGAGGGACTTGGGACAAGGGCCTGGAATAATGGGGTCAGTGTTTTTTTCAGGAGTGCCCAAGGACAGGACAAGAGGTGATGGACACAAACGTGACCAGAGGAAATTCTCTGTAAACATGAGAAGGAAATTCTTGACTTTGAGCACTGGACCCAGAGTGGTGGTGGAGTCTCCATCTCTGGAGACATTCAAGCCCCACCTGGTTTAGGGGAGATATTAAGAAGAAATTCTTTCCTGGGAGGGTGCTGAGACCCTGGAACGAGTGCCCAAGGAATCTGTGGCTGCCCCATCCCTGGAAATGTTGATGGCCAGGTTGGATGAGGCTTGGAGCAACCTGGAGGGGTTGGAACCAGACAGTGTTGAAGGTCCCTCCCAAGCCCAAAAATCTTGAATTCTATGATCTGCTGTTGGTCATTGTAGGAAGCAAACCCTGCCCAGGATTCCCTGACTTTTTCTTGCAGCTCTCCTGCCTGTCTCCATCTTTTGCTCACAACATCTGCTGTCGTTGCATAAATATTTCACAGCTGCAGCTCTCTGGCAGAAAGAGAGTCAGCAGGGTTGACTCTCAGCTATCTTTGTTTTCCCTGACTCTGCAGGATTTTCCAGTGTGTGTGTCCTCCAGAGAGGCAGGAGTTTTCAGCTCCCTTTTTTTCCAACTCCATCTCAGTCTTTGGCGAAGCTTCAGGAGGAAGAAGGAGCCTGAAATGTCTTGCTGGTGCCTGGCTCATGGGATTTCAGATGTTCCCCTTTCCTGGTGTCTCTTATGGGCAAGGTAAGTGAAAATGGAAGAGCTGTGTTGTTGGGTTCCAGATTGAGATGAGATGATGTTGACTCTCCCTGTGGTTCAGGGCTACTGCAAAAAAAACAAAAAAAAAGGAAAAAAAAAAAAAATTGCCAAGGGGGAAAGCAAGGGCTGCTCTGCATCTTCTGGTTGTTTCTGCTCTGCAGTTTCACCCTGTGACTTCCTAAGGAATTTTCAGTTTGCCAAACCCTAACTTGGAGCAAAAAATGTTTGGGAAAAAAAGGAAAATAAAAAAATAATTTAAAGAGGAGATCTGTGAGATCCCCTTAAATATTCTTTGGGAAGCTTGGATTCAGCAGGTGCCTATGATGCACATTCAGGGATAATTTGCCCTCCTGAATTACACCTCATCCTGCACACTGACATTTCCATAAAATCTGAAGTGGGGGCTTAAAATCTCATGTCTAGAAGGGGTATTGGTTATTTTTAATGATTTTAAAATATGCTTTCTATTTGTGCACCTCAGAGTTGCCACCCATGTGCACCTGGCTTGCAGCTGGGGTCCTGCACCAGCCTTGGGTTGGGTGACACTCAACAAGGCTGTGATGGCACAGGGGATGTGGGAAGGAGGAAGGTTGACCCACCAGCTTTCCCTGAACCCATTCAACATTCCCAGGATGCCTCTGCCCTACTGAGGAGAAATGGGAAGCCAGGGAAGATGGTGTCATCTCCCACCCTTCAGCCAAGTGGTCAAACAACTCTTTGGGATCAATCATAGGGGTCAATCATAGGATCATGAAATGGTTTGGGTGAGGAGGGACCTAAAAGATGATCTGGTTCCAACAATGTGCTTGGGTCAGCTTCAGAACAATCCAAAGGGGGTTGTTTTCCAGCTGATGCTTAAACACCTTGCCCAGGGGGTGAGGGTGGTGAAGGTTGATGTGAAGGGGCTAAATTTCTGAAAGTAAATTCTGCCAAGAGCCATCAAACCCTGAGAATCCTGGAATGGTTTGGGTTGGAAGGGACCTCAAAGCTCATCCAGTCCCAACCCCCTGCATGGGCAGGGACACCTCCCACCAGCCCAGGGGGCTCCAAGCCCCATCCAACCTGACCTGAGACACTGCCAGGGATGGGGCAGCCACAGCAATCCTGGGAAATTTATCCCCAGGATAATCTGTGTCAGGGCTGTGCTTGGGTCACTTTTCTGTCATCTGGGTCCTTTCAGCCCTGTCCCCTTCTGCAGGGTCAGAACCCCCCAAGTGGCTCAGTTAAATCAGCTGATGGAAGGACTGAAGTTCTCCCATCTTTGGGCATCCTGATGGACACTGGATGCAAGGAGATCCAAATGCCCCTGGGTTGTGCAGCTCTGAAACACTCCCTGGAACAGCACTTGGGGCTTTTATATCTCACTTGGAGATAGACCCCAAAACCATATTTTCATAGAATCCTGGAATGGTTTGGGTTGGAAGGGACCTCAAAGCTCATCCAGTCCCAACCCCTGCATGGGCAGGGACACCTCCCACCAGCCCAGGGGGCTCCAAGCCCCATCCAACCTGACCTGAGACACTGCCAGGGATGGGGCAGCCACAACTTCCTTGGACAACCTGGGCCAGGCTCTCCCCACCCTCAAATTCAACAATTTCCTCCCCATCTCCAACCTCAATCTCCCCTTTCTCTCCAAGTTTTAACCCATTTCCCTTCTCCTCTCCCTACCCCCCCGTGTCCAAAGCCCTCCCCCAGCTTTCTTGGAGCCCCTTCAGATATTGGAAGGTTGCTCTAAGCTCACCTGGGAGCCTCCTCTTCTCCAGGCTGAACAACCCCAATCCCTCAGCCTGGCTTCCCAGGGAGGTGCTCAGCCCTCTGAGCATTTGAGTGGCTCTGGTCTGGACACTTTCCAGGAGCTTTAAAAGAAGAGCATGAGATGTGTGACCCTTCCCACAATGTCCAAGAAAAACGAGGAGGTTCTGAGATCTTGGGAGAGCTCAGGTGTTCAGTATTTTCCTTTTGGTCGTGGGAATGGCTGGGGCTGCCTGAAATGTGTGGCTTGACAGGGAAGATAAATTTGCTTGCTGAGAAACATTAAATTACAAAATAAAAAATAAAAAAATGCCAGGAGCAGCTCTGTTTCTCCTCTCATCTCCAAAGGGAGAGAATCAGCACAGTCTTTTCCAAGAAATACATGGGAAAAGGTGGAGAGGAAAGGGGAAGGGAAAGGAGGAAGGGAAGGGAAAGAAAGGAAAGGAGAAAGGAAAGGAGAAGGAGGAGAATGAGAGGAAAGGAAAGGAAAGGAAAGGAAAGGAAAGGAAAGGAAAGGGAAGGAAAAAGGGAAGGGAAGGAAGAAGGGAAGGGAAGGAAAGGGAAGGGAAGGGAAGGGAAGGGAAGGGAAGGGAAGGGAAGGGAAGGGAAGGGAAGGGAAGGGAAGGGAAGGGAAGGGAAGGGAAGGGAAGGGAAGGGAAGGGAAGGGAAGGGAAGGGAAGAAAAGAAAAGAAAAGAAAAGAAAAGAAAAGAAAAGAAAAGAAAAGAAAAGAAAAGAAAAGAAAAGAAAAGAAAAGAAAAGAAAAGAAAAGAAAAGAAAAGAAAAGAATAGAATATTGGTCTGGGTGAAAGACCTTTAAGAAGATCCAGTCCAACCATTAACCCAGAACCACCAAGGCCACCCCCACCCCATGTCCCTCATTCCCACATCCCCAGGGCTCTGAAACCCCTCCTGGGCGGCCTGGGCCAGGCCCTGACAACCTGTTTTAAGAATAAATTGTTCCTTTTATCTAATCTAAACTTCCCCTGGCACAACTTGAAATAAGTCTACTTCGTTTTTGAAAAAAATTCTTCTTCTCTTCCATGTTTCTTTCCCAACTCCCACACCCTGTGATGTCTTAAATTGTTTGTCCTCTTTAGGAAACCTCTCTGACCAGATGAAGAAATAAAGTACTCATAAGTACTTGCTAGGAATAAGATGAAATGTCTTTTTGGGTGGAAATAAAGTCATTTGATCTCTTCTCTTTCAGAACATCCAGTCCAAAATTAACCCAGAACCACCAAGGCCACCCCCACCCCATGTCCCTCATCCCCACATCCCCAGGCTCTGAAATCCCTCCAGGGATGATGGGGACTCCAGCCCTGCCCTGGGCAGCCCTGACAGCCTTTTTGGGTAAGAAATTCTTCCCCAACTCCATCCCAAACCTCCCGTGGTGCAACTTGAGGCTGTTTCCTTTTCTCACTTGTTTTTTGGGAGCGGAACCCAACATCCCCCTGGCTCCATCCTTTTTTCAGGGAGTTGTAGAGAGCCAGAAGCTTTCCCCTCAGCCTCCTCTGCTCCAGGATCAACACCCCCAAGTCCCTCAATTTTCTCATCAGATTTGTGCTCTAAATATACCCTGACCCAGGAGCATTTTCCTGCTGAAAAGTTTCTTTGCTCTTCCATCCTGTTTTGTTAAACCACTGCAATTTTTTTCTGGAGCTCAGCCCTTTATCTCCCCATCTGGAAAACGTGCAGCTACTTAATTTGTTGGGGGTTTTCTGTTTTTTTTTTTTCCTAAAATACATCCTATTTCTGCATATTTGAAGCAGATAGTGTTGCAGAGACCTGGGTTGAGACAAGGGGAAATTTTTGGCTGCACCTCATTGTCTGCCTGGTGTTTTCAAGCTTAACTTCCAGGTCCTTCCAGGCTTCAGCACCGTTGAGTTCTTTGAAGGCTTTTTCTGTGGTTTATTCCCTCTTTTATTTAGTGGTTAAGGGAAAAAAAAAATAAAAGAGGCAAATTTTCAACCCTTTTTTTCTTTTTTTTTTTTTTTTGGACTAACTGCAAATGGCTTGAAACTGCTGCCCATGATTGTATCCCATTACAAAGAGAAAAGGAAAAAAAAAAAAAAAAGCAGGAGGGGTAAAATTGCTGCTGAATTGTAAGCAAAGGGTCACCCTGCTCTGCAATTACCATGGTCCCTAATGCACTGAATTGCAAATCATATCCCTTCCTGGAGTGTAATACTATCTAACCCTGCCTGCCAGGCTGAAATGAGCTCATGGAGCAAAGCAAGCTGAGAAAAGAAGCTTTCAGGAGGAGATGGGGGAGGAAAAAATAAAAAAAAAAAAGGGGTCTTAATCTCCAAGCTGAGTGGGAAAGTAATCAGCCTCAGTTCTTTAACTCTGCAAGGGGCAAAGGTGCCACTTGGAAAGAGTTCTGTAGGAACAGCTTCATTCCTGGGGGTGTTTGGAAGCTGGGGGGTTCAGGATGGAGCAGCTTGCTGGGAGGATGGTGGAGATTTCCCTGCTCTGGACTCAAAAAAATGATATGGGAAGTGGGAATGTGTCACCTGGATAAAGCTCTAAATAGGTGAAATTTGACTTTAGAGGAAATTTGCAGTGTCTGAAGGGGCTCCAAGAAAGCTGGGGGAGGGCTTTGGACACGGGGGGGTAGGGAGAGGAGAAGGGAAATGGGTTAAAACTTGGAGAGAAAGGGGAGATTGAGGTTGGAGATGGGGAGGAAATTGTTGAATTTGAGGGTGGGGAGAGCCTGGCCCAGGTTGTCCAAGGAAGTTGTGGCTGCCCCATCCCTGGCAGTGTCTCAGGTCAGGTTGGATGGGGCTTGGAGCCCCCTGGGCTGGTGGGAGGTGTCCCTGCCCATGCAGGGGTTGGGACTGGATGAGCTTTGAGGTCCCTTCCAACCCAAACCATTCTTTGATTGAATGATGACTTTTTGGGGTGTTTGTGTGTTTGCTGTGGTCTCCCTGGTTCAATCTTGTGGCTTTTTTCTTTACAAAATACTGAGAAATAAATGAAAGGTTGAACGTGTCTGCAGTGAGAACCAGTTTAAACTGGGATGGCCAGGAGGTTCCACTTTGTGTGGTCCCATTTCCATCTGCCTGTGTGTGTGTTTTGTTCTCTTGAAGCAGGGCTCCATGTCTCATCCCTCTGTTTCTCACAGAATTGGAGAAGGAAAAGGAAAATGAAATGAACCTGTTAAGGAACTTCATGCAAGAAAAGGGGGATAAACAGGAAAAAGGGGGAGAGATCTGCAAGGAATGGGAAGGTTCTGGAAAGAAAGGAAGTGGGAGGCTAATTTTGATCAAGAGAAAAAGCTTCTCCAGTGATTTGGGGTTTCTCAAATGAAAGCTTTTGTCTTGAAGTGAGAGTGATGAGAACCACCCTGGGAAGTGTGAATCCTCAAGGCACAAACTCTTTGAATTTCTTCACCAAGAGAGTGGTGAAGAACAGGTTGCCCAGGGAGGTGATGGAGTCACCATTTCTGGGGGTATTAAAAAAAATGGGTTCTGTGATTCTATGATGACTTTTTGGGGTGTTTGTGTTTGCTGTGGCTTCCTTGGTTCAATCTTGTGGGATTTTTCTTTACAAAATGAGCAAATCTTTGCACACTGGGAAATTAATGAAAGGTTGAACGTGTCTGCAGTGAGAACCAGTTTAAACTGGAGTGGCCAGGAGGTTCCTCTTTGTGTGGATTTACATCTTCATGTACATCTTCATTTACATCTTCATGTGTGTGTGTTTTGTTCTCTTGAAGCAGGGCTCCATGTCTCATCCCCCT
Organism: Heliangelus exortis; assembly: GCF_036169615.1. Classification (NCBI taxonomy): domain Eukaryota; kingdom Metazoa; phylum Chordata; class Aves; order Apodiformes; family Trochilidae; genus Heliangelus; species Heliangelus exortis. The sequence continues at coordinate 196,200,421 of NC_092422.1, forward strand.
GTTTTTCTCAGAAATGGGAAAGGAAAAGGAAAATGAAATGAACCTGTTAAGGAACTTCATGCAAGAAAAGGGGGATAAATAGGAAAAAAAGGGAGAGATCTGCAAGGAATGAGAAGGTTCTGGAAAGGAAAGCAAGTGGGAGGCTAATTTTGGTCAAGAGAAAAAGCTTCTCCAGTGATTTGGGGTTTCTCAAATGAAAGCTTTTGTCTTGAAGTGAGAGTGATGAGAACCACCCTGGGAAGTGTGAATCCTCAAGGCACAAACTCTTTGAATTTCTTCACCAAGGGAGTGGTGAAGAACAGGTTGCCCAGGGAGGTGATGGAGTCACCATCCCTGGGGGTATTAAAAAAAATGGGTTCTGTGATTCTATGATGACTTTTTGGGGTGTTTGTGTGCTTGCTGTGGTCTCCTTGGTTCAATCTTGTGGCATTTTTCTTGACAAAATGAGCAAATCTTTGCACACTGGGAAATTAATGAAAGGTTGAACGTGTCTGCAGTGAGAACCAGTTTAAACTGGGATGGCCAGGAGGTTCCACTTTGTGTGGATTTACATCTTCATGTACATCTTCATTTACATCTTCATGTGTGTGTGTTTTGTTCTCTTGAAGCAGGGCTCCATGTCTCATCCCCCTGTTTTTCTCAGAATTGGGGAAGGAAAAGGAAAATGAAATGAACCTGTTAAGGAACTTCATGCAAGAAGTGGGGGATAAATAGGAAAAAAAGGGAGAGATCTGCAAGGAATGGGAAGGTTCTGGAAAGAAAGGAAGTGGGAGGCTAATTTTGGTCAAGAGAAAAAGCTTCTCCAGTGATTTGGGGTTTCTCAAATGAAAGCTTTTGTCTTGAAGTGAGAGTGAGGAGAACCACCCTGGGAAGTGTGAATCCTCAAGGCACAAACTCTTTGAATTTCTTCACCAAGGGAGTGGTGAAGAGCAGGTTGCCCAGGGAGGTGATGGAGTCACCATCCCTGGGGGTATTAAAAAAAATGGGTTCTTTTATTCTATGATGACTTTTTGGGGTGTTTGTGTGTTTGCTGTGGCTTCCTTGGTTCAATCTTGTGGCTTTTTTCTTTAAAAATGAGCAAATCTTTGCACACTGGGAAATTAATGAAAGGTTGAACGTGTCTGCAGTGAGAACCAGTTTAAACTGGAGTGGCCAGGAGGTTCCTCTTTGTGTGGATTTACATCTTCATGTACATCTTCATTTACATCTTCATATGTGTGTGTTTTGTTCTCTTGAAGCAGGGCTCCATGTCTCATCCCCCTGTTTTTCTCAGAATTGGAGAAGGAAAAGGAAAATGAAATGAACCTGTTAAGGAACTTCATGCAAGAAAAGGGAGATAAACAGGAAGAAAAGGGAGAGATCTGCAAGGAATGAGAAGGTTTTGGAAGGAAAGCAAGTGGGAGGCTGATTTTGGTCAAGAGAAAAAGCTTCTCCAGTGATTTGGGGTTTCTCAAATGAAAGCTTTTGTCTTGAAGTGAGAGTGATGAGAACCACCCTGGGAAGTGTGAATCCTCAAGGCACAAACTCTTTGAATTTCTTCACCAAGAGAGTGGTGAAGAACAGGTTGTCCAGGGAGGTGATGGAGTCACCATCCCTGGGGGTATTAAAAAAAATGGGTTCTGTGATTCTATGATGACTTTTTGGGGTGTTTGTGTTTGCTGTGGCCTCCTTGGTTCAATCTTGTGGCTTTTTTCTTTACAAAATGAGTAAATCTTTGCACACTGGGAAATTAATGAAAGGTTGAACGTGTCTGCAGTGAGAACCAGTTTAAACTGGAGTGGCCAGGAGGTTCCTCTTTGTGTGGATTTACATCTTCATGTACATCTTCATTTCCATCTTCATGTGTGTGTGTTTTGTTCTCTTGAAGCAGGGCTCCATGTCTCATCCCCCTCTTTTTCTCAGAATTGGGAGAAGGAAAAGGAAAATGAAATGAACCTGTTAAGGAACTTCATGCAAGAAAAGGGAGATAAATAGGAACAAAAGGGAGAGATCTGCAAGGAATGGGAAGGTTCTGGAAGGAAAACAAGTGGGAGGCTAATTTTGGTCAGGAGAAAAAGCTTCTCCAGTGATTTGGGGTTTCTCAAATGAAAGCTTTTGTCTTGAAGTGAGAGTGAGGAGAACCACCCTGGGAAGTGTGAATCCTCAAGGCACAAACTTTGAATTTCTTCACCAAGAGAGTGGTGAAGAACAGGTTGTCCAGGGAGGTGATGGAGTCACCATTTCTGGGGGTATTAAAAAAAAATGGGTGGCTATGGGGCTTCAGGAGATGATTTAGTGGTGAGAGTGGTGTAGGACTGATGGTTGGGGTTGATGATCTTGAAGGCTCTTTCCAACCTTGATGATTCTATGGTTCCATGATCTTCTTTGCCTTCAGAGACCACGTCCAAGCTCTCAGTCCCACAAGGACCCTCCTGTATCTGTGCTGTCCCCATCCTGGCTTTGAAGGTTGGACAAGAACCTGAGAAACAAAGGATGTTTTCCTTTCTATGGGTTCTTCAAGGGATCTGGGATCAGAAAACAGGGCTGAAGCCTTCCTGCCTTTTATCTGATGGATGATGTGTTGATGCTGAGACATTTTTTAAATACTAAGCCTGAACTTTGGAAAGTCTTTCCCCTCCAGAAATGGTTGGCACTGAGGCAAGTAACAATTGCCCATGAATGATCCTCTTTGTTTGCCTCCCCTTGCTCTCCCTTGATTGCTTTAAAATATTGCTGATTGCTTGAGTAGCTGAGAAGCCTCTCTTGGAAATCCACCAAATAAGCTTCAGCACAGTTTATTTTTATGATTTGCACTTGGCCTGGATTTGGTATTTTTCCCCCTTTCTTTTTTTTTTTTTTTTTTCTTGACAATTAAAGAATTATTACGAATTAAATTTCACCCTCCAACCCTGCCCTAGCTTTTTGGTGGAGGCTCCAGGGGTTGGTGACAACACGTGGTGCTCTTCATCTCCAGGTGTTCACATCACACCCAAGGACCAGTTCCTTGGGGAGAGGTGTCCCATCCCCCAAAGAAATTATGGGATAAATGGGCCTCATCCCAACAGCCTCAATGTTAGGTGGGAGATGCTGAAGGGCTTTGGTTTCTTCTCCTTGTTTGGTGTGGTCCTCTTTGGGGGGCAGGAGATAGGACCTGAAGGTGAAGATGATGCAGAGATCCCTGAGCTACTGCCAGGCAGATTTGGACTTGAAATTGGGGGAAGTTCAGCTGGTGGGATGCTGGGCTGGGGTTCTTCACCCACCTCAGCTCCCACCTCCACATACCACCTGGATCCATCAGGTCAGGGAATTTAATTGTGGGATGGTTTGGGCCAGGATAAAGGTGATTTTCTGTCTTGTACTTTTGCTTTTAGCTAAGTCTCTTGTAAGTAGTTGCACTTGCTGAAATTAACAGCAAGTTTCTCAGACAGTGTGTGTTTCTAGGACTGATAACACTTGATGTTTAGAGTTACTGCTAGAGCCTGGTGTGCAGAGCCAAGGACACTGCTCAGCTCTGAGGAAAACATAAAGAGGTCCCACCTGCATTCCTCCTTTGGGGAGGAACGGACAAGATAGATGCCAGAATTGACCAAACAGAGTATTCCATCCCATATACCTCATCCTCAGTATAAATTTGAGGGATCACGAGGGCCAAGCCAGATTTCCTGATTTCCAGCTTCCGGCTGCCTGCCCTTCCTGCCTTTCCTGCTTCCCTTCCTTCACCCTGGCACCCTGGAAGGGTGAGAATAAGGATGAGAATAAGGGAGAGAGACTGATGGGTTGGGAACTAAACTACACAGCTTGAATGGAACAGGAATGAGAAATAGGAAAAATTACTAAATCTATACAAATCTACAGGAAAATTGATCCCAGGTTCATAGAATCATAGAATCACAGAATCCTAGAATTGGCTGGGTTGGAAGGGACCTCAGAGCTCATCAAGTCCAACCCTTGATCCACTCCCACTGCAGTTCCCAGCCCATGGCACTGAGTGCCACATCCAGGCTCTTTGGAAATATCTCCAGGGATGGAGAATCCACCCCTTCCCTGGGCAGCCCATTCCAATGGCTGATCACCCTCTCCAGAAAGAAATTCTTTCTAATGTCCAACCTAAACCTCCCCTGGCACAACTTGAGACCTCTTGTGCCCTCTTGTCTTGCTGAGAGTTGCCTGGGAAAAGAGCCCAACCCCCCCCTGGCTCCAACCTCCTTTCAGGGAGTTGGAGAGAGTGATGAGGTCTCCCCTGAGCCTCCTCTTCTCCAGCCTCAACACCCCCAGCTCCCTCAGCCTCTCCTCAGAGGATCTGTGCTGGATCCCTTCCCCAGCCCAGTTGCCTCCTTTGGACCTGCTCCAGCACCTCAATCTCCTTCCTGAGCTGAGGGGCCCAGAACTGGACACAGGACTCAAGCTGTGGCCTCCCCAGGGCTGAGCACAGGGGCAGAATCCCTTCCCTGGACCTGCTGGCCACGCTGTTCCTGAGCCAGCCCAGGATGCCATTCGTTCCTACCCCGCTTCCCCCAGTAACTCTCACATCCCCAAAAAGTCCAGGCTGGAATCCTGGGCTCAGGAGCAGTTGGGAGCTGGAGGCAGGAACACACAGATTCAGGCTGGGATGGATCAGGAGCAGAGGCAGAGGAAGGGATGGAATCCTCCCAGGATGCTGAAGCAAAGAGGGAGAGGGGAAGAAGGGGAAGCAGGAAGGGCTTTGAGCCTGGGGATCCCTCCAATTTCTCCTGAGGATGAGGTGGATGGGATGGAATCCTCTGTTTGGTCAATTCTGGTCATTTCTCTTGTCTGTTCCTCCCCACAGGAGGGTTTCAGGTGGGACCTCTTGACTCCTTTTCTCCTTTTGGAGGGCAAAATGTTCCTCAGAGCTGAGCAGTGTCCTTGGCTCTGCAGCCCATTCTCCAGCAGTAACTATAACCATGGAGTGGGCTCAGTCCCAGCAGCAGCCACTGCCTGAGAAACTTGCTGTGAATTTCAGCAAGTGCAGCTCCTGACAAGAGACTGAGCTGAAAGCAAAAGCACAAGACAGAAAATCCCCTTTCTCCTGGCCCAAACCAGGACACAGATTTATTGTTGGGGTGGTGCCTACAGGAAAGGTGGAGATGGATTTTGCACAAGAGTGGTAGGACAAGGGGGAATGGCTTAAAGCTGCAAGAGGGGAGGTTGGGATGAGATATTAGGGAGAAATTCTTTGGGGTGAGGGTGCTGAGACCCTGGAAGAGGTTGCTCAGAGTTTTGGATCTTCTTGGAAGTGTCTCAGGTCAGGTTGGATGGGGCTTGGAGCAACCTGGGAGGTGTCCCTGGCCATGGCAGGGGGTTGGGACTTAGGTGAGCTTTAAAGTCCCTTCCAACCCAAACCATTCTATGATTTTTTTGACCCTTTGTGGTTATCAAGAACTCCAGAGCCCATTGGGTTGTTTCTTGCCCAGCAAGAAGCCAAACAGAGCCAGGATGAACCCTGAGGAACCTGAATGAAAAGAACACCAAAGACCAAGGTGGGCACCTCCAGATGGCACCCAGAGGATGCTGGAGATGGCACAAACAGCTCCTGCTTGCTCCACCCCAGGGTTTTGAACAGATTTAATTCCTGCATGCAGATAGAGTTGCAATTAAGCCCATTCAGCCCACTAACGAGGCATTCAGGGATTTAGGAATTTTTAATCTGGTTTAATTAGCTTCAGTTGTTAAGCTTTAGCCTTCTGGAGTGCTCCTCTGATGTCTTCCATCTGCAGGAATCTGGATGAAAACTCTGGTGTCACCCTGGAGAATTTTGGGTGATGTTATCCCAGTGACAGGACAAGAGGTAATAATGGGGAGAAGTTACCCCAGGGGAGGTTCAGACTGGATATCAGGAAAAATTCCTTTACTGGAAGAGTGGTGAAGCACTGGAAGTGGTTGGTGGTGGAGTCACCATCCCTGGGGGTATTAAAAAAAAAAAAAAAAAAAAAAAAAAAAGGGGTAGATGTGAGGCTTCAGGAGATGATTTAGTGGTTCAGGTGGTGTAGGACTGATGGTTGGACTTGATGATCTTGAAGGTTTTTTCCAACCAGGATGATTCTGTGTTTTCAGGCAGCATCAGTCTGAGTAGGGGGTGTGTGGGGAAACTGAATATTTGTGGGCACGAAGCAGTTAATTCCTGGGATGCTTTGCTGGAGTGAGGAAACATCAGCCAAAGGTTTTTTTTTTTCCCTGCAGGCTCAGGCTGGTGGAGAGCAATGGGAAGAACTGTCCTGAACCAAGTTTACTTTTAAACTTATGCCTGAACACCTGGGAACAGGGACTGATGATTAATTTGAACATTTTTTAGCAGCTGTTTGCAACTACTTTATTATTATTATTATTACTATTACTATTATTTTGTTTTATTTATTGTATTCATATTTATTTTTATTTATTTATTTGTTTAATTAATATTTATTATCATTATTAATGAGGCTCTGGTGGTCTCCTAAGCAGTAAAAAACTGTGAAACCCTCAGCCCTTTTGTTTGCTTCCCCCTTGGCTTCACCTGGACCTCCAGGGTCAGGATGGGGCTGGGATTCCCTCACCCTTTGTACCTCAAGCCTCTTCACCATGGGACCTCCTATCTCTCATGGTTTTTTTTTTTTCTCTTTGACCCTTTTTTGGCCTTTTTATCTCTTGGCCAGAAGATCATAGCCAAAACTTCAGGGCTGGGTGGTACCCACCAGGGTGAGCCCTGATCTTCACAGGATGCTCCTGGGCTTTGCAAAGTCACCAGTGGCCTGGGGAGGAGTCCTGGGTCATCTTGAGATCTTGGAGCAGCAAAACCTTTTGCAGGGTGGGTGGTGAGGTCTCTTTCTTCTTCTGGGTGTCCTCTGAGCAGGAATTTCCTCTGGGGGTGGCTGGAGGAGGTGAGGGGCAGCTCCCCTGCTGGGTGGCTGAAGCTGGTGGTCCCTCTGCTCTTCTGCTGCTGAGATGTCTGAGGAGCTCCTTGATCTTCATCCAGGTTGGATGCAGCCTGGAGATGTCCCTGCCCATCCAGAGGGTTTGGATCTTGGGGATCTTTAAGGTCTTTTCTAACTCAAACCATCCTCTGGTTTCCTTCCCAGTAGCCAGGAGCTTTGTCCCCAGTGCCACCTCTTCCCAACCAAGTCCTCACTCCAAGGAGGGAAGTGTGGCACTTGTGTCCCTTTAGGGGACATTTCCCAGAGCTTCCAACCTGGGAACTGGACATCAAGGACACCCAGGTTCCCTTCACCACCCTGTGCCTCAGTTTCTTGCTACCTTGGTGCTCATGACCTCCAACCACCTCTTGAGAAGCTCTCTGGGGCTGTGAGATGAGGCAAATAAAGTGCAAACAAGGTTTTGTTTGAGATCTTTTGACTCATACCCCTCAATCCCCTTCCAGCACCCATGGACCCTTATATTTTAATCACAAAAATAACTTTCCACCCTATTTCTGCTGTTTCCCATCCTCTCCAGGGGTTGATAACCAACTTCAACCCTTTGGCTTCTTGGAAACAGAAACTTTCTCTCCCCCTCCCAACCCCTTTCCCCTGGCTGGCCCCTTCCTTTGCAAACATCCCTATTATTTTATTCTTATTTTGTGCCCACGAGGTAAAAAGTGTTTTATTCCCCCCCTTCCTCCCTTTCTCCCTCCTCTTTCACTCCCACATTCCAACCAAAACCCTGTGGGGTGGCATCCCCTGTCCCAGCCTCCCTTCCCACCCCCCCCATCCCAGCTGCAGAGAAAAAGTCAGTGAAGGGGAGGGAGGGAGGGAGGAAGGGAGGAAGAGAAGGGGGAGAGATGCCCAGAGCAGCCCCTCCTCCTGCCTCATAACTTCTTCTTCCAACCTTAGGGAAGAGTTTTCCTGCAGCCCTGTCCCATTCCTGGGACCATCAGGACTTCTCATCCGTGGGGAGAAGCCACCTCACAGCAGCTTTGCCCAGGTAAGCATCACCCCCTCCTCCATAGCTAAGCTGTCTGGCTGTCTTTTCCATGTTGGTTTTTTTTTTTTTTCATGGTCCTTTGTGGGTTTTTTTTCCCTCCTCCACTCTCCCCATTCTCAGGTTGCAGTTAAATGAAGCTCAGTGGGAAAAGTGTCAGGAGGGGATGAGGGTGATGAGGAGGAGGAGGTGGCAGCTCCCCCAGGGTTGCAAATTTCCCCCTGGTGCTTCCCAGAAGAAAAGTCTTTGTTGCCATCCCAGAAGTTCCTGAGATTCCCTCAGCCTGTCTGAAATCTGCATTTCTGGGGGGGATTTTGCACTTCTCCTGATGGGAGGTGGCTCAAGGGGAGGGAGAGGCTGTGAAGAAGTGCACAGGATGGGGTCTTTTGGGGTTGTGGATTTTTTTTTTTTTAATTTTTTTGAGGTTTTTGGCAGCCCAGAGGGTGGTAAAACACTGTCCCAGGTTGATCAGAGAGGTGGTAGGAGCTCTAATCCCTGGAAACATTCAAGGTCAGGCTGGACAGAGCTCTGAGCATCCTGATGGAGCTGAAGATGGATGCAGAGGGGGAGGGTGGATTAGATGACCTTGACCCTTCCAACCCAAATTATTTTGTGGTTCTATGAAGCAACTTTTTGGGGCTTCCTTTGAGTTCCCAGCATTGCAATGAGCAGGTTCTGGCCCCACTAAACCTCCCAGCAGTGGAATAAGGAGCTGTATTTTTCATCCCATCTTGTTCACTTGGATGGTGTGAGGTGGAGGCTGGTAAAATAGTTAAGTGCTGAAAGCAAGTCCTGAACTAAAACTGTAAGAACCCCCCCCCGAGACTGTTTATAACTCCAGACAAAATGAATATTTCAGCAGATTTGGGGAGAAGCAGCAGAAAGGGTTGGTCTGGGGCCATTCCTGGTTGGGGAATTGGGATGATTTCCAGGGGAGAAGTTACATCCTTCAGGGTGGGGTTCTGAAAATTTCCCTTCAGCTTGGCCAGACTGGGGCTGCAAAGCTTCCCAAAATATCAGGGGTGGGAAGGGAGGTCTGGAGGTGCCCCAGTGCAACCCCCCAGCCCCAGCAGGATCCCCCAGGGCAGCCCACACAGGAACACATCCAGGGGGGTTTGGAAAGGCTCCAGAGAAGGAGACTCCACAACCTCTCTGGGCAGCCTGGGCCAGGGCTCCCTCAGCCTCACCCTCAACAAGTTTCTCCTGCTCATGCTGAGCTGGAACTTCCTCTCTTCTCCCTTCAACCCATTCTTCCTTGGCCTCTCCCTGGCCACCCCCAAAAAGAGATTGGCCCCTTCCTCTTGCCCCCCACCCCTCAGCTCTTGATGGACATTCAGCAGATCCCCTCTCAGCCTTCTCTTCTCCAGCCTCAACAGCCCCAGGCCTCTCACTCTTTCTTCCCAGCACAGATGCTCAAGTCCCTTCCTCACCCTCCCACCTCTCCCTTGGCCTCTCTCCAGTAGATCCCAGTCTCTCCTCAACTGGGGAGCCCCAAACTGGAGCCAGGATCCCAGCTCTGGTCTCCCCAGGGCAGAGCCCACAGCTTGAGAGCTGCCCTGGGAAGGTGACACAATGAGCAACAAGTATTGGTTTGCTTGCAACAAACCCATCCAAAAAAAATTGTGCTTCCCAGTCCTCCTGAGCTGGGGTTTTTTACCCTGCAATGAGTAAACAGATTTCAGATTTAAAAAAAAAAAATCTTTCCACCTGCAAACATCACCTATCAGCTTTGTCAGGCCCAGAACCACAGACTGTTTGGGGTGGGAAGGGAGGTGTGGAGATGCCCCAGTGCAACCCCCCTGCCCCAGCAGGATCCCCCAGGGCAGCCCACACAGGAACACATCCAGGGGGGTTTGGAAAGGCTCCAGAGAAGGAGACTCCACAACCTCTCTGTCTGCAAACCACACACATCCAGCTCCAAATTGTGGGTCTGCTCCTTTCCCCCCATCACCACCAAGGGGCAAAACTCAAGTTTTTTGTGGCTCAGGAGCAGCAGCACCTTCAGCACCAGTCCTCCCATCCCCACCTCCCCCTGAAATGATGCCTCCCAGGGACCAGGGATTCTTAACCACTTTTTTTTGGCTGCCCTCCACCACAGACCCCAAATAATACCATTTTCTGCTCAGATCATGGTTACAGGGAAGTGTCTTGGTTGGAAATGAGCCACCAGGCAGATGATTCATGGACTTCACTGGAAAGTCTCTGTGGCTCTGACAGAATGGTTGGTTTCTAGGATGGAAGCTGCAGAACTTGCTCTGGATTTCATGTTGCATTGATGAGGAGGAGCAGAGAGTGGATGGATGATGCTTTTGGGGCTCCTCAAGAGTTCTGCAATGTGACCCCTTCTGTTGTGGTAGCTCAGGAGGTGCTTGGGGTTGTGGTTGAAAGGTTGGGGAATGAATATGGGTGTCAGGGTTTAACACTGCCCTGGCAATTAAAATGATTTATAGATTCTCCCTATTAATCCCCCTCCCTGATAAAGAAAGGAGAGAGAATAAGGGAGAGAGACTGATGGGTTGGGAACTAAACTACACAGCTTGAATGGAACAGGAATGAGAAATAGGAAAAATGACTAAATCTATACAAATCTACAGGAAAATTGATCCCAGGTTCCTCCCCCTTCCCCCCAAGAACTCTCCCATCCCCACTGAGGCTGCAGGGCAGCCCTGGGAAAGTCCAGGCTGGAATCCTGGGCTCAGGAGCAGTTGGGAGCTGGAGGCAGGAACACACAGATTCAGGCTGGGATGGATCAGGAGCAGAGGCAGAGGAAGGGATGGAATCCTCCCAGGATGCTGAAGCAAAGAGGGAGAGGGGAAGAAGGGGAAGCAGGAAGGGCTTTGAGCCTGGGGATCCCTCCAATTTCTCCTGAGGATGAGGTGGATGGGATGGAATCCTCTGTTTGGTCAATTCTGGTCATTTCTCTTGTCTGTTCCTCCCCACAGGAGGGTTTCAGGTGGGACCTCTTGACTCCTTTTCTCCTTTTGGAGGGCAAAATGTTCCTCAGAGCTGAGCAGTGTCCTTGGCTCTGCAGCCCATTCTCCAGCAGTAACTATAACCATGGAGTGGGCTCAGTCCCAGCAGCAGCCACTGCCTGAGAAACTTGCTGTGAATTTCAGCAAGTGCAGCTCCTGACAAGAGACTGAGCTGAAAGCAAAAGCACAAGGCAGAAAATCCCCTTTCTCCTGGCCCAAACCAGGACAGTGGGGATGTGTCCTCACCCCCAGGTCCTTGTCAAATTCTGCCAGTGCTGGTTTGTTTTTTTTTTAGGGGGACCTGGAGGTGTCACAGCACATCTGTCACAGCAGCTCAGGCAGCTGCAGGTGAGATCTGGGAGAGGAAAGGCTCCAGATCAAAGCTCCTCTCTCCAGTTCCACCCTCTCAGCAGCATCAAAATGCCAGAGGAATGTTGGGTGGATGCATCTGGGAAAGGTTTGAACCTAAAGCTGAAATTTCTGGTGGCTCCATCTTCTTCCAGCAGGGACTCTCAACACAAGAAGGCAGCTGGGCTGCACCAGAAGAACCAGAACCAGCAGGTTAAGGGAGGGGATTCTCTCCCTTTACTCTGCCAAGAAGGACATGGAGCTGTTAGAGTTGGCCCAGAGGAGGCCATGAAGATGATCAGAGGGCTGGAGAAGCTCTGCTCTGGTGCCAGGCTGAGAAAATTGGGGTTGTTCAGCCTGGAGAAGGCTCCAGAGGGACTTTATGGTGGTTTTTTTCATGATTTACAGGGGACCCATAAAAAAGATGGGGACAACCTGCAGGGTCTGTAGTGCTAGGAGAGGGGGTGATGGTTTTAAACTGGAAGAGGGGAGATTCAGATGAGGTGTTAGGAAGAAATTGGGCACAATGAAGGTGCTGAGAAACCAGGTTGCCCAGAGAGGTGTTGAAGCCACATCCCTGGAAATATTCAAGGCCAGGTTGGATGAGGCTCTGAGCATCCTGTTCTGGTTGAAGATGTTGGGATTAGAGGACCTTGAAAAACCTTTTCCAGCCCAAACCATTTTGTGATTCTGTGCCTAGAGGAAGATTCCAGGCTTGTCCTCATCACAGGAGTCTTTTACAGGCATAACCCATTGGGTTTATCCTTTTTGGTGGCCTTGTGGGACCCCACTGAGGTTAAATCCCAAGCAGGGCAGGAGGCACAGACTTAGGCTGGAGATCCTGCAGGATTTTGTGGGATGGAGGAACAGGGTCCAACTGTCCTTAGGGCATCCTGAGCAGGAGCTGGGTCCCCCCCAAAAGCCTCTTTTCCCTTGCTCAGTGCTCCTTGTTTGAAAAAGTGAAATGGCAACAGGGATCTGCTTGGAGAATTTATCTTGCCAGGAGACCAGGGAATGCTGGACCTTAGGCTGGGATGTTTTTCATTTATTTAGTTGTATTTTTTTTTCTTCCTCCTGGCTCCCAGTCCTCTCAGTCATGCTGAGTGAGGAGCACTTGGCAATATGAGCAACCTCCTGGAAAAAATCCAGCCCCAAGTGTGAGGAACCTGAGAAAGGCTGAGCTGGCTGCCAGCCAAGCAGCCAATCCCTTCATCACTTGACTTCCTCACCTTTTTTTCTTTTTTTTTTTTTTTTTTCCACTCCCATCTCCTCTTCTCCTTTCCACCATCTCTTGATCCCCATGTCTGCAACATCTGCTCAGCCACCTGGAAATTTTCCCTTGGACTCCACCCAAGGAGTTATCCTCCAGGGAAAACTTTTCACCTCTGTCATGAGCAGACAAACAGGTTCAGGAGCATCATCTGCTGAATGCTCCAGATGGCAGCAGGGTGAAGGAACTGCAAATGTTCACCTGGAAAGCTGTGTCCAGTTCTGGAGAGCCCAACACCAGAAGGAGCTGATGGAGCCAGTGCAGAGGAGGCCCTGGAGCTGCTGGGAGGGCTGGAGCAGCTCTGCTCTGGAGCCAGGCTGAGAGAGTTGGGGGTGTTGAGGCTGGAGAAGAGAAGGATCCCATGGGGAGACCTTAGAGCACCTTCCAGTGCCTGAAGGGGCTCCAGGAAAGCTGGGGAGGGACTTGGGACAAGGGCCTGGAGGGATGGGACCCTCCGAGGGGGAAGGGTTTGCAGCTGGGAGAGGGGGGATGGAGAGGAGATCTTGGGCAGGGAGGGAGGGAGGGAGGGAGAAATTGTTTGGGGTGAGGGTGCTGAGCTTTAGAACCAGGTTGCCCAGGAAAAGAGTCTCTGCCCCATCCCTGGCAGTGTTCAAAGCCAGGTTGGATGGGGCTTGGAGCAATCTGGGAGGGAGGTGTCCCTGCCCATGGCAGGGGGGTTGGAATGAGCTGAGCTTTCAGTTCTCTTCCAACCCAAACCATTCCAGGATTCTGTTTCTTGGGGAGAGAGGGAGGGAGGGAGAAATTGTTTGGGGTGAGGGTGCTGAGCCCCTGGGTGCCCAGGTTGCCCCCAGAAGCTGTGGCTGCCCCATCCCTGGAGGTGCTGAAGGTTGGATGGGGCTTGGAGCCCCCTGGGCTGGTGGGAATTTTCTCTTTCCATGTCAGGGGGTTGGGACTGGATGAGCTTTAAGATCCTTTCCAACCCAACCCATTCTGGGGTTCTACCAATGCCTCTTTTCTTCTGCAGGTGAATGTCTCTCCAGGCTGCCTGCTGACTCCAGGAATCCAGCAGGATTTCCTTCCTTCAGGAAAATGCTGTTTGCCCAGATCCTTGCCCTGGCAGTGGCTGTGGTTCAGGACAGAGCTGGGGCCTCTCAGGAAGGTGTGTGAGTGACAATTGGCCATGGATGCAGCACCTGGGGGGGATGCTGAGACACATCAGGGTGACAAAAACCTTTCCCAAGCTGCTCTTTGTGCTGCTGCCATGGAGAAACACACAGAGATGTGGTCATGATGGGGCTCATCCCCTCCCAGGCTCTCTGTGCAACCTCAAAATGAGCTTTTGGGGAAGAAAAGGACCCCAAAAAAGAGCCTCTTGGAGATACAGGATGATCCAGGGTATTTCTGTAACCTCAGGGTCCTGCAGGAGGGGGGAGGCTCCTTGTGAGCATCCTACAGAGTGAATCCAGAGCTCCCAGGGCTGTCAGGGGTTGGGCAGGAGCCAGGGGGTCCCATCCCTCTCCAAAATTCTTCTGCAGCAAGCAGCCCCCAGGCTTTGGGGGTGTAAACTCACCTGGGCTAAACCAAGTAAATTCACCAAGGAGTTAATGGAAGCTTTGGCATCAGCTGCAAAATTAACTTGATTAAGTTCCTGCCCATCAATTAAGCCCAGGTACTCAGCTCTGGTGCTGTTTAATTCAGAGCTGAGAACAGTGCAATAAATCAAGGTTTACAGATGTCTCTGGCAAACCTGTGATTGATGAAACGTGGTAATTTCAGAAGTGCATGGAAAATTTCAAATAAAATCATATCCCCCTGTGATTAATACAGCTGTCTC